>NC_063059.1:30102942-30475442 GCF_018812025.1 Megalobrama amblycephala | reverse complement strand
TATCACCAGTGGGGATGTTCTGAGAATGTTCTGGGAGCGTAAAATTTCTAGCGGGGTCACATAAAGACTGCCATTACAAACATCCCCCCCCCCCCCCCCCCCACAAAAAAAAAGTTTAACTTCTTTTTCTTCAATGAAAGGTTAGACCTTTGCTAATGTTATGAATTAAAGATCAAAAGGATAAACAATGCAGATTTATTTTAGAGTCATCTTTGATCATATCATTAACTCTGAGCACAACTGTATTTAATTAAAACTCACTTTTCTGAGTTTTTCTAAGTGTTTGAGGTCTTGAATCCTCTTCATTCTGTCCTGGATCATCTGCTGCACATCTGACTGCATCTCCATCAGCTGAGACTACAGACAGAACAAACAGACAATGAACAGATTCAACAACATCTAACACTAATGTGTTGTTAAAACATGTTTTTGTTGTTACCTTCCTCTCTCGACTCTCCTCTTCTACAGAAACAGTGTTGTGAGTCTTGTGGTCTGTCACAGCACAGAGAAAACACACACATGTCTGATCATCTCTACAGAACAGCTCCAGAGGTTTCTCATGTTTCTGACAGATATAGTCCTCAAGTTTCTCCACAGGATCGATCAGTTTGTGTTTCTTTAACTTTGGGACTCTCTGATGAGGCTCCAGGTGAGTTTGACAGTATGAGATCTGACACTCCAGACACATCTTCAGGGCTTTCATCTTTATATCATCACAGATGTCACAGAGAACCTCAGATTTACTCTGACCAGAGTTTCCTTTAAAGAGTAGCACAACCTCTCTAAGCGCTGTGTTGATCTTGAGGTCGGGTCTTCTTTTGAATGTTTCTTTACATAATGGACATGAGTAGATCTGACTGTTGTTCCAGCACTGGCTCAGGCAGCTTCTTACAGAAGTTGTGTCCACATGGAGTGCTGACTGGATCAGTGAACACATCCAGACAGATCGAGCACTGGAGCTCCTGTGACAGAGGACCACTGGAGGATGACAGAGCTGAAGAGGAAGAAACACAATTAATCACCTTCATTTAGAACTGATTTACACATGAAAATGACTAAAGCAAAAACTAATCAACAATTAGGCTAGCAATTAGTAGGCTATTATATGCCAGAATAATAATAATACTTTACAATAAAGCCAAATAATTTGATGTGAGTTCTTTCTTTTAGTTACTGACTTGTTAGAGGTTTATTCACACTCTTCCTCCTGGCATCGCTTTGTTTTGGTGATGATTCTGCCATTGCTCTTTTCTCCTCTTTAATCCTATAGGACAACATCACACATAACACAAAATCAGCACAAAGTTTTATCCTACACGACAGCTGTAATATCAACTTTAATCTTTTTTTTATTGTAATCAAAATGTTCGACTTCGTATTTCACTTCTGTGTTTCTTAGTCTGAATTTCATGTAGTTCTCGATCATTTCAATAAAGCAAACTCATCAGAATTCAGGAAACTAGTTGTGTACTTGACTAATGCATAAATCCTGGTTTTGCTTAATATATTTGCTTAATATATTCCAGTTAGCCTACTGTAGCAGACTACTAACATTAAAAATACATTCGTATTCGTAAAATGCCATAGGCTATTAACGTTACTATCACTTACTTATTTGTGAGTATCAGATGTGGTCTCAGATTATCTGAAAGAATTTTCTGTCGTTTAGGAGAAAAACAGTTCAGTTTTCAGACTGTCATTGATCAGTTTAAGTTTCACTTTCTCAAAAGCTCTCACTCACCAGCAGTGAAGTCATAGCTCCTCCTATCTTTTCTCATAAAACATAACAGATTTACTTAGCTTTAGGTGCGTTCACGCGGCCTCGTAATTCCTGTAGTTACGACATTCTAACTTGTAAAAAGCGTTCACGTCCTCGTAGAGCTCGTAATTACAGCTTGTAAGCTGGGAGTTTCCTGAAAGCTCCCACATGTACCACGTGGCCGCTGTACCACCTGACCGCTGTAGATTCATTTAGGCGTTGATAGTGCTGCCATGGAAACGCATAATTCCCAGTCCAAGGACCAAAAAGGACGAATATAACGTCACGTGTTGTTATCTCAAGATTCCGGTAAATACGAGGTGACGTGAACGCAGCATTTGTAGGCCTACTAAATATCAGATTGTGCTGTATAAAACATCTTCAATATTTAAGACATAATTCCTCAAATTCAATAAAAAGGTTATTTTGTGGGCATAACATCTATTTACATAATTTGTCATGCACCTTTTTTTTTTCTCAGAAGCACAAGGCTATAACAAAAGTACAGTACAAAGCAACCTGTGTTGCTACTGTAGATGATGGAGCCAGTCAGCAATTTCCTACTGCAAGAACAGTGATTTCTGCTGCTGTCTGAAAGTATTAGTATTAAATATCCACCTTTTTCCACTATGAAGCTTTGGGAATAACTTCAGTTAAACTCAGAGGTGGGTAGTAACGAAGTACATTTACTTCGTTACATTTACTTGAGTAGTTTTTTGGAAATTTTGTACTTTTTAGAGTAGATTAAAATGTGGGTACTTTTACTTTAACTTGAGTATATTTGTAATGAAAAATCTGTACTTTTACTTCGCTACAATGGGCAACGTTCATCTCGTTACTTTATTTTAATTCAATACTGTAAATGTTAAGAAATGCGTAGTTTATTCCATGCGCGCTCACTCTTTTTTCATGAACGATGCCCCATACACAAATGAATCACTCTTTTGAGTCGATTCTGTTCAAAGACTTGATCAAACAAGTTGGTAAAGCTGTCTAAATTGATTCGCGAATCAGTTTGAATGATTTGTTCAGTTCCTGCACGCGCTGAATCGTTTGAAGCGGTTTCTCACTCGGAGCGGATGAAGTGGCAGTGGACCTAGTCAATTAAAAGCAAATCTGCAAATGCATACAGTTGTCTGCCAGCGATGAAGATCTTTATTAGTTGAGCTGCGTATGCTGTCTGTGAACAATTCCACCGGTAGGCCTATCGATTTCATTTGATTTTACTTCATGATACAGCCGAGCCAATAGCCGACATTTTACAACCAAACAGATTACTGTCAATTGTCGAGAGCACATTATTGTGACGCGAGAGCATATCAATGTAATGCGCGAGCGCAAATCTGTCCGCTCGCGCGCGGATTTCCTCTGCTCTCGCGCAAATCTGTCCGCTCGCGCGCGGATTTCCTTTGATCTCGCGCAAATCTGGACGCGCGCGCTCAATACAGTGCTCTCTTATGAACTGCCTCTCCTCTCGCTCAGATATTGCGTGTGCACGCTCAAACGTGTCCTGCGCGCTCAAACTGCACATGTGCGCTCACGAATCTCTCCGTGCTCTTGCAGAAATTAATTTGCTTTTGGATTAAATGCTGTCAAAAGTTATAAACCAATCAGAAGAGACGACTGATCCATGAAAATGCTACGTGGAATCTTATTGGCTGAGAGTGAACTGCGCCTGGAATTCTTTCGACAAAAATATATATTTTATTTCTTTACAATTTAATAATATTTATCAAATGTAACCTAGTCTAACTGCATCACATTACAGGTCAAACCCCTATTTATCTAAACAAACAAACAAAAAATGTTTCTTAAAGTTATTGTGGTCATACGTTTTGTGTTGAAATTTTTTTTTTTTTAAAAAAGGTAACATTTTACAATAAGGTTTTTATTTGTTAACATTAATGTATTATCTAACATGAACTAACAATGTGCAATACATTACTGTAATTATTAATCTTTGTTAACGTTAAAAATACAGCTGTTTGTTGGTTGTTTACTTCACAGTGCATTAAATAATGTTAACAAATACAACATTTGATTTTAATAACATATTAGTAAATGTTGAAATTAACATTAACAAATATTAATAAATGCTGAAGAAGAGCAATTCATTATTAGTTAATGTTAACTAATGCAGTTAAATAATGTTAACGCAACCTTATTGTAAAGTATTACCAACAAATATCTTCTGATTTAAGACAGAACAAGATCAGGGTCAAATCGTCATTCCCTTAATACTTAATGTGGAGATCACATACCACCATTGTCAATTTCTTTTGACGTCTGGTATAAAACATGACATACAAAAATACCTAAGCTCTTGTGTATGCATGATTAAGCAAAAGAACGCGATCTTATTCCTAAATGACAACGATTCGGTTATGTCTATTAAACCTTTTGAAATTACAATCATACCAGAATATTTAAACCTGCTTTTGCATTGCTGCTGAAAGCAGTGGTCATGTAAGCTATATGTTTTAAACAGCTTCACAAAGTGTTTTCAACAACATACTATTGCTACATCTGTGTTGCAAACATTAAATAATAATGCAAGTATTGCAATAACAATTTATAGTCTGAATATACACTGATTTCAGCAATTAAAATAAGTAGCTAAATGAATGTTGAAACTAATGTTGTTACACTGTTCTGCCAGTAGGTGGTGACCAGTGACTGTTAAAATGTATTTGATGTATCAGAATCATTAATTCCAGACCTCAAAAGAAATTGACAATGGTGGTATGTGATCTCCACATTAAGTATTAAGGGAATGACGATTTGACCCTGATCTTGTTCGGTCTTAAATCAGAAGATGTTTGTTGGTAATACTTTACAATAAGGTTGCGTTAACATTATTTAACTGCATTAGTTAACATTAACTAATAATGAATTGCTCTTCTTCAGCATTTATTAATATTTGTTAATGTTAATTTCAACATTTACTAATACGTTATTAAAATCAAATGTTGTATTTGTTAACATTATTAAATGCACTGTGAAGTAAACAACCAACAGCTGTATTTTTAACGTTAACAAAGATTAATAATTACAGTAATGTATTGCACATTGTTAGTTCATGTTAGATAATACATTAACTAATGTTAACAAATAAAAACCTTATTGTAAAATGTTACCTATTTTTTTTTTTTAAATTTCAACACAAAACGTATGACCACAATAACTTTAAGAAACATTTTTTGTTTGTTTGTTTAGATAAATAGGGGTTTGACCTGTAATGTGATGCAGTTAGACTAGGTTACATTTGATAAATATTATTAAATTGTGAATAAATAAAATACATATCTTTGTCGAAAGAATTCCAGGCGCAGTTCACTCTCAGCCAATAAGATTCCATGTAGCATTTTCATGGATCAGTCGTCTCTTCTGATTGGTTTATAACTTTTGACAGCGTTTAATCCAAAAGGCAAATTAATTTCTGCAAGAGCACGGAGAGATTCGTGAGCGCACATGTGCAGTTTGAGCGCGCGCGTCCAGATTTGCGCGAGAGCAAAGGAAATCCGCGCGCGAGCGGACAGATTTGCGCTCGCGCATTACATTGATATGCTCTCGCGTCACAATAATGTGCTCTCGACAATTGACAGTAAAATAACGCCATACACTATAACAAAAGTATGTAGTATTTCTTTACCTATTTCTTTATATGGGCATATATCTTAATTTATACATTAATTTATACATTAATTTATATTTTTTATTCAATTGATTCATTAATGCATTCAAATGATGACGTGCAAAAAGAATGATGTAATTGTTTTTATATAGGCTACCTTTGTAATTGTACAGTAATTTTCACAGATATTTCGGTGTTATTTACATTTCAGAATAGTTTATTCTTTTTTTCTAAAAATAGACAATATAGCATAAAAAGCGTGAACAAGAGAAAAACCACACGGTCCTTCAAATTGAGCTGATGACACGTTCAATAAACAAAGAATACTATAATTATATTTTAAGTGCCTTTACATTTTTGCAGCATATTTTCGCTGATATATCAGTGCTATTTGCATTTCATAATAGTTTATTTTCCTTTAATCCTGAAAATAGACACAAAAAGCAGAAAACAGAAAAACCGCACTGTCCCTAAACTGAGCGTGAATAAGAAGCTACAAACGCGGAAGCGTCGCGTCTTTTAAGGTGGACCGGATAGCGTCAATAAGAAGCTGCGAATAAGAAGCTGGATTCAGCCTCGTCATTCGGGTTACAGATGCTAGAAATAATGCTTGTCTCTTCTATGTTTGTTTGTTGCAAAGATATCTAATTATGATAATAAATTAAATATCTATTTAAATAATAAACATTAAATAATAACATGCTATTGTGTGTGTGTGTGTGTGTATATATATATATATATATATATATATATATATATATATATATAAAAAAAAGTAACTAGTAACGAGCTACTTGAGTAAGATTTTTATTGGATACTTTTTTACTCTTACTCAAGTAACTATTAGGATTATTACTTTCACTTTTACTTTGAGTAAATATTTCTATAAGTACTTGTACTTTTACTTGAGTACAGTTTTTGGATACTCTACCCACCTGGTTAAACTGTAAACAATCAGTGAAAGACTCGCTCTACGAATGTCATTACGATATAATGAAGTGACATTATTCTAGTTGCCCTTCAACCATCAAACATTAAAAGATAACTTAAAACTGTAAAAACATTAACAAATTACCTCAAATCGGAAGTGCCTCCCATAATTCTAAATGCAGAAGGCATGTCAGGAATAAGGTGAATACAAAATAAGTAATAAAATACGATTGGATTTCTGTCCAGCTGTTAATGGTCATTTGACCTATTTGGCTGCATTTTAATCGCTTACATAACTAATCATATATAAAACTACATGTGTTTTTATTATAGAAATGGAACAGAAAACTGCATTTATAACTACATTCTCTACACATTAACATGTGTTTTTACTGCTCTGATAGTTTATTCCCACATGAGACTGGAAATGATAGTAAATCTGGTGTTAAAGAAAGTGTTATAATGTAGATTCAGATTAGAGAAACAAGATGATCTTCTCTAACCTGTATGAACTACTATTTAGTGACACCTGGTGGATTAATCTTTAACATGTCAACAGATTCAGTCATTATTATTGATCAAACAAATCATGTTATGTAACTTAACTCACTGGTTGCTTAATCTAAATAATTGCACAACCTTACATCAAAATCTTTCCCTCTGCAAAACCTCAGCAACGAGGTTATGACATATATATAACACACAACAATCTTACACAAGCAGAATTGAGACAAAACAACTAGCAATAATATCAATGAGTGAAATATTTATTTAAAAACTGAAGAATTAAACAAACCCACACACAGTTTTAGTATATATCATACAAAGATATTCTCCAAAATGTTATTGAGCGGTCTTGTTTTTTTCCATTAACAAAAGTGAGAGGCAGTTTAGAGGCTGGCTGAGCTGGTAAGACTAGACAACCGAATCTAAATGGTGGATAAACCATTACTGGAGGTGATGATGACACTCCAAAAAACTGAAATTAAATACCCAGTGTCGCAATTTAACATAACAGCCGAAGCAGTGCAACAAGTGAAACAATATGAGGGTATTAAGACATAACAACATAAGGGATATACAGTATATATCATATCTCAGTCACACAGCATCCACACAAACACACACACATTATATTAGTATTAAAGAACACACACACACTCTCTCAAAGCATGTTCATACGGAGTCTACAGGACCCTAATGCAATCATTTTCTCTGTTGTAGTTGCTGACTGGTAGTTTGTGGAGAAGTTGAGGTAACCATGGTTTGTAGATGACTACAAGACTGCATGTCCCTGTGTCCGGCTGAGCGGAGGTTCAGCCGAGCCCTGTTGAGAGCTGTGCTGCTGGCAGACAGTGGTGGTCTACAAGGCTATGTGGTCTACATTGCTTTGACGGAGGTGGACAGGCCTCTTGAACCAAATACAATTTACTTCACATTTTTCATGCATCTCCATTTTGGTCTTATATGAAAACTTTTTCAGAGCCCCTAGAGGAACATGGTGATTGGGAAAAATATATATTAAAACTTTGCGTCCCCTCAAAAAATGTTGCGTTTGCTCACAAAACTTTGGTATCCCCAGAGAAACTTTGCATTTGCTTGCAAAACTTTTTTGATGGAAATAACATTTCAATGCCTTGTGAATGCAAAGTTTCTCAGTGGATCACGATACTCGCGCAAGATAATGCAACAAATTTGTGAGCAACTAACGTTCCTGTGGGAGCGCAACTCTATTGCGATACAACATTGAAATGTAATTTTTTCCTCCCATCTCGTATTTTTCCATCATCATGTTCTCTAAGGGCTTCATTTAATTTCTTGTTTCTTTTCGATATCCACCAAGTTGTAAAAGGGGAGTTCAAAAAACCAAACAAAACACACCAGAGTTGAACACAGGGATGGATATATCTGTTCTCACACCCAGGGACGTGCACAGGAATTTTGAGGGGCAGTTGCTCTGACCTAAAAAAAAAGGGCACTCCCCTACCTATTTTTCTAATAATTCAACGGCCCGTCGTCAATTATTCCTTACTTGAATCACAGCTTAAATAGTGTTTTGACATCGACAACCCAAGTGCATTTTACCTCAAACTTGCGTCTAGTTAACTTTCTAAAGTAGCAATCGCTTGTCGGGTCGACATTAACACACTGACAAAATTATATTCAGAATTAAAAATATTTTTATACCACTTTTTAATGTGTGATTGTGTAAAGGTTTTCACGAGATACCAACCTTTCGCGAACTTGCTTCCAACACTCGTTCTCATGGAGGCGCGGTGTGCACGGAGGGGAGGGGCTGTGCGCGCGCGAGTATATGAGACGCAGGGAAATGAAATGCAGCTGAACGTTTGCTCTATGAAAGACATTGACAAAGACGAAAACTAAGGACATTTAATCTATAATTTTATTTTATTTTAGTTAGTTTTGCCAAACACACGTTACAGTTTTGGTTAGTTATCGTTTTTTGTAATGCCTCGTTTTTATTTCAGTTAACGACGATGTTTTTTCCCACCTAGTTTTCGTTTTTTCGTTAACGATTATAACCTTACTCACCTTTCCGACAACGTTAAGTCGTCTCACCCGACAACCGCGACAATCTCCTTCTAGTGCCGCACATGCAGGCTCAGGCAGCTCAGGTGCCGGTCGCGTGCAGCGCTGCAGCCACATAAACAGAGTTTGCCCTTCCCCTACTGACTTTCACTTTCGGACGGGTGCCCGAATATGGAAGTGAATGAGGCTTTGCGATTTTTATTTTATTTATTTATTTATTTTATCTAGGCCTACGTGAAATTCTGCATCCATTGTACGATTTTTTTAATTTATTTTTTCCACCTTGGAAGGGCAACGTGAGTCGAGAAGGGCATATGGGCAGTTGCCCGGGCAACCTGAGCAACCCCCCTGTGCACGTCCCTGCTCACACCACACAGTTCTCTACTGATTTCATGATTTCAGTTCTCAATACCAAACTACAACTTTAAAACACTGTCCTAATGCTACTCAGATCACGATTTTAAAGGGCTCTTTGAGGGAATGTGATCCTTGACCCTTTTTTCCCTTTTCAAAGGCACGGATGTCTCTCCTTTCCTCGGTGTGAAGGGGTGCGCGTATGTGGAGCTAGAAGAAGACAACTGGAATGAACAGATACTGTCGTATTAACAGCGTGTAAACCGTTTGGGACCGTTTTATGGACCGTTACTAATACAATACGGTGCATTATCTATTTGTGCTCAGGAAACCTAAATAGAGCTAATAAAACAAAATCGATGAGCTCTAGCCCGACGTGAGGTCTCAATAGAGGATGATGGATGTCCAGTTTTAGCACCCTCAAATACAAGAGTGTGCCAGAAAGCTAGAGTCTTAATTTACAGGTTTTCTCAATCGATTCGACACATTTCTCCAAACTCAGGTCATTGTTCTCAAAACTGTTAACACAGTAATCTGAACTCTTTTTAATTGTCCTAAACAGGTTGCAAATTTTCCTTCACTTCATGCAAATTACAAATCACATGCATCATTTTCTCAAAACAAAATTCCCAAATGTTTTCACAGTAGTTCATACATCCAACTAACTTTAATATATCAGGCGAAAACAATTTCAGCTCTTTTTACTGGTTTTACAAAAATCACAATCATTTGTGCACCATTTTTCCAAACACAACAAACAAAACTTGTCAGTTATTTGTTATTTCTCAGTTGCACTTGGAATGTTCTCTATTTGCCCCAAATATCTGCTGAGTTAGTAATACACACAACACAGTTGTTTACAGAGCTATCTCAATTACAAAAACTATAAAAGGGAAAAAGAAAAACAAAAAAGAAGAAGAATGGGAAAAGGAAGAGGTTTAAGAGTGAGAGGTTTTGGAGAGGATAGAAGAATATTGAGAGGGAAAGGAACAGTGGAAGAGGTAGAAAGAGATGAGGGGAAAGGAATCAACGGTATAAGAAGAGGAGGTGGAGCAAGAAGAGCTGAGGATGTAGGAAGAGAAGAAGATGGAGGAGTAGAGGGAGAAGAGAGAGGTAGAGTGGAAGGCAATGGTATTACTGGAAAGAGCAAGAGAAGAAATTATAAGAAGACATGGACAGAGAGGAAGGGGTGAGTAAGGTGTGAAAGGAGGGAGGAGAGGTAGAATGATAGGATACAAATGGGTTTCAAATGAAATCAGAGCCAACCTAATATACCATGTCATAAATTATGGTCTTTCCTTGAGGGAAGCTGGACAGAGAGTTCAGCCCAATATAAACATTGTGCCACAGTCAATGTGCCTGGACAAGAAGTGCTCCAATCCACTAGTGTTGTGGCACACAACGCTGTCTAGGGGCCACACAACACAGAAAGGCTCATAAATAGTTTTAACTCCCTCAATGAAATCCACTTTCTGCAGGATGATCAGGAGCAAATTGAGCAAAATTGTGTAGTTATGGGACAATGTCCACTTTCACCATTCAGCACTGGTACAAGAGTGGCTTGAGCATCACCCACATTTCAGGATGGCGTTCCTTCCAGCATAGTATATGATGACAACCCTTAGTCTTCTTCAAGTGATGGAAGAGGCCTGTGGAGAAGGATGGATCCAGCATTTATGGCTTTTTTTCCCATGATGCATGACTCGTGAAAATATAAATCCTTTGGCCAGATGAAAATGAGAGGCAAGATCTATAAAGTTCATTGATTCAACGATTGCAGTACATTTATTTATTTACTCTTTTTTTTTAGGCAAAAAACTCATCGTTATACAACTAAACTTGTCATTAAAGAACGTTGAAGAACATGATTAAAGAACACGAAAAAACATGTATTTTCATTCATGTATTTGTGTATCTACAGCTGAAGTTATCAAATCAACAGAGAACACACTATTAGTTTTGTTGTTATTTATTTTTGAACAATGCATTAATAGAAATAAATGTAGTGCTTCATTATGCAGTGAATACTGAACTGTTTTGCCAGCATAAGAGTGTTTAGTTTGCTGTGTTAATTGTTTTGAGAGCAACTACATTCATTTGGAGAAATGTGTCAAAACGATTGCGAAAAACTGTAAGTAATTATAGATTACTGCAAACAAAAGGGGATTATTTAACTGTTTTTTTTTTTTACTTAAAACAGTTAAAAAAGATAAAATCTGAATGTAAAACTAAAACATAACTTGATCCCTTAGTTTTTCTTCAGTTCATGTACCCGTTTCTTATGAGAGCATGTGAAACATCAAACATATAATCATACAATGCCTCTTACTACAATTCAATACTCAATAAAACTGAGACTTTTTTTGAATTTACTCCAGTTTGATATGAAGCAGACTAATAACCTGCTCAGTAAAATCTCTTTTATGTTTCCATCACGTACCTGTGTGTTTTCAGCAGTGCGTACATGTGTCTGTCACAGACACGCCAGGCTCCACCTCACCACAGTACCCACGCACCCAATCACCAGCATACTAATCACCGCCACCTGCATCTCATTCACTCTGCAATCACCAGCACTACAAAACCACCACACTCACACACACTCACTGTCCGGTCTCGTTTGCAATACCTTGTGTTAATGCTTACCTTAAGGACTCCCCTTCATCAGACTTACCTGCTCCAGCGATCTCCTTCATCTCCTTCGTCTCCTGGTCCCTTCATGTGCTTACCCTTCTGTGTGTGTGAGTGTCTCCAACGTCTCTCTTCATCTCATCTCAGCTCCTGGATAAACAAGCCATACAAGGACAGTATTACTCTCAATTCATCTCTCAAGTACCTGATAACAGTCATAACCTCTCTGTGTTCTCATATTATTCAAATAAACTCACCTGGATTGCTTTTATCTCTGCCTCCGTGTCTATATCGTAACAGAAGACCGGACCATAACAACTAACGGCATGAGTACTAACGATCCATTCCAGGAACTCGTGGACGTGCTGCGTCGAGCACTCACACCACAGCCCTCAACATCGTCATCCCTCAACACGGCTGTCTCCGCACCCACCAGCACCACTCCTTCACCTGCATTCACCGCCAGTCCCATGGCCAAACCGGCGCCCTACTCTGGATCGGCGGAGGAATGCAGCGGATTCCTTCTCCAATGTGAGCTGGTCCTGGAGATGCAGCCGCACCTCTACACCACAGACACGGCTAAAATAGCGTTCATTATTTCACAACTGCAAGGGAAGGCTCTGCAATGGGCAGATTCGTTATGGACCCAGAAAGGCCCAGTCGTCCAATCCTATTCGGCGTTCGTCTCCCACTTCCGGGAAGTATTCGGGAAACCTCTGACTGATTCCTCGACTGGTGAGAAACTTTATAATCTAAAGCAAAGAAACCTATCTGTTAACGAATATGCCTTGCAGTTTCGAACGCTAGCCGCCACCAGCGGATGGAACGAGCAAGCCCTCATCACCACGTTCCGTCAGGGGCTGGAACCCTCCGTGCGGCTGCATCTCGCTGCATACGAGGACTCCATGGGATTAGAACGCTTCATCCAACTCGCCATCCGCGTGGGGTCCCGTATGCAGTCGTGCATTCAAGAACACCAGGGCCAGTCATCCACCACCAACCTCCTCCGTCGGTCCGAACCCGTCAGCTCCCCAGAACCAGCCAACGAGCCCATGCAAATAGATCATTCTCGTCTCACCCCAAACGAAAGACAAAGAAGGCTGGCCCTGAATCTCTGTCTCTATTGCGGAACTATGGGGCATAATCTCTCCACATGCCCAATCCGTCCTCCTCGACCCGTGGTGAGTGCAATATTTCCCTCCATTCAGAAAATGAAACCACTCACTACAACTGTAACCCTTACTGCTGCTAACATCTCTGTTCCAGTGGTGGCGCTCCTTGATTCAGGGTCAGCCGGAAACTTCATCTCAGGCACCCTCTGTAGACAACTCAACCTTAAGATCTCTCCTTCACCGACGAGCTATCAAATCCACTCCATCACGGGCAAACCCCTAAGCCGCAGACACATCCGTCACTGCGTGGGTCCACTTCAACTCAGCATCGGTATCCTGCACACTGAACACATCCATTTGCTGGTTCTGGAGGAATCCACCGCTGACGTGGTTCTAGGGCGCCCGTGGCTGGAACAACACAACCCCAACATCTCCTGGCGCACGGGCGAAGTCCTGAAGTGGGGCGATCACTGCTTCCCAGACTGCTTCCCAGCGCTTCCTGTTCCGAAACCTCCACTCTCCAAGTCTCTTCTCGTGAATGCCACGTCCATCGAGAGCCCTGTTGAGAAGCGCTCCGTGGATGTTCCCCCTGACTACGCCCCCTTCAGCGACGTTTTCTGCCCGCAACGCGCCTCCAAGCTTCCTCCACACCGGCCATGGGACTGCGCCATCGATCTGCTGCCGGGTGAACCAGTGCCCAGGGGACGCATATACCCCCTGTCCATACCGGAGGAGAAGGCCATGGAGGAATACATCAAAGAGGCACTCGAACAAGGTTACATCCGCCCGTCTACTTCCCCTGCTGCTTCAAGCTTCTTCTTCGTGGCAAAGAAGGACGGAGGCTTGAGGCCCTGCATCGATTACCGTGCACTCAACAAGATCACCATAAAGTTCCGCTATCCACTTCCCCTCGTCCCAGCGGCCCTGGAACATCTCCGCGGTGCCACTGTGTTCACCAAGTTGGACCTCCGCAGCGCGTATAACCTCATCCGGATACGTGAGGGGGACGAGTGGAAGACCGCCTTTGTCACGCCCACAGGACACTACGAATACCTCGTGATGCCGTATGGCCTGGTCAACGCCCCCTCCGTATTCCAGGATTTCATCCACGAGGTGCTCCGGGAGTTTCTCCATAAGTCCGTTCTGGTTTATATAGATGACATCCTCATCTACTCCCGGAGCTTGGCCGAACATCGCCACCACGTTGCGGAGGTCCTCCAGCGCTTACGGCAGTTCCATCTCTTCCTCAAGGCTGAAAAATGCTCATTTCATCAACCCTCCGTCCAGTTCCTGGGGTACGTGATTGATCACAGTGGCATCCGGATGGACGAGGGGAAGGTCTCCGCCATACAGTCCTGGCCCACTCCTACTACTATCAAAGAACTCCAAAGATTCCTAGGCTTCTCCAATTTCTATCGCCGGTTCATCAGGAATTACAGCACTATCGTCAGTCCACTCACCAACCTACTCCGTCACCAGCCCAAGTCTCTGTCCTGGTCTCCACTAGCCACCAACGCCTTTGAGACCCTGAAGAAAGCCTTCACCACCGCTCCCCTCCTCGTCCACCCTAACCCGGACCTCCCATTCATAGTTGAGGTGGACGCATCTACCACCGGAGTGGGAGCGGTCCTTTCACAGCAGCAGGGGACACCAAGTAGACTCCATCCATGCGCCTTCTTCTCCCGCAAGCTCAACCCGGCGGAGGTCAACTACGACATCGGTGACCGCGAACTCCTGGCCGTCAAGCTTGCCCTTGAGGAGTGGAGGCATTGGTTGGAGGGAGCTACTCACCCGTTTCAAGTTCTCACTGATCACAAGAACCTCGAATATCTGAAGGCCGCTAAGAGACTCAACCCTCGCCAAGCTCGCTGGGCTATGTTCTTCTCTAGATTCAACTTCTCCATCTCCTACCGTCCTGGTTCTAAGAATACGAAAGCTGATGCTCTATCTCGCCTCTATGCCCCTGAGGAAAAGCCTGAAAAGCCTGATACTATTCTGCCGGAGTCCATCTTCGTGAATCCTATCCAGTGGTCCGAAGAAACCATTCCCTCCGCCAATGCCTCCACACGCACTCCGCCGGGTTGCCCACCGGGCTTGCAGTACATCACACGGGCACGTCGCACTCCACTCCTGCACAGCACCCATTCTTCACTTGGCACTGGTCACCCGGGGGTCAAGGAGACCCTCTCGTTGCTCAAACAACGCTTCTGGTGGCCCAACATGGCCAACGACGTCAGGAGGTACGTGCAGGGCTGCAGGGAGTGCGCCATCTCCAAGAGCCCACGCCATCTTCCCACCGGCAAGCTCTTTCCTCTGCCCGTTCCTGAGAGACCCTGGTCACACCTGGGAGTGGACTTCGTCACTGACCTCCCCGAGTCTGACGGTCACACGTGCATCCTGGTGGTAGTAGACCGCTTCTCAAAGTCCTGCCGATTAATACCCCTGGAGGGTCTACCTACCGCCATGGCCACCGCAGAACTAATGTTTAATCATGTCTTTCGCTATTATGGATTACCTGAAGACATCGTCTCCGACAGAGGACCCCAGTTTATCTCCCACGTCTGGAAAGCCTTTTTCTCCCTCCTGGGTGTGACCGTCAGCCTATCGTCTGGATACCATCCTCAGTCGAACGGGCAGACGGAACGGAAGATCCAGGAGATCGGCCGCTTCCTGCGTACCTTCTGTCACGGCCACCAGAACTCCTGGAACCAGTACCTGGGTTGGGCCGAGTACGCACAGAACTCCCTCCGCCAAGCCTCAACTGGACTAACACCCTTCCAGTGCGTACTCGGCTACCAACCCCCGATGTTCCCCTGGGACGGGGAACCCTCCAACGTTCCGGCAGTCGATTACTGGTTCCGGGAGAGCGAGAGGGTGTGGGACTCAGCTCACCACCAGCTGCAGAGGGCCCTGCGCAGACGCAAAATGGCAGCCGACCTTCGACGCTCCGAGGCTCCTGTCTACCAGCCGGGGCAGAAGGTCTGGCTGTCCACACGGGACATCAGGATGCGTCTGCCCTGCAAGAAGCTGAGTCCCCGCTTCATTGGCCCATTCACCATCCTTCGGCAGATCAACCCCGTCACCTATCGTCTCCAACTCCCGGCACAGTATAGTAGAATCCATCCTACATTTCACGTATCCCTACTCAAACCTCACCACCCTTCTGTTGTTCCCTCCACAGAGCCTGACGTGGCAGCCGCCGAGCCCCCCCTTCCACTTCTCCTAGAAGACGGCACAGCCTACGTGGTCCACGAGATCCTGGATTCCCGGCGCCGTGGTGGTAAACTCGAATACCTCGTGGACTGGGAGGACTATGGCCCCGAGGAACGCTCATGGATTCCCAGGAACGATATCCTTGATCCTCTTCTGTTACAGAACTTCCATACCAACCATCCAGACAGACCTGCCCCACGACCCAGGGGAAGACCACCACGACGTCGGGGTCCGCGGCCCTCAGGAGCGGGCCGTGGGAGGGGGGTACTGTCACAGACACGCCAGGCTCCACCTCACCACAGTACCCACGCACCCAATCACCAGCATACTAATCACCGCCACCTGCATCTCATTCACTCTGCAATCACCAGCACTACAAAACCACCACACTCACACACACTCACTGTCCGGTCTCGTTTGCAATACCTTGTGTTAATGCTTACCTTAAGGACTCCCCTTCATCAGACTTACCTGCTCCAGCGATCTCCTTCATCTCCTTCGTCTCCTGGTCCCTTCATGTGCTTACCCTTCTGTGTGTGTGAGTGTCTCCAACGTCTCTCTTCATCTCATCTCAGCTCCTGGATAAACAAGCCATACAAGGACAGTATTACTCTCAATTCATCTCTCAAGTACCTGATAACAGTCATAACCTCTCTGTGTTCTCATATTATTCAAATAAACTCACCTGGATTGCTTTTATCTCTGCCTCCGTGTCTATATCATAACAGTGTCTTAGACTGCCAATAAATGTTCTGTTGTTTATTAGCCTCTTTTCTCATGGATATGAAGCACATCAAAATGTACCTCTATATTGAAAATGTTAGATCATTATGTAGATGATTTGTCACAAATTTTATTGCTTTTTTGTCATAATGTTTGCCTTTGCACAAATTTTAACATCTAGATAAAATCATTACTTTAAGATTCATTATTATAAGCTGTTTAAAACTCTGCTGGCAGTTTCTGCATTATATCCCCATTTTTATACAGATGAAAAAGTGGAAAGAGAATCATGACAAACTCCACTACAGTCACTGTGGGAAATATGGACTCAAAAAGCATGCATGAATGTACTTCAGAAATGCACTTGAAACAGAAAACAGTACCATGCAGGTACCTGCTCCTGTACATCTGTCCTCACTGCCTCATCTTTAATCAGAAATTAAATATGTGATTGTTATAAAATGTTCTTCCTGTATAGACCTATACTAGATGATCTCTTCATCTTAGAACACAGATGTTTGTTGAGATACAACCTTTTACATGTAATTTCACTTTCACAGCTACAGCAGCAGAAAGAAAATGGCTTGAGCAAACATTTCTGACCCTTCAGAAAAACAATGAACATTTTACAGCAGAAAAAAAATATATACAGCAGATTTTCAAAGCTGGAAAACATTGTTTGTCAAGTATTTATAGCACTAAAAAGTTATATTCATATTCTTATTAATATTTGGGTGTAAATGCATTTTATCTGACATGCGAGATGATAATCGGTGCTGCGTTTTCACCTTCTTTATAACAAGGGCTAAAGATTGGGTAGAGTTTCTCAGTGAAAGACTGACCAGTGAAAGAATAAATATGAGATCTGGACTCCACATCATAAAAGGAGACCAGACCCTCCTCATAATCCACAAACACACCCACTACCTGAGGATTCACTCTCAGAGACAGAGAGACTGGAGAAGATTCCCAAGCCTGATACTGATTCTCATTCCTCAGAACTACAATCCAGTATCCATCCTGAGGAGCTGCTATGATCATCCCCTTCCTGTTAATGGATTCTCTGGCCACTCCCAAATCCCACTCAGTCTTTCCCTTTACCTGCACCTCAAAATAAAATCTCCCTGAGCTGAATCCCTCTTTTGCCAGGACACAGGGACAAGTGTCAAACCTTTCTGGGTTTTCTGGGAGTTTAAGCTCAATGTCTCCACATGCCACTTGTTTTCCATCATCAGACAGGATGAGTTTTGGATGAGCTGTATCAGGATCCAGAGTCACATCCACTGAGAGAGAATATGAATCACAACTTCTCAATACAACAAATTTAAGATTTAAAAGAATGTACTTTGGTATATGATTTTAAACTCTTATTGTGTGACAATGTAATCAAACGAGCAAAAGACTTTACCTGCATATCGCTGCATCTTCTTCAGCTCTGTGGAGACTAATGACAATAAAAGACTATGAGAGAACTTTAAAACAGTTTGCATGTTCAGATTATGTGCTCTGATGGATGTTTGTGTCTCTACTGGTTTTCCTTACCTCTGCCTATAAATCACTAGGGCTGGGACGATACACCTATTTCCTGATTCAATACTATCACAACATTTGGGTGCCAATACGGTATGTATTGTGATTATTATGAAGTATTGCGATTTGATATTGCTATGTATTACAATTTTTTGTTTCCTTTTGTAATTCTAGTGTAGAGTTCAGTCACATTAAGTTCTGTATTGATTATAAAGTATTGCTAATGACCTATAAGGCTCTAAATGGATTAGCTCCTGTGTACTTTATCGATCTTCTGTCGCCCTACAATCCTTCACGCTCATTAAGATCACAAAACTCTGGACTTCTGGTTGTACCTAGGATAGCTAAGTCCACTAAAGCAGTGAGAGCATTTTCACATTTGGCTCCTAAACTCTGGAATAGCCTTCCTGATAATGTTCGGGGCTCAGACTCGCTCACCCAGTTTAAATCTACACTGTAAAAAAATTTTTCCTGTGAATTTACAGGTAATTACTGGCAAAAAAAGTTGCCAGTACTTTACTGTTAATTTTACAGTTCTTTACCGTAATCTACATTGCAGTATGTTGCTGTAAAAATACCATGCACTCAATTAAAACTCGGCAACTAATTTAATTCACAGAAATCAACTGCCTTAAATTTGTATGACTGCCATTTAAATTCATAAACTTATATTTATAACTATGAGCATATTATTCACTTGAACGTATTTCGTTTGAGTCCACTAAAAAAAGAAATAACCAAATTAAACTAAATCATTAAAACTAAAAACATCATGTCAGCTATAATCTCTTGCAGACAATTGCTAGCTAATAACAGCACATGTGCAATTACAATTAGCTAAGAGATTGTCACTGCATCAGCAACTACACGGTTAGGGGCCGTTCACACAGAACGCGTCTTTGCGTCTAAAAACGCGAGACGCAGCGCTCAGGAGTGGTTTTAAAAAAAGCGCAGCATAGAACGCGAGAGTCTCGAGACGCGCCTTTGAGACGTGATGCAATAACGACAATAACAGAAATAGAAATAGGCAAACTGCAGAATGTACAGATACAAGTTTTGACATGGAAAAAAAGAAAATAAGATAATGAGCGCCTCCTCTGCCATGTTGCATTATATAAAACAGTTGTCATGCCAACACGCAACGCTTGCCCCGCCTCCAAGTTCTTCTGATTGGTCCACTGTTTTGGAACTGACATTGATGAGTGGCGCTGAGTGTAAAAGTTGAAATTCTTTTAACTTGACACGGCGTCTTAAAAACGCGGCGCTCATGTGAGAGGCGCTGCAAAAGAGACGCGAGCGTAACGGTCATGCACGTCCGCCAAGCGCGTGTTTACATAGAAAAACAATAGGAAAGTAGCGCATTGGAATAGAAAAACGCGTTCTGTGTGAACGGCCCCTTACTTCCTTTAAAAAAAAAAAAAAACGACATGCAGCATAACATCAGTGTTTCTGGATCATCACTGACTGAAGCACAGGCTCTATTCTTCTGCACAATGGTGACAAACCCAGACAAGAGAAACCCTTTAAATCCCAACAAAACATTAAACACCAACATCTAGTGCAAAAACACATAAACACTTCAATTCAACATTTACTCTGATCAATTATTGAGTTGCATTAACTTTCACTAATACTTCAGTGAAATTAACTTGTTTCATTTAATAAATTTGACTGTTACGTTTTACAGTACATTGCTGTTTTTTCATGATTTTACAGAAAACTGGAGTTGGCAGTAAATTATTGTTTTTCTACAGTTTGTTGCTGTAAAATGAATTTACAGTTTATTACTGTAGAAAAGTGTTTTGCTGTGCGTGTTTATTCATCTTACACCTTTAACCCTTTAAACGCCACAACAAAATCCCCAGTGTTTAATGAACACTTATATATGTGCACACTACAGAGTGTCAGAGTAACACTGAAGCACTGTTGAAGTTAATGAGATAATTCAGTGATTAAGTGATGATTGAGAATTAGTGACAAACACCTGCTGTTAACAAGCAGAATCACTGAAGGAAAAGAAACAAGATCAGAAAAAAGACGAAATCAACTGAAGATAAAAGAAGACATTAAAGGGATAGTTCACCCAAAAATGAAAATTTGAAGTTTATCTGCTTACCCCCAGCGCATCCAAGATGTAGGTGACTTTGTGTCTTCAGTAGAACACAAATTATGATTTTTAACTCCAACTGCTGCCGTCTGTCAGTCAAATAATGCGAGTGAATGGGAACTCGAACAATAAGAGTTGAAAAAACTTGCATAGACAAATCCAAATTAAACCCTGCGGCTCGTGACGACACATTGATGTCATAAGACACGAAACGATCGGTTTGTGCGAGAAACCGAACAGTATTTATATCATTTTTTACCTTTAAAACGCCACTATGTCCAACTGCATTCAGCATTTGCTTAGTGAGGTCTGATCGCGCTCTGACAACGGCAGTGATGTCTCGCGCTTATACTTCAATGAGTGCTAGACATTACTTCAGTTGTCAGAGCGCGATCAGACCTCACTAACCGAGTGCTGAACGCAGCTGGACATAGTGGTGTTACTACAGAAATTTGGCCTTTTTTACAGCAATGTTTTACAGTGTAGATTAAAGACGCATCTCTTTAGCCAAGCATTCATATAATGCATCTCATATCAGATCAGTTGCACATGACTATCTTTGATTAATGTTATGAACAGCAGCTACGCTAATTATTCTCCATTTGCTTTTCTGTTTTACCTCGGGACGCCTGTCCGAGGTGACTAGAGAGTACATCAGCTTCAGTTTGGATCCAGCCTCTTAAGAAGACCTCGGATGACCAACACCTGCTAGGACTTAAGATGACGCAACATCTGGTTCAACATGCACATTCACAATTTTCTATATATCCTAATTATTGTTAATAAGTAATTCATTATTTCCAGGAGCTCGTTGCTTCTACCTTCAATTAAACTGCTAACAGTGATTGTAAATTAAATTGCCTAAATTATTACATTATTAGCTAACTGCATTCTCTAAATTGTAATGTTGACATGCATTCTCTGTAAAGCTGCTTTGAAACGATATGTATCCTGAAAAGCGCTATACAAATAAATGTGAATTGAACTGAACTGATAATGGATTTTTTTTTTGACATTGTGGATTACATTGCATGTTTGATTAATGATTCTTTCATGTGTATGTGCCTTCCCCCGCCCCCCTTCAAATATAAGATCATTACTGTCAAAATAAAGTCTGACATTCTCTTACCAGTTTTGGTGAGTTTCTCATCTAGTGTCTCTTTCAGTTGAGTCAGAAATCTCATCAGAGTCTCCACACTCACACTAAGAGTGTCACTAAGACTGATCTCAGTGCAGCTGCTGGTGTGTGCAGGTCTGCTCAGGGACGGGTAAATCTACAGCAGGAGAGAGCAGAAATCCCTCAGCATGGGGAGTGTTGTGCTGTGATGTGAGCAGACAGAAGGAGCTCCACTGACCTGTAGGAGGTGCAGGTGATCCTCAGTGTGTGAGAGCTGCTCCAGCTCAGTGTCTCTCCTCTTTAGCTCAGTGATCTCCTGCTGCAGCTCTTTAATGAGCTCTTCAGCCTGCTTCTCTGCTGCTTTCTGCTTCTGCTCCATCTTCTCCAGCAGCTCAGACTGACATTTCTCAATGGAGCGGATCAGATCAGTGAAGAGCTCAATACTCTCTGATTTCTCTTTCTTTGACACTTCCTGATAAATCAATTAATAAATAATTTTTACTATACTTTTTTAGAAAGCAAATTAAAACATCATAATACACAGAATATTTAACTTCTTTAATTATATTTGACATTACAAAAAAAAAAAAAAAAAAAAAAAAAAATCACAAATGCAATCACTTTGATATCTCAATTGTTTCTCCTAGACAGCAATGAGATTAAGTAGGGTTCAAAATAAAAGACTTGAATAATTTTCTTCTCTAATATTTTTCCTTAAAAAACACCCCAGTAATCTCACATTTACAAGTACTCACGTTTCTGAGCTTTGCTGAGCATTTGAGATCTTGAATCCTCTTCATTCTGTCCTGGATCATCTGCTGCATGTCTGTCTGCATCTTCATCAGCTGAGACTACAGACAGAACAAACAGACAATGAACAGATTCAACAACATCTAACTCAAATGTCTTAAAACATGTTGTTGTTGTTGTTACCTTCCTCTCTTCGCTCTCCTCCTCTACAGAAACAGTGTTGTGAGTCTTGTGGTCTGTCACAGCGCAGAGCAAACACACACATGTCTGATCATCTCTACAGAACAGCTCCAGAGGTTTCTCATGTTTCTGACAGATATAGTCCTCAAGTTTCTCCACAGGATCGATCAGTTTGTGTTTCTTTAATTTTGGGACTCTCTGATGAGGCTCCAGGTGAGTTTGACAGTAAGATATCTGACACTCCAGACACATCTTCAGGGCTTTCATCTTTATATCATCACAGATGTCACAGAGAACCTCAGATTTACTCTGACCAGAGTTTCCTTTAAAGAGCAGCACAACCTCTCTAATTGCTGTGTTGAACTTAAGGTCGGGTCTTCTTTTGAATGTTTCTTTACATAATGGGCATGAGTAGATCTGAATGTTGTTCCAGCACTGGTTCAGGCAGCTCTTACAGAAGTTGTGTCCACATGGAGTGCTGACTGGATCAGCGAACACATTCAGACAGATCGAGCACTGGAGCTCCTATGACAGAGGACCACTGGAGGATGACAGAGCTGAAGACGAAGAGGAAGAAACACAATAAATCACCTTCATTTAGAACTGATTTACACATGAAAATTACTAAAGCAAAAACTCTTCAACTATCTTAGCAATTAGTAGGCTATGCTAGAATAATACAAAAAATAAAGCCTAGATCAGTGTCATTTGATGTGAGTTCTTTCTTTTAGTTACTGACTTGTTAGAGGTTTATCCATACTTTTCCTCCTGGCATTGCTTTGTTTTGGTGATGATTCTGCCATTGTTCTGTTCTCCTCTTTAAGCCTATAGGACAAAATCACCACACATAACACAAAATCAGCACAAAGTTTCCTACACAACAGTTGTAATGTAAAGCTTAACTTGTATCATGTAGTTCCTGCTTCTTAGGTCTTGACAACACACTCCACCTTATGATGTTTTATTAACAAAATTCAGGAGGAGCAGGTGCAGATAATTAAACTAATTAGCACAAGTGGAAAGCATTCAGATACTCAACCAACAACAAGAGGTATATACAGGTCCTTCTCAAAAAATTAGCATATTGTGATAAAAGTTCATTATTTTCCATAATGTAATGATAAAAATTAAACTTTCATATATTTTAGATTCATTGCACACCAACTGAAATATTTCAGGTCTTTTATTGTTTTAATACTGATGATTTTGGCATACAGCTCATGAAAATTCTCAAAAAATTAGCATATCATGAAAAGGTTCTCTAAACGAGCTATTAACCTAATCATCTGAATCAACTAATTAACTCTAAACACCTGCAAAAGATTCCTGAGGCTTTTAAAAACTCCCAGCCTGGTTCATTACTCAAAACCGCAATCATGGGTAAGACTGCCGACCTGACTGCTGTTCAGAAGGCCATCATTGACACCCTCAAGCGAGAGGGTAAGACACAGAAAGAAATTTCTGAACTAATAGGTTGTTCCCAGAGTGCTGTATCAAGGCACCTCAGTGGGAAGTCTGTGGGAAGGAAAAAGTGAGGCAAAAAACGCTGCACAACGAGAAGAGGTGACCGGACCCTGAGGAAGATTGTGGAGAAGGACCGATTCCAGACCTTGGGGGACCTGCGGAAGCAGTGGACTCTGGAGTCTGGAGTAGAAACATCCAGAGCCACCGTGCACAGGCGTGTGCAGGAAATGGGCTACAGGTGCCGCATTCCCCAGAAGTGCCTGACCTGGGCTACAGAGAAGCAGCACTGGACTGTTGCTCAGTGGTCCAAAGTACTTTTTTCGGATGAAAGCAAATTTTGCATGTCATTCGGAAATCAAGGTGCCAGAGTCTGGAGGAAGACTGGGGAGAAGGAAATGCCAAAATGCCTGAAGTCCAGTGTCAAGTACCCACAGTCAGTGATGGTCTGGGGTGCCATGTCAGCTGCTGGTGTTGGTCCACTGTGTTTTATCAAGGGCAGGGTCAATGCAGCTAGCTATCAGGAGATTTTGGAGCACTTCATGCTTCCATCTGCTGAAAAGCTTTATGGAGATGAAGATTTCGTTTTTCAGCACGACCTGGCACCTGCTCACAGTGCCAAAACCACTGGTAAATGGTTTACTGACCATGGTATTACTGTGCTCAATTGGCCTGCCAACTCTCCTGACCTGAACCCCATAGAGAATCTGTGGGATACTGTGAAGAGAAAGTTGAGAGACGCAAGACCCAACACTCTGGATGAGCTTAAGGCCGCTATCGAAGCATCCTGGGCCTCCATAACACCTCAGCAGTGCCACAGGCTGATTGCCTCCATGCCACGCCGCATTGAAGCAGTCATTTCTGCAAAAGGATTCCCGACCAAGTATTGAGTGCATAACTGAACATAATTATTTGAAGGTTGACTTTTTTTGTATTAAAAACACTTTTCTTTTATTGGTTGGAAGAAATATGCTAATTTTTTGAGATTTTGGGTTTTCATGAGCTGTATGCCAAAATCATCAGTATTAAAACAATAAAAGACCTGAAATATTTCAGTTGGTGTGCAATGAATCTAAAATATATGAAAGTTTAATATTTATCATTACATTATGGAAAATAATGAACTTTTATCACAATATGCTAATTTTTTGAGAAGGACCTGTATACTGCAGACTGGCCTCTGTTCGTTGACAGTTTACCAGCATCACTCCACCACCCCATCTCCTCACTTCTAGTTCTATCTATCATTACCACACCCAGGGAGAACTCTGGGTTCGGCCCAAAATTCCGAGCTCGGAGCCCTTACGCATTACTTTACTCTATCTAATTATATGTGAACTCGTGAATCTTTAAAATGACATACTCTCAATACAGCACTCATTTCAATGAAGCAAACTCATCAGAATTTAGGGTAACACTTTACAATAACAGTACATGAATAACCATGAGCTAATACCTGAATTAATAGTTACTTCAACATGAACTCATGATTAGTTAAGATATGAACTAATCATGAACTAATGAAGAGTGATCCTTAACTACGACAGGAGTCATAGGGATTCATGCATGAAAACAGAAGCCTTATATGCGTTAATATATGTTTGATAATTAATGCATTAATTAACATTTAGGGTAAACTAAATCAAACAGTCTCTACAAGAAGGAATAATAAATATTTGGACTTTGAAATAAATTTAAACAATTTATTATTAACTACCGATCTTGGCATTTAATCTTGTACATATCTATTACATCCATATCTATCTATCTGTATGTGTGTGTGTATATATATATATATATATATATATATATATTGCATAAAAAAAAAAAAAAAAAAAAAAAAATGGTAGGCTACATGAGGAAGCAATTTGACAACAATGCAGTAAATATTTTAGGTGCATCAAAAAGTGTGCTCGTTAGGATACCAGCAGACAAGCTAATCCAGCACAAATTAGTGCATATAAAAGGTCACCAAAATGAAGTATTTGAACCTCATAATTAAATACAAAAGGAGGATAAAAACTGCAAAAAGGTCCACTTTTTGAAAAAAAGACCCCCCCCCCCCCTTCAATTGGCTGGCTACGGACCTGATATATATATATATATATATATATATATATATATATATATATATATATATATATATATATATATATATATCAGGGTATAGCCAAGTCATATATTAATTATAATTATATACCACACACATATATGACTGTATTTAATTTTAAGTTAAAATTTTTTTACAATTCTCAACCGCTAGATGGCAACTGTGGCTCTACTGAGACATGACCACTGGCAACGCGAGACTTGAACGTTAGCTCTCGATCACTGTTGCCAGATCTCGCGATAAACATTTCCGCATTTTACAACTGTTGGAGACGAAGAGCAAGCAACAGCAAATGTTAAAGCAAATTCTTTCCTGCTTTTGGTCTTGTAAGTATCTGTGTTTTTCATTTTGACATGTGTTTATTATTTATGTACATTATGTGTAGGAACCGTGACATTTTAGCGGGTAACAGTGCAGACTCAGAGTAAAACGACCCTATTGGAGAAGATTGACATACATGCACATGTACTGTAGTGTTTCCTTGTGCCCTAAAACTCACTATTATCTAAATACAAGGGGGTAAACATGAAACTTGTGCACCCTACTATTATTTGTTATGGAAGTCTTGTATATTTTTTAATCATTATGAAATATGAGTTTTTGATTTGGCAAGGCAAGTTTATTTTGTACATTTCAACAACAATGTTCAAGGTAATTCAAAGTGCTTTACATAAAACATGGAATTTATGGAACTGAAAATTAATCAGGTTGTTTTATAAACCAAACAATATTGTTAACATTTTTTATTTAACTTTTTTTTTTTTTTATATTTTTATTATGTTACTCGTTGTAATTTTCTTTTAATGTTTATTTGTATTGTATTTGTAACATTTAATTTATTATTTTTTTATCATTGTGTATTATCTTGAGTTCTTTTTCTAAATAAAACCGTTTATATTTAATTTGTTTGGACGGATTGTCATTTATGAGAACCTGTTATATTTAAGTGAAAAGAATCCTTTAGCCATTATTTTGTTGTCTATTGCATGTATAGATGTAATCATTCATTAGTAGTGTAATTGATGACTAGTCTATTTTTGGGTTATGGTTAGACGTCTATTAGATTTTCACTGACAGCCCAAATTCAGCCTTATTTTAGCCTAGATCCATATTCACTGTCTATTAGACATATATATGTAGTCGTCTAATTGATGACTAGTCTATTTTTGAGTTATGGTTAGACGTCTATTAGATTTTCACTGACAGCCCAAATTTTGCCTTGTTTTAGCCTAGACGGCCGGGCTATGTTTTGACTGCTATTAGACGTCTAATAGACATAAAATTGCTTGCTGGGATCCCTCCACCACCCCATCTCCCCACTTCTAGTTCTATCTATCATTACCACACCCGAGGAGAACTCTGGGTTCGGGCCAAAATTGGACAGCACGCCAAATACGCATTACTTCACTCTATCTTATATGTAGGCTTTATGTGAACTCGTGAATCTTTAAAAATGACATACTCTCAATACAGTTCTCATTTCAATGAAGCAAACTCATCAGAATTTAGCAAACTACTGTAGTTGTGTACTTGACTAATGCATAAATTCTGGTATTGCTTATTCTAGTTAGCCTGAAGCAGACTACTAACATTCAAAACACATTCAGTAAAATCGTATAGGTTATTACTATTACTTACTTATTAGTGAGTATCAGCAGTGGTCTTTAGATTAACTGAATAATTTTTCAGACTGTCGTTGATCAGTTTAAGTTTCACTTTCACTCAAGCTCTCACTCAGTGATGTCATAGCCCCTCCCATTTTCTCATGAAACATAACAGCATTTACTTACGTAGGCCAATTGAATGTCAGATTGTACTGTAGAAAACATCTTCAATGTTTAAGACATAATTCCTCAAAGCACAAGGCTATATAACAGTACAGTACAAAGCAACCTGTGTGGTGGTCCGATTCATAAAGTTGATTTAATTCATCCAAGCCACCGCCATACTGGGATTCCCACACATTCTAATAAGTAATCTTTGAGGAGTAAGGAATGTATATTAAATTTCCCAGTACATTCTTATAGGCGAGTAGTGAATAGATTTAGCGGTCGGTCAACACACCTCAACGTGTGTACAAAAGTAATCATTCCGAAATCTGAATACAGATTGATGCTTTTGCTATGCCTCTAAAGCTTTAATTCACCTTTACAGTTATTAAATGGTTATGTAATCATCTTGTGTGTGTCACATAGCGTAATATTGTTTTATTCGTACAGTAACTGTAAAAGATTCAACAGTGTTTTCATTGACAGACTGTATTTTGAAGCAGTTCAATAATAACGACTTAGGCCTATATGTTGGTAAAGTTAACATTTAATTTAACAATAAAATATCAATTCTGAAGCAAACTGTCATGATAGTAGAAACCCATCGCTGTTCTGTTGGCCTTTAACTGTCGTTGTTTCCAAGTTCCTCAAGAGTCTGAAATGGATTTTGGTCAATAAAAGACAAGCAAATAAAATTCAGCTTCAGAGAAATAACACTTTTGTGCATGGACTTAAAAACATGAAACTATTTCCAATCATTTATTCCAGGTATGGGCAACTTTAGTCCTGAAGGGCTACTCCTACAGTATGCAATATAATAATAGAGACTTGCTAAGAGCAGTGGTTCTCAATCCTTAAGTACCCCATCAAAAACCCTTTGTTCAATTCATCAGCTCATTAAAGACCCAAGACCTCAAATGTGTGCGTTAGAGATGTCAAAAATGTGCAATGTTGGGTGTACTCCTCCAGGACCAGAACTGGGAACCACTGGCTTAGAGGTTTAAGACTTAAGTTTCTTACTCTGTAATGCTGTATTATTTAGTAAAACTCATTCAACCCTAATCATAGTAGAGGCAAAAACCAAACAAGGTGTACCATCCAGACACAACATTGTCCCCTGACCCAAATTGCAGCCTCAATGTGTACTTGCTGTCTTGGAGATTTGTAATGGCCATCCCTCACTCCACAGAAACACACTTCTTCATGTAGTGATCGTGTGTTTATGTAGAGCAGATGATCTGTGAGCAGTGGAGATGCTGGAGTTCAGAATGACTGTGAGGCTGGACTGTTGATGTCTTCAATGACGTCCAGTTGGACTGAAATGTTTTTATATACTGTAGATGATGGAGTCCATCAGCAATTTCCTACTGCAAGAACAGTGACTTCTGCTGCTGTCTGAATGAGATCTCAATTAAGGCAAAGTATTAAATATCCACCTTTTTCCTACTCCCTATGAAGCTTTGGGAATAACTTCAGTTAAACTGTAAGCCTCGCTCTACGAATGTCATTACGATATAATGAAGTGACATTATTCTAGTTGCCCTTCAACCATCAAACATTAAAAGATAACATAAAAGTGTAAAAGTATTAAATTACCTCAAATCGGAAGTGCCTCCCATAATTCTAAATACAGAAGGCATGTCAGGAAAAAGGTGAATACAAAAAAAAAGTAATAAAATATGATTGGATTTCTGTCCAGCTGTTAATGGTCATTTGACCTATTTGAGTGCTGCATTTTAATCGCTTACATAACTAATCATATAAAACTACATGTGTTTTTATTATAGAAATGGAACAGACAACTGCATTTATAACTACATTCTCTACATATTAACATCTTGTGTTTTACCTACTCCTCTGAATGTTTATTCCCATATGAGACTGGAAATGATAGTAAAACAGGTGTTAAAGAAAGTGTTATAATGTAGATTCAGATAAGAGAAACAAGATGATCTTCTCTAACCTGTATGAACTACTATTTAGTGACACCTGGTGGATTAATCTTTAACATGTCAACAGATTCAGTCATTATTATTGATCAAACAAATCATTTTAAGTAACTCAACTCACTGGTTGCTTAATCTAAATAATTACACAACCTTACATCAAAATCTTTCCCTCTGCAAAACCTCAGCAACGAGGTTATGACATATATATAACACACAACAATCTTACACAAGCAGAATTGAGACAAAACAACTAGCAATAATATCAATGAGTGAATTATTTATTTAAAAACTGAAAAATTAAACAAACCCACACACAGTTTTAGTATATATCATACAAAGATATTCTCCAAAATGTTATTGAGCCGTCTTGTTTTTTTCCATTAACAAAAGTGAGAGGCAGTTTAGAGGCTGGCTGAGCTGGTAAGACTAGACAACCGAATCTAAATGGTGGATAAACCATTACTGGAGGTGATGATGACACTCCAAAAAACTGAAATTAAATACCCAGTGTCGCAATTTAACATAACAGCTGAAGCAGTGCAACAAGTGAAACAATATGAGGGTATTAAGACATAACAACATAAGGGATATATAGTATATATCATATCTCAGTCACACAGCATCCACACAAACACACACACATTATATTAGTATTAAAGAACACACACACACTCTCTCAAAGCATGTTCATACGGAGTCTACAGGACCCTAATGCAATCATTTTCTCTGTTGTAGTTGCTGACTGGTAGTTTGTGGAGAAGTTGAGGTAACCATGGTTTGTAGATGACTACAAGACTGCATGTCCCTGTGTCCGGCTGAGCGGAGGTTCAGCCGAGCCCTGTTGAGAGCTGTGCTGCTGGCAGACAGTGGTGGTCTACAAGGCTATGTGGTCTACATTGCTTTGACGGAGGTGGACAGGCCTCTTGAACCAAATACAATTTACTTCACATTTTTCATGCATCTCCATTTTGGTCCTATGAAAACTTTTTCAGAGCCCCTAGAGGAACATGGTGATAGAAAAAAAAATATTAAACCTTTGCGTCCCCTCAAAAAATGTTGCGTTTGCTCACAAAACTTTGGCGTCCCCAGAGAAACTTTGCATTTGCTTGCAAAACTTTTTTGATGGAAATAACATTTCAATGCCTTGTGAATGCAAAGTTTCTCAGTGGATCACGATACTCGCGCAAGATAATGCAACAAATTTGTGAGCAACTACAACGTTCCTATGGGAATGCAACTCTATTGCGATACAACATTGAAATGTAATTTTTCCTCCCATCTCGTATTTTTCCATCATCATGTTCTCTAAGGGCTTCATTTAATTTCTTGTTTCTTTTCGATATCCACCAAGTTGTAAAAGGGGAGCTCAAAAAACCAAACAAAACACACCAGAGTTGAACACAGGGATGGATATATCTGTTCTCACACCACACAGTTCTCTACTGATTTCATGATTTCAGTTTGCAATACCAAACTACAACTTTAAAACACTGTCCTAATGCTACTCAGATCACGATTTTAAAGGTCTCTTTTAGGGAATGTGATCCTTGACCCTTTTTCCCCTTTTGGAAGGCACGGATGTCTCTCCTCGCCTCGGTGTGAAGGGGTGCGCGTATGTGGAGCTAGAAGAAGACAACAGAAATTAACAGATACTGTCGTATTACAGTTTTTCTCGATTGCTTAAACATTATAATCAGGCTTTTGAACTAAAATTTCAAAACCATAACACCATTTATCAAAAAGCACACCCATTTCCCTAAACTATAAACACTATTCCTCTGGTTTGACACATGAATCAGATTCCTTTCCATTTCCACAATTCCATTTCCACAAATCCCTTCATTTCTCATTGCCTACACCATGTTGTCATTTAGAACCTTCAATAGAGAGATAAAAGAGCCAGAATCAGTTCAGTTTTGGAACAATGGATCCAGAGAGATGTGATTGAAAAGGTCGAGGACACCAGAGGATGGAGGAGGAAGAGGATGAGGATGAGGTGCAAGGAGTCTCAGATGAAATTCGTGCCACTAGTTGACTATGTCCTTGTCCATGGTATGACTATGAGGGAGTCTGGGGGCAATGAGTTCAGCCAAACTTACAGTTTTTTACGATTGCTTAAGCACAATTTTAAAAACAAGGCTCAAAACACTACACACAATTCACAGATCCACACACACAAGTAGCAGAACACCTCATTTATTTTGCAATAATGAAACACTTCATTAAAAAAAAACTTTACATTAATTTAACAAAACCCAACTTTGACACCATATGGAACACACATGGTTCATACATTCTGATTCTGTTAGGTGCTTTATGCAACCGGGCACAGGCCTTCTAGTCCAACATCACTGCCTGACCTCACAAATGTGCTTCTAGAAGAATGGTCAAAAATTCCCATAAACTCCTAAACCTTGTGGAAATCTTTCAGAGAAGAGTTGAAGCAGGTATAGCTACAAAGGGTGGGCCAACTCCATATTAAACCCTACAGATTAAAGGTGCTGAAGAGGTTCTTTTTGTCGACTGAGTTTTTGAAATGAGCGCATGGGTAAGAACAACCCCCCTCCTTCACAGCTCATTTAGAGGGAACGGCTCCCAAAACTCGTGCACGAGTATCGGAACACGAGTGTTTACCACCGGCATTCGCTGTGTTATTAAGCCGGGCACACATTTAACGACTAGCTAAAACATTCTGACTATGCTCAACATACAGCGATTGTTTCCTGCTCCTGAAGCAGATTTATATACTTTCACATGGAATTTGAACACCGACTGTAATCGCAGACTGAACGCAACTGGCTCTGACTGGACGCGTTTGAGCGCGATCAGTCACAAGTATCAATTTACATTCATAATCGGCCTTACAATCGTTAAGTGTGTGCGCGACTTAAAGCCTTGGATTCATTATGTCGAACATTATGTTGTTACTCCTGTCTCCTGACAAAAACATTGCATGCGGCGCCTGTGGAGTGTGGAAAGTTACTGGAGCGCGCAGCCGCGCTCGTCTCTCACATGGATCGTCATGGCAGTGATTGACAAGCCAGAGGGCCAATCGTTTACGCGATCATCGCGTAAACGATTGGCTGATGTTTTTAAGGCCCTACCTCGTGCACAGATGATGTATATTAATATTATTCCTTTCAGTGCACCTAATAAATAGTCTTTTATCAGTTAGTAAAGACAGTTTCAAGTAATATTGCAAAAATGTATAAAACAAAACATCCTCTTTAGCACCTTTAAGAATCGGATGTCATTAAAGTTCATGTGCACGTAAAGGCAGGCGTCCCAAAACTTTTGGCAATATAGTGTATATCATGTATGGAAGGCGTAGGACCATAAAATGTTTATCCAATCTCTAGATTTGGTCCGAATGAAATAATACGATGCCCTACATGCCTGTCAACTGATGTTTTTACAAATGTTTTTACATTCACGCAGACATCATATGTCGTCAGCGCATTTCATGCTAGTTTGTACAGACAGACCTCAGTCATGGAGCACTGCAAAAAAAAAACAGCAGTCACCTTTTACAGTTCCTACTGAATCAAAACAAACCTGTGACGTTCTAACTGGAGCTGTTCAGTCAGATTCATATTAATGCGTATCCATGTCAACAGTATTAACACTGAAATGAATCTGCAGCAGTCAGGTACAAGCTCTCTAATAATTTGTTTTCATTTATTGTAATGTTATGTGCTTTGAGACATGAGACGTCTCTTGTGACGCTTTGCCGGTTAGTATTGAGAGCAGCTGTGTCTGTGTGTGTGTGTGTGTGTGTGTGTGTGTGTGTGTGTGTGTGTGCGTGCCTTCATGACGTGTTTGGGAGGAGGCATGGCTTTGGCCAGCAATTTTTAGGGAGGCTGGGATCATATGCTAGCAGGCTAACGTTAGCATTTCCCAGATCACATACTGCACCTTTAAAAAAATTCAGCAGGGTTTATTGAATAATCGTTGTTAAATTTATACTTTTCAATGTTCAGACTTCATCTGACCAGCACAACAACACCCCTTACAGCACTGAAATTATGATATTCCTTTTATCTCTTATTTGTGAAGAAAATCATTCCACATTCCATGAAACCACACAATCATAAGATTAAACAACAATAGCACCTGAACAGTTTACACCTGAAGTGGTCATAGCCCCTCCCATCTTTTCTCATGAAAATGAGGCACAATGTCTCAATATACACAAAATGTACCTCTATATTAAAAGTGTTAGATCATTATGTAGATGTTTAGTCACAAATTATACTGCATATTTTCACATACATATTTTCACATACATACTTCACTGCATATTTGTACACAGGTTTTAACTTCTAGATAAAATCATTACTTTAAGATTCATTATTATAAGCTGTTTAAGTCTGTGGTGGCAGTTTCTGCATCATATATTCATCCCCATTTTTATTCAAATGAAAAAGTGGAAAGAAATGCTTGACAAACTCGACCACAGGAGCTGTGGGAAATTTGTTTATATGTTTGCTATTGTTTATCAGATGTTATTCCTGTATATACTGGATTACAGTAGCAGAAAGATAATGTGGCTTGAGCAAACATTTCTGACCCTTCAGAAAAACAATGAACATTTTACAGCCAAAAAAGAGAAAAATTACAGCAGATTTTCAAAGCATAACAAGTAATTCATAGCACTAAAAATTGTTTTCATATTCTTATTAATATTTGGGTGTAAATGTATTTTATCTGACATGTGAGATGATCAGCGGTGCTGCATTCTTACCTTTTTTATTTTCATAAGGGCTGAAGAATGGGTAAAGTTTCTCAGTGAAAGACTGACCAGTGAAAGAATAAATATGAGATCTGGACTTCACATCATAAAAGGAGACCAGACCCTCCTCATAATCCACAAACACACCAAACTACCTGAGGATTCACTCTCAGAGACAGAGAGACTGGAGGAGATTCCCAAGCCTGATACTGATTCTCATCCCTCAGAGCAACAGTCCAATATCCAGTCTCAGGAACTGCTGTGATGTTTCCCTTCCTGTTAATGGATTCTCTGGCCACTCCTAAATCCCAGTCTGTCTTTCCCTTTACCTGCACCTCAAAATAAAATCTCCCTGAGCTGAATCCCTCTTTTGCCAGGACACAGCAACAAGTGTCAAACCTCTTTGAGTTGTTTTTGAGTTTACGCTCAGTGTCTCCAAGTGTCACTTGTTTCCCATCATCAGACAGGATTAGATATGGAGAAGCTGTATCAGGATCCAGAGTCACATCCACTGAGAGAGAGAGAAAGATATGAATCACAACTTCTCAATACCACACATTTATAGTCTAAACAATGTATTGAGTTGTATCATTTACAAATGTATTGGTATATGATTTTAAACTCTTATTTTGCATCAATGTAATCAAACACACAAAAGACTTTACCTGCATATTGCTGCATCTTCTTCAGCTCTGTGGAGACTAATGACAATAAAAGATTATGAGATATTTGTATGTTCAGCTTATGTTCTCTGATGGATGTTTGTTCTCCTCTGGTTTTCTTTATTGCTGCCTCTAAATCACTAGGGCTGGGATGATACATGCATTTCCCAATTCAATACTATCATGATACTTGGGTGCCAGTACGATATATATTGTGATTGCGATTCGATATTGCGATGTATTGCAAATTTTGTTTGCTTTTTTAACTCTAGATGACACGGAAAAAGAATTTGAAAGATGTATTTATACTTGATGGTGCAGGTTGTATATCTTTTCACTTTCCACTAGTAAGAGATATGATGTCATGTAATACTCACAATACAACACGTATCACTCTGCTGAAATAAAAGAGGTAACTTTCCTCTATGTCTATAAGCAAGGATTAAAATAAAGCAATTTAACCCTCTGTTCGGGGTCTTTTTGACCCCAAATGACGTTTGCTGAAATTATTTAAAAAAAATTCTCTTTGTCCAAATGACATGAGACTTTATTTGGTGGTCAACACTTTCGATATCTACTGATAAAAAAATTAATTGGAATGATATCTTGTTTTTATGTTAGTGTAAAAAAAAAGTCACACTTGTGCTGTTGATTAGAAAATGGACAAAATTCATCCCTAAAAATCAGAAACAACGCAGAACACACATAGACAGAAATGAAGTGGCACACTTTAAAACATCCATAAGGCAAAATGATCATGCTCACACACACACACACACACACACACACACACATCCATGTGCTTTATTTACTTATTTGTTATTGCTGTTCAGTTCATTGCATTTTGATGTTCATGTCATGTATTTGTGCTCAATATGTAACATAACTGATCATTTCTGTTAATTTTAGTTCTGTTACAGTTAGTAACTGAAGTGTAGATTTGTAGAATTATATGAAAAACAGATGATTAAAATAAACTCTAAAGACTCCAACTTTTCTCTTTGTAACATCTTGTTCAGGTTTGATTCTTATAATGTAACATTACATTATAGAAAAACAAATGCATTATTTAAAAAAAAAAAAATGCTAAACTTTGATAAAAGGTAATTTTTATTGCTATAATTGTGATTGTGAAATGGCACAATCTACTGGATCTACTGGATAAAAGTGATATTTTTTTATTTTTAAAACTGCATTTTCCAAGAGATTAAATCTTACAACCATGTCAAGTGATCCATGTTATCCCCATGAATTACAGTTACAAATGTGGGTCTTTTATAAAGTTAATTTTACATTAAAAAAACAAGACAGTTTTTGTATAAAAACCTATTTAAAAAATATATTCTTTAATTTATATTTATAAATTTAAAAAATATAAATCCTCCATAAACTGCACAAATAGCAGTAAAAAACATTAGTAAAAACATTAATAAACTGTGTAAAATTACATTAGTTTAAACTTTTTTTTTTTTTTTTGCCTGGGGTCTCTGGAGACATTGTGGATTATGCAAGTTTACATTGTATGTTTGATTAATGATTCTTTCATGTGCCCTTTGTTCTCCACTTTAAATAAGATCATTACTGTCAAAATAAAGTCTGACATTCTCTTACCAGTTTTGGTGAGTTTCTCATCTAGCGTCTCTTTCAGTTGAGTCAGAGATCTCATCAGAGTCTCCACACTCACATGAGTGTCACTACGACTGATCTCAGAGCAGCTGCTGGTGTGTGCAGGTCTGCTCAGGGACGGGTAAATCTACAGCAGGAGAGAGCAGAAATCCCTCAGCATGGGGAGTGTTTTGCTGTGATGTGAGCAGACAGAAGGAGCTCCACTGACCTGTAGGAGGTGCAGGTGATCCTCAGTGTGTGAGAGCTGCTCCAGCTCAGTGTCTCTCCTCTTTAGCTCAGTGATCTCCTGCTCCAGCGCTTTAATGAGCTCTTCAGCCTGCTTCTCTGCTGCTTTCTGCTTCTGCTCCATCTTCTCCAGCAGCTCAGACTGACATCTCTCAATGGAGCGGATCAGATCGGTGAAGAGCTCAATACTCTCTGCTTTCTCTTTCTCTGATGCTTCCTGATAAATCAATGAATAAATTATTTTGGTTACTCCTGTACCCTTTTTAGAAAGCAAATGAAAACATAATACATAATATATTTAACTTTTATATTTGACATTAAAAAAATCACAAATGCAATCTATTTGATATTTCAATAATTTCTCCTAGACAGCAATGAGATTAAATGGAGATACATCACATAAAGACTTGGATAATTTTCTTCTCTAATATTTTTCCTTAAAAAACACCCCAGTAATCTCATATTTATATCCTTTCAGAAAAGATCTCAACAGTGTCTCATGTGCTCAGATTAGCCAAGATACCAATGTCTGCAAACAAAAGTCAGAGATTTCTATATGAACTCAAATTATCTTGGCTATCCACATTCTTTGCATTCCTGTCACAGTTGTTTTAATATTTATTTCTAAAGAAATGTAACATTTCTACTTTCTAAGGAATTTTACAAAACACATACACTGGTGCTCAGAATTATTTGCAACTTTGGTAAATATGAACAAAGAAGCTTGTAAAAATAAATCTGCATTGTTTATCCTTTTGATCTATTGATCTTTTCTAGTTCACGTTGGCCACAATTATTGGCACCAAATTATTACAATGTCCTTTTGCCAAGAGTCTTCACCTACAGTCATGCTCAAAATTATTCATACTCTTGGTAAATATGACTAAAGAAGGCTGTGAAAATAAATCTGCATCGTTAATACTGTTGATCTTTTATTTAAAAAATCTACAAAAACCCAAGCTTTCATTGGAGAATAATAATTTTAAATGGGGGGGGGGGGGGGGATCTCATTATGAGAGAAATGTTTTTCTCTAATACACACTGCTCACAATTAATCATACCCTTTTATTCAATACTTTTTGCAACCTCCTTTTGCCAAGAGAACAGCTCTGAGTCTTCACCTATAATGCCTGATGAGTTTGGAGAACACCTGACAAGAGATCAGAGACCATTCCTTCATGCAGAATCTCTCCAGATCCTTCAGATTCCAGCTCCATGTTGGTGCTTCTTCTCTTCAGTTCACTCCATTCATTCTCTTTAGGGTTCAGTTCAGAGGACTGAGATGGCCATGGCAGAAGCTTCATTTTGTGCTCAGTGACCCATTTTTGTGTTGGATTTGATGTTTGTTTTGGATCATTGTCCTGATGGAATATCCAACCACAGCCCATTATTGGATTTCTAGCAGAAGCAATCAGGTTTTGATTTTTTATCTGTTGGTATTTGATAGAATCCATGATACCATATATCTGAACAAGATGTCCAGGACCTCCAGCAGAAAAATAGGCCCACAACATTAAAGATCCAGCAGTATATTCCTGTGTGCACCAAACCCATCTGGTGGGTTTGCCGCCAAAAAGCTCTTTTTTAGTTTCATCTGACCATAGAAGCTGGTCCCATTTGAAGTTCCAGTCTTGTCTGACAACTGAATATGCTGGAGATTGTTTCTGGATGAGAGCAGAGGATTTTTCTTGAAACAACTTGTGGGGATGTAGGTGCTGTTTGATAATTTTTTTATAGGCTTTCTGACCACAAGACTCAACTAATCTCTGCAATTCTTCAGCCGTGATCCTTGGAGAGTCTTTGTCCACTCAAATTTTCCTCACCATGCATTAGGACAATATAGACACACATCTTCTTCCAGGCAGATTTGTAACATCTTTAGTTGATTGGAACTTCTTAAAGGGTTACTTCAGGATTTAGCATTAAGCTTTGTATTAGTAGAATACCACTAGTATTTTCGAATTACTGTGCTTTCCCCCTTCATATCAGCCCGAGATGAGAGATTTATGCATTTTTATTCTGTAAAAAAGCCTCCGATGATGCAAAAATCGTCATTTTGTGTCATCGGAGGCTTTTTTGGCCAGAGGCTTAAAACTACAGCCAGTAATAGCAGGTAGTTCCGCATTTTTTCACCACGCCCATACATATGCGCTTTTGAGGTTACTCACAGACATAGATCAAAGATTTTATCAAAAGTGGGTGTCAATTATATTTTTAAGCTTAACATATTTTGTTATAGTCTGCACTACATCAGTGGTTCATCTCACAAATTTATCGGTCTCTGCAGTCATCTCAACCAATACAGCAACAGGCTTTTGTGGTAACGTTAGCATAAATAGATAAATAGACTAACTCAGTTTTACAGAACAGTGGCTTTACTTTGATAACAGTCAACTTATATGCAACTTATATGTAATTGTCTATCTAACGTTACTTTGCTAAGTTTGCAGTTTTACTGCTACCTATGTGCTACCTACAACACTACATATAGGCTACTGTGTTATCAGAAATAGAGTCTAGTATCAGCGAGTCTTACCTCTAGGCGAATACGCTTAGTACCAGATGCCCAGGCTGTTCGTCCTCTGGGAAAGTGAATATCGATCGCGGTGTCCTTCAGAATGGTTCTCTTCATTGCAAGGATATTTGGTTCGTAGTCCTCGTGCTTGAAACGGAGACTACATATTCTGCGGTTTTTTAGGTTTTCTATAACGGTGTCATCTCCAAACTTCGGGTGTTTGATGTCCCGCAGCCACTGTTTACATCGCTCCAAATCTTTAACTTAATCGGAAAATGATGGAAACTTACTTGTCCTTTCCTGGTTTTGGTGTACATCCAGGTACAAAGCAATTTAGCACCATTTCGCTGTAAATGTATGAACTAACTCACGATTTATAGAATTAATATGTAACAAAGCAAGCCTAGTTGTTTGAATTTTCCTGGTAATTCCGCCTGTAACCGATAGGCGTGGTTTGGGCGTGGCCTCGCAGGGGCAGCAAAACAAGTGCACTCTGGGAGTTGTCGTCTTTCATCCACATTAGTCAAAAATACATTTTCTGCCTTTTCTCAGTCTAGAAAGCTCCAAATTCAAAAATAATTTCACATTTCTACTACATAAATGACCAATTTTAAATACAGATTCATCTTTCCAGGGGTGAAGTACCCCTTTAATTATTGCTCTGATAGTGGAAATGGGGATTTTCAATGCTTTAGCCGTTTTCTTACAGCCATTTTGTGAAGCTCAACAATCTTTTGCTGCACATCAGAACTATATTCTTTGGTTTTTCTCATTGTGATGAATGATTACAGGAATTTGGCCTTTGTGTTTCCTCATGTTTATACTCCAGTGGAACTAGTCACCCTAGTGTGCTAATTTTTTTTTAAATATGAATGGGAATATACTTCAGAGATATTTTACTCATAAAAAAACTTTAGGAGTGCCAGTAACTGTAGCCAATGTGTTTTGGAGAAAAACATTTATTTTATAATGTGATTTTCCCCCCCCAATTTAAATTCTTTTCCTTCAATGAAAGGTTAGATTTTTGCTAATTTTATGAATTAAAGATCAAAAGGATAAACAATGCAGATTTATTTTACAGTCATCTTTGATCATATTTACCAAGGGTGTCAATAATTCTGAGCACAACTGTATTTAATTAAAACATTGTGGTGAATACTCGCTTTTCTGAGTTTTGCTGAGCGTTTGAGGTCTTGAATCCTCTTCATTCTGTCCTGGATCATCTGCTGCACGTCTGTCTGCATCTTCATCAGCCGAGGCTACAGACAGAAAACACAGCTTCAGCACCATCTAACTCAAATGTCGTGTCAAAACGTTGTTGTTGTTGTTGTTACCTTCCTCTCTCGACTCTCCTCTTCTACAGAAACAGTGTTGTGAGTCTTGTGGTCTGTCACAGCGCAGAGCAAACACACACATGTCTGATCATCTCTACAGAACAGCTCCAGAAGTTTCTCATGTTTCTGACAGATATAGTCCTCAAGATTCTCCACAGGATCGATCAGTTTGTGTTTCTTTAAATTTGGGACTCTCTGATGAGGCTCCAGGTGAGTTTGACAGTAAGAGTTTTGACACACCAGACACATCTTCAGGGCTTTCATCTTTATATCATCACAGATGTCACAGAGAACCTCAGATTTACTCTGACCAGATTTTCTTTTAAAGAGTAGCACAATCTCTCTAAGCGCTGTGTTGATCTTGAGGTCGGGTCTTCTTTTGAATGTTTCTTTACATAATGGACATGAGTAGATCTGACTGTTGTTCCAGCACTGGTTCAGGCAGCTCTTACAGAAGTTGTGTCCACATGGAGTGCTGACTGGATCAGTGAACACATCCAGACAGATCGAGCACTGGAGCTCCTCTGACAGAGGACCACTGGAGGATGACAGAGCTGAAGAGGAAGATGAAGAAACACAATTAATCACCTTCATTTAGAACTGATTTACACATGAAAATGACTAAAGCAAAAACTCATCAACTATATTAGCAATTAGGCTAATATATGCAAGAAAATAATTGTCATTTGATGTGAGTTCTTTCTTTTAGTTACTGACTTGTTAGAGATTTATCCATACTCTTCCTCCTGGCCTCTTTTTGTTTTATTGATGATTGTGCCATTTCTCTGTTTTTCTCTTTAAGCCTATAGGACAAAATCACCACACACAACACATAATTGGCAAAAAGTTTTATCCTACACAACAGTTTAAAAAAAAAAAAAAGTTTAACTTACCTTTTTTTAATGTAATCAAAATGTTCAACTTCAGATTTCACTTCTGTTTCTTATTCTGAATCTCGTATACTTCCTGGTTCTTAAGTCTTAATCACACGCTCCACTTTTCTTTAAAACCAATCAAATGACATACTCAAGCAAACACATCAATATTTAGCAAATGAGTTTTGTACTTGACTAATGCATAAATCCTGGTTTTGCCCAATATATTCCAGTTACTAAAGCACCACTAACATTAAAAAACCTTATAAAAAACCTTATATTGGGTATTACTATCACTTACTTATTAGTGAGTATCAGCTGTTATCTTAGATAATCTGATTAAAATTTCTGTTGTTTAAGAGAAAAATAGTTCAGTTTTCAGACTGTTGTCGATCAGTTTAGTTTCACTTTCTCTAAAGCTCTCACTCACTCAGTGATGTCATAGCCCCTCCCATCTTTTCTCGTGAAACAAACGTGACAGAATTTAGGCTACTTATTGAATGTCAGGGTAACACTTCAGAATACTGATCCTTCATTAATGAATAACTACACTGGAACAAATGAGTAACATTATTAACACTCTAGTTACTATTATCAACTAACAAGAAACTCTGATGAATGAATTAGTAGCCTAAGTAATAGTGTTCAGTTGAAGGTGGTAGTTCACTATTAGCTAATCAGTAACTACTGTTTTTTCATACCTCCCAGAGAACTACTAAGAACTACTTTATACAGGTCCATAATTAACATGAATGATGCATAATGTATAATTAATTCTAAAGTGAAGGTCATGGTAACCCACTATAATGACTGAAGTATTACCAAATCATTCAGAAGGAATTACTAATTATTTGGATCAATATTCTAAAGTGAGAAACATGATAACTCTCTAGTAGCCTAACTACTTAAGTCTTTGTTAACTTTTGAGGCTTTTGTAAAGTATTGGATAGTAATAACTCAAGAGTTACTACATAACTCTAAAGGAACTACTACTTATTTGGATCAGTTTTCTAAAGTGAAGATCATAGTAACCCACTAGTAATTACTTTAGTGTTACCAAATACATCAGAAGGAGTTACATAATTATAAATTATGCATCATTCATGTTAATTATAAACCTATAGTTCTTAGTAATCCTCTGGGAGGAATGAAAAAAATAGTAGTTATGATTAACTAATAATGAACTACCACATTCAACTGAGCTCTATTACTTACTAATTCATTGATCAGAATCACGACTCCTGGCTGCATGTCGATATCCATGGATTAGTTTTATTTGACAAGTTGTAAAGAACACATTCAATTCCAACCTTTAGTGTAATTCGTTAGTTTTACTCGCGTTTTCGCAGTTTACTCTACTCAATCCAATCATGCAGCAGGTTCTTTTGCCATTCAGTCCGCTGAGGGAGCGCGTTTTCGGCGGGAAAGTGACGTCGACGAATACCCTCATATAGAAAATCGAATTTAATTAGTTAACATTATCCGTTGTTCCCTACTCGCGCTCACTTTTGCGCGAAGTATTTTGAAGTATTAACTGTTCATTTACTGTTTAAGGGTTAGCATTAAAGCTGCTGTAGGTAACTTTTGTAAAAAAATATTTTTTACATATTTGTTAAACCTGACATTATGTCCTGACAGTAGAATATGAGACAGATAATCTGTGAAAAAAATCAAGCTCCTCTGGCTCCTCCCAGTGGTCCTATTGCCATTTGCAGAAATACACCGCTCCCGGTAAGAAACAACCAATCAGAGCCAAGAGGAGTGTCTTAGCAGTGTCAATCAATCAAGCTCGCGTGCGCGCTGATCACACCCCTCCCATGCACAGCGCCAACGCATACAGGCTTCAAGATTACCGGTGTACCGCAGCTTGATTACCGGTGTGCCGCAGCTCCTGGCTCTGATTGGTTGTTTCTTACCGGGAGCGGTGTATTTCTGCAAATGGCAATAGGACCACTGGGAGGAGCCAGAGGAGCTTGATTTTTTCACAGATTATCTGTCTCATATTCTACTGTCAGGACATAATGACAGGTTTAACAAATATGTAAAAAATATTTTTTTTACAAAAGTTACCTACAGCAGCTTTAAGTAATCTAAATGTAACCCAAAAGTAGTCAGATTGTGTTACCAAACGTGCAAACTAAAAGATGATATTAGATTACAAATTTTGTCATGTAACTGGGAACATTCCCAACTTTAAATAAATAACCATTTACATGCTTAGAACGTTTGCGTTGTAAGAATGTACAGGACAAGGATTAGGAACCACTGGCTTAGAGGTTCAAGACCATGCATTTGTCTTGACTTTCATTTCTTACTCTGTAATGTTGTATGAACTATTTAGTAAAACTCAACCAACCCTAAAAACCAAACAATCTGTACCATCCAGACACTGGCCCTGATTGTGCAGTCACACTGCGTAGGCTACTTGGGTACTACGATGTGTACTTGCTGTCTTGGAGATTTGTGATGGCTATCCCCCACTCCACAGAAGTCTCTTACGTGCTGTAGAACACTGCGGTCAAGCCAGCCGCAGTTTGAAAATACACGGTCAAGCCAGCCGCCAAAAAAAAAAGTGTGTGCGCCTATTACTATAAATACGGTAATTTCAGGAACAGCAGAGAGAGAGCGCGCTTTCAGAGCGCTTGAGTTGCCCATATCTATCTATCTATCTATCTATCTATCTATCTATCTATCTATCTATCTATCTATCTATCTATCTATCTATCTATCTATCTATCTATCTATCTATCTATCTTTATTCAGTCTAATATATAAAACATCTTTCTTTCTTTCTTTCTTTCTTTCTTTCTTTCTAATATATCTCTCTTTTTTCTTTCGATTATATATCCATCTCTTTCTTTTTTCTTTCTAATGTTTCTTTATCTTACTATATCTTTCTTTTTTCTAATATATCTATTTCTTTTTTCTTTCTAATGTCTTTCTTTCTAATATTTCTTTCTTTCTCTTAACATATCTTTCTTTTTTTTGTATTATATCTTTCTTTTTTCTAATATATCTCTTTCCTTTTTCTTTGTAATGTCTATCTTTCTAATATTTCTTTCTATCTCTCTGTTGTTATTTTCACATATATATATATATATATATATATATATATATATATATATATATATATATATATATATATATATATATGACAATTACTCTTGAATTAAATTGTGTTACTGTCTTACTGCATAAGGATTACTATCTGATTAGGCCTATAAAGACCTCATTTTAAATAAGTAGAAAATACCAATGGTCTGTTTCTATAGGGGACGTCCCATACAGTATGCATACCTCATAAATGAGTCCCTTTTACTGCAGCATTTTGGAGATATGCCACATTATTCGACTTCAAAAGCCTATAAACACCTCATTTCAAATAAGTAGAAAAAACTAATGGTTTGTTTCTATAGGGGACATCCCATAGAGTATGCATACCATCATATGAGTACATTTTACTGCAGCATTTTGGAGATATGCCACATTATTCGACTTCAAAGGCCTATAAACACCTCATTTCAAATAAGTAGAAAAAACTAATGGTTTGTTTCTATAGGGGATGTCCCATAGAGTATGCATACCTCATATGAGTACATTTTACTGCAGCATTTTGGAGATATGCCACATTATTCGACTTCAAAGGCCTATAAACACCTCATTTCAAATAAGTAGAAAAAACTAATGGTCTGTTTCTATAGGGGACGTCCCATAGAGTATGCATACCTCATATGAGTACATTTTACTGCAGCATTTCGGAGATATGCCACATTATTCGACTTCAAAGGCCTATAAACACCTCATTTCAAATAAGTAGAAAAAACAAATGGTCTGTTTCTATAGGGGATGTCCCATAGAGTATGCATACCCCATATGAGTACATTTTACTGCAGCATTTCGGAGATATGCCACATTATTCGACTTCAAAGGCCTATAAACACCTCATTTCAAATAAGTAGAAAAAACTAATGGTTTGTTTCTATAGGGGACATCCCATAGAGTATGCATACCTCATATGAGTACATTTTACTGCAGCATTTTGGAGGTATGCCACATTATTTGACTTTGGAGGCCTATAAAGACTTCATTTCAAATAAGTAGAAAAAAATAATGGTCAGTTTCTATAGGGGGCGTCCCATAGAGTATGCATACCTCATATGAGTACATTTTACTGCAGCATTTTGGAGATATGCCACATTATTCGACTTCAAAGGCCTATAAACACCTCATTTCAAATAAGTAGAAAAAAACAATGAACTGTTTCTATAGGGGACGTCCCATAGAGTATGCATACCTCATATGAGTACATTTTACTGCAGCATTTTGGAGATATGCCACATTATTTGACTTTGGAGGCCTATAAAGACTTCATTTCAAATAAGTAGACAAAAATAATGGTTTGTTTCTATAGGGGGCGTCCCATAGAGTATGCATACCTCATATGAGTACATTTTACTGCAGCATTTTGGAGATATGCCACATTATTCGACTTCAAAGGCCTATAAACACCTCATTTCAAATAAGTAGAAAAAACTAATGGTTTGTTTCTATAGGGGACATCCCATAGAGTATGCATACCTCATATGAGTACATTTTACTGCAGCATTTTGGAGATATGCCACATTATTTGACTTTGGAGGCCTATAAAGACTCCATTTCAAATAAGTAGAAAAAATAATGGTCAGTTTCTATAGGGGGCGTCCCATAGAGTATGCATACCTCATATGAGTACATTTTACTGCAGCATTTTGGAGATATGCCACATTATTCGACTTCAAAGGCCTATAAACACCTCATTTCAAATAAGTAGAAAAAACTAATGGTTTGTTTCTATAGGGGACATCCCATAGAGTATGCATACCTCATATGAGTACATTTTACTGCAGCATTTTGGAGATATGCCACATTATTTGACTTTGGAAGGTCCTATAAACACCTCATTTCAAATAAGTAGAAAAAACAAATGGTCTGTTTCTATAGGGGATGTCCCATAGAGTATGCATACCTCATATGAGTACATTTTACTGCAGCATTTTGGAGATATGCCACATTATTCGACTTCAAAGGCCTATAAACACCTCATTTCAAATAAGTAGAAAAAACAAATGGTCTGTTTCTATAGGGGACGTCCCATAGAGTATGCATACCCCATATGAGTACATTTTACTGCAGCATTTCGGAGATATGCCACATTATTCGACTTCAAAGGTCCTATAAACACCTCATTTCAAATAAGTAGAAATAACAAATGGTCTGTTTCTATAGGGGATGTCCCATAGAGTATGCATACCCCATATGAGTACATTTTACTGCAGCATTTCGGAGATATGCCACATTATTCGACTTCAAAGGCCTATAAACACCTCATTTCAAATAAGTAGAAAAAACTAATGGTTTGTTTCTATAGGGGACATCCCATAGAGTATGCATACCTCATATGAGTACATTTTACTGCAGCATTTTGGAGGTATGCCACATTATTTGACTTTGAGGCCTATAAAGACTTCATTTCAAATAAGTAGAAAAAAATAATGGTTTGTTTCTATAGGGGCGTCCCATAGAGTATGCATACCTCATATGAGTACATTTTACTGCAGCATTTTGGAGGTATGCCACATTATTTGACTTCAAAGGCCTATAAACACCTCATTTCAAATAAGTAGAAAAAACTAATGGCTTGTTTCTATAGGGGACATCCCATAGAGTATGCATACCTCATATGAGTACATTTTACTGCAGCATTTTGGAGGTATGCCACATTATTTGACTTTGGAGGCCTATAAAGACTTCATTTCAAATAAGTAGAAAAAAATAATGTCAGTTTCTATAGGGGCTTCCCATAGAGTATGCATACCTCATATGAGTACATTTTACTGCAGCATTTCGGAGATATGCCACATTATTCGACTTCAAAGGCCTATAAACACCTCATTTCAAATAAGTAGAAAAAAATAATGGTTTGTTTCTATAGGGGACGTCCCATAGAGTATGCATACCTCATATGAGTACATTTTACTGCAGCATTTCGGAGATATGCCACATTATTCGACTTCAAAGGCCTATAAACACCTCATTTCAAATAAGTAGAAAAAAACAATGAACTGTTTCTATAGGGGACGTCCCATAGAGTATGCATACCCATATGAGTACATTTTACTGCAGCATTTTGGAGATATGCCACATTATTCGACTTCAAAGGCCTATAAACACCTCATTTCAAATAAGTAGAAAAAACAATGAACTGTTTCTATAGGGGACGTCCCATAGAGTATGCATACCTCATATGAGTACATTTTACTGCAGCATTTCGGAGATATGCCACATTATTCGACTTCAAAGGCCTATAAACACCTCTTTTCAAATAAGTAGAAAAAAACAATGAACTGTTTCTATAGGGGACGTCCCATAGAGTATGCATACCCCATATGAGTACATTTTACTGCAGCATTTCGGAGATATGCCACATTATTCGACTTTGGAGGCCTATAAAGACTTCATTTCAAATAAGTAGAAAAAAATAATGGTCAGTTTCTATAGGGGGCGTCCCATAGAGTATGCATACCTCATATGAGTACATTTTACTGCAGCATTTCGGAGATATGCCACATTATTCGACTTCAAAGGCCTATAAACACCTCATTTCAAATAAGTACGAAAAAAGAAAGGTATGTTTCTATAGGGGACATCCCATAGAGTATACATACCCCATATGAGTACATTTTACTGCAGCATTTTGGAGATATGCCACATTATTCGACTTCAAAGGTCTATAAACAACTCATTTCAAATAAGTAGAAAAAAACTAATGGTCTATTTCTATAGGGGACATCCCATAAAGTATGCATACTTCATATTAGTACATTTTACTGCAGCATTTTGGAGATATGGCACATTATTTGACATCCTGTCGAGGCAGGGGCTGATGCCTGGGGAGTGAAGACTTCACCTCGTGGTGGTGGAGCTCCTGTGGGAGCACTCTGTTTGCATCTCGAGAGATAACACACTGTCCATTGTTTTACTCCCTCACATATCCGGCCCCCCTGGGGTTGGATGCAATTGTACAGACATGGCAGAGGCTGGAATGTGTTTGCTGCATGTTGTAGAGGTTGTATGTTGGTTATCTCCTTCCACCTTGAAGGTATATGTGGCAGCCATCTCAGCTTACCATACTCCTCTGGATGGTACATCAGTGGGGAGACACCCATAGGTAACTTGCTTCCTTTGTGGCACTTTGAGGCTAAGACCTAAGGTACATCAGAGGGTGCTAACTTGGGATTTGGCCATAGTCTTAGAAGGCCTATCTCTTTCTCCATTTAAGCCCATTGAAGAGGTTCCTGAGAAGTTCCTCACTCTCAAGACTCTGTTCTGCTCGCTATTTTGTCTCCAGAATTGGAGACCTTCAAGCTCTGTTGGTCTCTCCCTCCTGCCTGGACTTTGCTCCAGGCATGGTTAAAGCCTTCTTGTTTCCTTGGGAAGGTTATGTTCCTAAGGTTCCCACTAATGTGGCAGGCCCTATTATGCTGCAGGCCTCCTGTCCTCCTCCTTTCCAGGATTCAGACCAGGAGAAACTTAATTTTCTCTGTCCTTTCAGAGCTTTAGATGCTTACATTCACAGAGCTGCCCTGTGGTGTGAATCTGAACAACTCTTTGTGTGTTTCGGGTCCCCTTGAAGAGGCCAACCTGCATCTAAACAAACTTTAAGTAAGTGGATAGTTCGAGGCTATCTCATTTGCTTACAAGTTGGCTGGCCAACCGTCACCTCTTATGATCAGAGCCCACTCTACTCGGAGAATGGCTGCCTCTAAGGATTTGCTTTTTGGAGTCTCTCTTCAAGAAGTGTGTGATGCGGCAGGTTGGTCCTCGCCGCAAACGTTTGTCAGGTTTTATAACCTGGACCTGACCTTGACCCTGGGGTCACGATTTCACACAGACAGGCACTTGGTTTCACGGCGGCGTGGGTATATCGTTCCTAAAGTGCTTGACGCAGCACAATGTAAGGACTAAGGACGAACCAGACAAATTAATCATTTAGATGATTATTTCAAAACATAATTCCAGAAACCCAAAAGAATCTAATTTTCGGCTCCAGTCCATCTACAGAACCACCCCTGCTAGGTACTTTTATGGCACCCATGCTTTCTGACTGAAGGAGAGGAGACAAACCTTTAAGTCATTTGTAGAAACCAAATGGTCACCAGAAAATAAAGAATCTTTGATCTCCAGATCAAAAGAGACAGAGATTATGCAGGTCTGTTTCTCTGAGTGACATAACTTTACAGAAAAACATACAGAGACTGTTTCTACAACTAAAACAGCATTGAATTGTTCCAAACAATTTGTATCAAACATCTTTCAACTGCATAAATTTTATATCATGTCTAAACATGCTACATGTAAGCTGTTATGCTTTAGAACACCCACAATTCATGAAAGTGTGATAACTTTTGAATGATTGATTAAAAGCATGTCTGGTCTGGTTTGAAATTAATTTAAATCTCAAATGTATGTTTAAATCATGGCTTGAATGAAATCTGTGTAAAATGTATCATATTCCATTTAATAGAAATCATGTCTAAATGGTGCTCTCTGGCAAAGCCGGTGATTCCAGAGACTGATAACGATAGATAAGGGTTATTTTGCCGCCTTCTAACGACTTTTGCCGCCTCAACTTTAATTCCAGCCACAACAAGAGACTTAATTTCATTTGCTAGCACGCTCAAACGTGATTGGTTTTTACCTAACCACAATCCGGACCTGAAAAGATTCTGCAACAAATCATCGACTCTGAAAAACCCTTCTCTCCATTTGAAGTCAACAAGCAAGTACCACCAGATTCTAACACTGAACTGGTGCATTAAATTAATGATTCATAGTTCATTCAGGTCAGGTCTTTTAAAGTGCATATTTTGCTAAAAATCATGCTCATCATTTCATTCTCTCTCAAAACTCTTTCTCTCATGTCCTTTCTTTCTGCAACGTGTATGAATGTTTGCGTGTGTTTGCGTGTTTGTGTTAGATTAGTTTGTGTTAGAATAAATAAAGTCTCTTGTAGATTTTAAAAGAAAGTGTCTTGTATTATGTGCTCGAAAATGTAATGTCTTAAACTGTCAATCTTAAAGTTACCGCACTCTAATTAGAGTTTTTACGATAGTGGATATTAATATCCACTACAAGAGCTTATTACGGCCTGAGCAGATGGACGCTGTATGATTCAGTTGCTCGGCTGTAAACTAAATGACTCTTTATAATTCACTATAAATCAATTATTTAATTCGAGCTGAATTCATTCCTAAAACGAGTTCCCTTGAAAGGAAACATCTCAGGTTACGTATGTAACCATGGTTCCCTGAGGGGTAACGGGCGTACCTGTGACCGACTTCGACCTATCAGAAGCTGACTCTGTTTGGTTTAGGTGTGCTTTATAGTTTCCTGGTCATGACGTCATGATGCCATTGGACTGATTTCACATGTGCTTCACGACGCAATCATGCAGAGGCATTCACAAAGCATTTGATGCAGCGTCTTGTTCCCTCTCAGGGAACCAAGGTTACATACGTAACCTGAGATGTTTCTTTAGGTCCCCTACAAGAGCTGACTATGTTTTTTTTTTTTTATACTTATAAGGACTTCATAATGTCCTTGAAAAATTGCATATTTCTCCCAAACACCACAGTTAGATTGCTACATATGAAGTGCGTATATAATGTGGGATGACCCCTACAGGAATATACCACCCATTTTTTTCAACTGATAGGAAACAGGGATTGGCTGGGCATTAATGCCTGACACACCTCCACTGAAACTGACCATTAGTTTTTCTGTTACTTATTAGAAATGGGGACTTTATAGGCATCTGAAGTAGTAAAATGTGATATATCTCCAAAATGCTGCAGTAGAATGGTTTCGTATGAGTTGTGCATATAGTATGGGACGTCCATTATAAGAACTGGCCAATACTTTTTTCTACTTATTAGAAAAGAGGACTTTATTGGCATCTGAAGTAGTGAAATGTGACATGCGTATCTCCAAAATGCTGCAGTAAAATGTTTTCATATGTGGTGTGTGTATATGGTACGGGATGTCCCCTATAAGAACTGGCCATTCGTTTTTTCTACTTATTAGAAATTAGGTTTTTATAGGTGAATAAAGTAGAATAAAGATGTGTGTCTCCAAAACGCTGCAGTAAAATGGTTTCATGTGTGTTGTGCATATAGTAAGGCACATCCCTTATGAGAACTGGGCATTATTTTTTCAACTTATAAGAAATGAGGACTTTATATGCATTTGAAGTAGTAAAATGTGACATAGCTCCAAAACGCTGCAGTAAGATGTTTTCATATGTGGTGTGTATTTGGGATATCTCCTATAGAAAGTGACCTTGATATTTTTCTACTTATTAGAAATGAGGACTTTATAGGCCTCTGAAGTCGATTAATGTGACATTTCTCTAAAATGCTGCAGTAAAATGGTTACATATGAGGTATGCATATTGTATGGAACATCCCCTTTAGAAACGAACTGTATAGGGAACCCAAAAATGGAATCCGACGGCCTGGGCGAAGGTTAACGCATGTATGTCTTTTCAGTGCCCCTGTGAAGTTCACTTAATTTCACTTGTTTAATCTGACTCCGATTTCAAATGATTATTAGTCTTAGGTTGTGTTTCCAATAAGAAATTAATCATTGGTTATGTATTAACTTAGATATTTGATTATTCTGGGTATCCTTTCAATTATTCGTTCATCAAGGACCCAATGCCACACAGAGGTACTCTTCCTGGCTTTTGCGGTAAACTCACAAACATAAACTCACCAGTCTGATCTTCGTCAGAGGGTGTAATAAGTTAGCTAAACCTTTAGTCAGTTGCCTACTGCTTACTCGAACAAAAGTGTATTTTAATTTAGCCACTTCCATACACCTTACTAAATCAGTGGTAAACTGAAATCAAAAGGTCTTCAGATGAAGTGCCTACTGCTCCTTCATTAATGCATCTTCAGTTTGTTCTACCCTGGACACAGATTTACGGTAACATTAGCCTCCCATAATTTACTGCTAATAATTATATCAGGAGAATCCAGAGTAAATCAAATATAACCTTTTATGGTAACACTTTATAATAACTGCACGCTATGAATCATTAGTTAAGCATTAGTAAACGATTAATTCATCACTTATAAAGCATTAAAAGACATTAGTAAGCCATTTTATAAATACAGATATAAATGCTTTATTTTTGATTTATAAGCATATCTATAATGAGTTTAATAATTGTATTTATACTTTATTAATAACCAATTTATCATTTCTAAATTAAGTATAACATTATTTACAAACCAGTTATTCAGAAGTTGTCAGTGATTCATAAAATCATTTATTAAGTGTAAGTAAATGATTAATAAACTATTTAAACATTAATTTATACATCTTATTATTTAGACATATAATAATAGTTACTTAATATGTTAATAAATGCTTTATTAACACATATTCCTATTGCAATTCATGATTAATTCAGATAATTATAAAATATTTAGAAGTGTTTAGTTAACAATTTTTGTGAGCTCATCTAAAGTGAGGACTATTTATGCTTTGTAAAGGTTTTATAAATGAGATTTAAAGGTTCAGTGATCTTCTGCAGTGCTGTTCTCTCATGTTTTAAAGTTAGTACTGAGGTAGTTTTGACACTAGGAATATGTGTTAATAAAGCATTTATTAACACACTGAGTAACTAATACTATATGTCTGAATATTGAGATGCATAAATGTACATTTAAATATTTTATTAATCATTTACTTACACTTCACAAATGATCTTATGAACCACTGACAATTCCTAAATAACTGGTTTGTGAATAATGTAATACATAATTTAGAAATAATAAATTGATCATTAATAAAGTATGAAAATACAATCAATAAACTCATTATAGATATGCTTATAAATCAAGAACAAAGCATTTATAGTTGTATAATGGCTTACTAATGTCTATTAATGCTTTATAAATGATGAATTGACTATTTACTAGTGCTTAACTAATGCTTAACTTATGCTTAATTGTGTGAGATTATAAAGTGTTACCCATTTTATTTGTCAGGTAAAAGTGTATCATGCCAGTTACACAAATAACCAATTAGAAGCCAATTCAGAAATCAGAAATCAGAAATAATAACATCAGTTGCTCAAAGATGACTCTAAGAGTAACAATTGCATATACACAAAGTGGTGGATTAGTGTTTTTAAGACATGCACCCATCACTGTACGGGGTTTCTGGCTACAGAAGATCCCACATGACTGCTTTGCACTTTACCTTATATACACAGACCAGAACAAAAGGGTTGTAATTTTTTACTACACCAACACCTGTTTTAGGGGGAGAGGAGTGGGTTTTCACAACACCACTCAAAAAGAGGACTAAATTCTCCTTAGTTTTCAACCTTCTTCATAATACCAGTGACTGCTGTGAATCTGAGACCATTTTACCAACCGCACTGAGACATTTAAAATGATACCAAACATGAAAGGAAAAAACAATAGATATACCAGATACATTATTTATCTTGGAGAACTTTCAGTAACTTGTGTCAGGGGGAAAGGAAGGAGGGCTTGTGTATGTGTGTGTTTCCTGTAGACGTGTGAGGACAGTTTAGGGCAAGGCGTTGTCCTATGCTATTTCTCTGAGTTTTATTGCTTTATTGCAGGGTGCTTGATCTCAGTTTTTGTCTAAAACTGAAAATCAAGTCTTACAGAACCAATAGTTTTTTTCTAAATATTAGAAATGAGGTTTTTATAGGTGTATAAAATAGAACAATAACAAATAATAGATGTGAGGTATGCATACGTCCCTATAAAAGAAGACCACTGTTTTTTCCTATATATTTGAAAGTAGGTGTTTAAAGGACTCTGAAGTCAAATAATATGGAATATTTCCAAAATGCTGCAGTAAAAACAGTTTCATTTGAGGTATGCATGCTGTATGGGATGCCCCCTATAGAAACAGACCTTTGTTTTTTTCTACTTATTTTAAATGAGGTGTTTATAGGCCTTTGAAGTCGAATAATGTGATATATCTCCAAAATGCTGCAGTAAAAATGATAAATATGAGGTATGCATACTCTATGGGACGTCCCCTATAGAAACAGACCATTAGTTTTTTCTACTTATTTGAAATGAGGTGTTTATAGGCCTCCAAAGTCAAATAATGTGGCATACCTCCAAAATGCTGCAGTAAAATGTACTCATATGAGGTATGCATACTCTATGGGACGTCCCCTATAGAAACAAACCATTAGTTTTTTCTACTTATTTGAAATGAGGTGTTTATAGGCCTTTGAAGTCGAATAATGTGGCATATCTCCAAAATGCTGCAGTAAAATGTACTCATATGGGGTATGCATACTCTATGGGACGTCCCCTATAGAAACAGACCATTTGTTTTTTCTACTTATTTGAAATGAGGTGTTTATAGGGCCTTTGAAGTCGAATAATGTGGCATATCTCCAAAATGCTGCAGTAAAATGTACTCATATGGGGTATGCATACTCTATGGGATGTCCCCTATAGAAACAAACCATTCGTTTTTTCTACTTATTTGAAATGAGGTGTTTATAGGCCTTTGAAGTCGAATAATGTGGCATATCTCCGAAATGCTGCAGTAAAATGTACTCATATGGGGTATGCATACTCTATGGGACGCCCCCTATAGAAACAGTTCATTGTTTTTTTCTACTTATTTGAAATGAGGTGTTTATAGGCCTTTGAAGTCGAATAATGTGGCATATCTCCAAAATGCTGCAGTAAAATGTACTCATATGGGGTATGCATACTCTATGGGACGTCCCCTATAGAAACAGACCATTTGTTTTTTCTACTTATTTGAAATGAGGTGTTTATAGGCTTTGAAGTCGAATAATGTGGCATATCTCCAAAATGCTGCAATAAAATGTACTCATATGAGGTATGCATACTCTATGGGACGCCCCCTATAGAAACTGACAATTATTTTTTTCTACTTATTTGAAATGAAGTCTTTATAGGCCTTTGAAGTCGAATAATGTGGCATATCTCCGAAATGCTGCAGTAAAATGTACTCATATGAGGTATGCATACTCTATGGGACGTCCCCTATAGAAACAGTTCATTGTTTTTTTCTACTTATTTGAAATGAGGTGTTTATAGGCCTTTGAAGTCGAATAATGTGGCATATCTCCGAAATGCTGCAGTAAAATGTACTCATATGAGGTATGCATACTCTATGGGACGTCCCCTATAGAAACAGTTCATTGTTTTTTTCTACTTATTTGAAATGAGGTGTTTATAGGCCTTTGAAGTCGAATAATGTGGCATATCTCCGAAATGCTGCAGTAAAATGTACTCATATGAGGTATGCATACTCTATGGGATGTCCCCTATAGAAACAAACCATTAGTTTTTTCTACTTATTTGAAATGAGGTGTTTATAGGCCTTTGAAGTCGAATAATGTGGCATATCTCCGAAATGCTGCAGTAAAATGTACTCATATGGGGTATGCATACTCTATGGGACGTCCCCTATAGAAACAGACCATTTGTTTTTTCTACTTATTTGAAATGAGGTGTTTATAGGCTTTGAAGTCGAATAATGTGGCATATCTCCAAAATGCTGCAGTAAAATGTACTCATATGAGGTATGCATACTCTATGGGATGCCCCCTATAGAAACAGACCATTATTTTTTCTACTTATTTGAAATGAAGTCTTTATAGGCCTCCAAAGTCAAATAATGTGGCATATCTCCAAAATGCTGCAGTAAAATGTACTCATATGAGGTATGCATACTCTATGGGATGTCCCCTATAGAAACAAACCATTCGTTTTTTCTACTTATTTGAAATGAGGTGTTTATAGGCCTTTGAAGTCGAATAATGTGGCATATCTCCGAAATGCTGCAGTAAAATGTACTGATATGGGGTATGCATACTCTATGGGACGTCCCCTATAGAAACAGTTCATAGTTTTTTTCTACTTATTTGAAATGAGGTGTTTATAGGCCTTTGAAGTCGAATAATGTGGCATATCTCCGAAATGCTGCAGTAAAATGTACTCATATGAGGTATGCATACTCTATGGGATGTCCCCTATAGAAACAAACCATTAGTTTTTTCTACTTATTTGAAATGAGGGGTTTATAGGCCTTTGAAGTCGAATAATGTGGCATATCTCCGAAATGCTGCAGTAAAATGTACTCATATGGGGTATGCATACTCTATGGGACGTCCCCTATAGAAACAGACCATTTGTTTTTTCTACTTATTTGAAATGAGGTGTTTATAGGCTTTGAAGTCGAATAATGTGGCATATCTCCAAAATGCTGCAGTAAAATGTACTCATATGGGTATGCATACTCTATGGGATGTCCCCTATAGAAACAAACCATTAGTTTTTTCTACTTATTTGAAATGAGGTGTTTATAGGCCTTTGAAGTCAAATAATGTGGCATATCTCCGAAATGCTGCAGTAAAATGTACTGATATGGGGTATGCATACTCTATGGGACGTCCCCTATAGAAACAGACCATTTGTTTTTTCTACTTATTTGAAATGAGGTGTTTATAGGCCTTTGAAGTCGAATAATGTGGCATATCTCCAAAATGCTGCAGTAAAATGTACTCATATGAGGTATGCATACTCTATGGGACGCCCCTATAGAAACAGACCATTTGTTTTTTCTACTTATTTGAAATGAGGTGTTTATAGACCTCCAAAGTCAAATAATGTGGCATATCTCCAAAATGCTGCAGTAAAATGTACTCATATGAGGTATGCATACTGTATGGGATGTCCCCTATAGAAACAAACCATTAGTTTTTTCTACTTATTTGAAATGAGGTGTTTATAGGCCTTTGAAGTCGAATAATGTGGCATATCTCCAAAATGCTGCAGTAAAATGTACTCATATGAGGTATGCATACTCTATGGGACGCCCCCTATAGAAACTGACCATTATTTTTTTCTACTTATTTGAAATGGAGTCTTTATAGGCCTCCAAAGTCAAATAATGTGGCATATCTCCAAAATGCTGCAGTAAAATGTACTCTTATGAAGTATGCATACTCTATGGGATGTCCCCTATAGAAACAAACCATTAGTTTTTTCTACTTATTTGAAATGAGGTGTTTATAGGCTTTTGAAGTCGAATAATGTGGCATATCTCCAAAATGCTGCAGTAAAAGGGATATTTATGAGGTATGCATACTGTATGGGACGTCCCCTATAGAAACAGACCATTGGTATTTTCTACTTATTTAAAATGAGGTCTTTATAGGCCTAATCAGATAGTAATCCTTATGCAGTAAGACAGTAACACAATTTAATTCAAGAGTAATTGTTATATATATATATATATATATATATATATATATATGAAAATAACAACAGAGAGATAGAAAGAAATATTAGAAAGATAGACATTACAAAGAAAAAGGAAAGAGATATATTAGAAAAAAGAAAGATATAATACAAAAAAAGAAAGATATGTTAAGAGAAAGAAAGAAATATTAGAAAGAAAGACATTAGAAAGAAAAAAGAAATAGATATATTAGAAAAAAGAAAGATATAGTAAGAGAAAGAAACATTAAAAGAAAAAAGAAAGAGATGGATATATAATCGAAAGAAAAAAGAGAGAGAAAGAAAGAAAGAAAGAAAGAAAGAAAGAAAGAAAGAAAGAAAGAAAGATGTTTTATATATTAGACTGAATAAAGATAGATAGATAGATAGATAGATAGATAGATAGATAGATAGATAGATAGATAGATAGATAGATAGATAGATAGATAGATAGATAGATAGATAGATAGATAGATAGATAGATAGATATGGGCAACTCAAGCGCTCTGAAAGCGCGTTCTCTCTCTGCTGTTCCTGAAATTACCGTATTTATAGTAATAGGCGCACACACTTTTTTTTTTTGGGCGGCTGGCTTGACCGTGTATTTTCAAACTGCGGCTGGCTTGACCGCAGTCTTTAGAACCATTCGAGTAAACACAGCTAATAGGGATTAGAAGTCAGAAGGGAGATCATTTTAAAGCATCCATGTGAAATCAAACCTGGATACAGACAAGAGGAGGAAAACTAAAGATTCTTAGAGCATTCCAGTAAATGTTAAATGGTATACTCATGTATATAGTAAATTATTTTATAGTATTTATAGTATAGTAAAATATAGTAAAGTATTTTTATATAGCTAATAGAAATGGAACAGACAGCTGTAGGCTTATAACTTAAAGTTTTTACTGCTCTGAGTGTTTATTCCCATGTGTGACTGAAATTTTAGTAAATCCAGTGTCAAAGAAAGTGTTATATGCAGATCTGGGTAGTAACAGATTACATGTAATCCGGATTATTTAATCAGATTCCAAAAATCAAGTACTGGTAATTACAGTAAACTACTTTTTTAAAATACTTGTAATCAGACTACAGTTACTTTTTTATGGATTACATGATTACATTTTATTTACACAATGGCAGTAAGTTGTTCACAATTCATTGATTCTCCTAATTTTTCATTTTTTTAATGTTTATATTATTTTCATAACAAACCTGCCGCTAATATTTGTGATTCTTCAAGTTTTTCCAGTGATGAGGGGGAAATATAGATGAATATATAAGAAATATATATATGAAAGATGAAAGTTTTGATGTAGCAGTGCTATTGTTGTTAATTTCATGTTTTTGTAAAGTTTTGTAATGTTGCTGTTTTCTAAATTTACTTAATGTTTTAAAATCATAAGATATGTTTTTATTTTATTCAGTGTTACTATCAACAAACACTAACAGGTACATTAGTGTTAGTATTTTGAAGAATTAACTGTTCATACATTGCACTTTAAAAAGAATCTGTTGAGGCTCTTGTTGGTTAATAGAATATATTTTTCTTTGTATCCGTCAAAATAGTACAAGATTATCCTACAATGTGAGATATCAAATAAGGGTTAGCATTAAGTAATCTAAATGTAATCCAAAAGTAGTCAGATTATGTTACCAAACCTGCAATCTAAAAGATGATATTACGGATTACAAATTTTGTCATGTAATTTGTAATCAGTAACTGATTACAATTCATAAATAATCTACCCAGCTCTGGTTATAATGTAGATTCAGATTAGAAAAACAAGATGATCTTCTCTAACCTGTATGAATTCAGGCTACTATTTAGTGACACCTGGTGGATTAATCTTCAACATGTCAACAGATTCAGTCATTATTATTGATCAAACAAATCATTTTACGTAACTTAACTCACTGGTTACTTAATCCAAATAATTACACAACCTTGCATCAAAATCTTTCTCTCTGACCTCCAAAAACCACGAGGTTATGACGTAACACACATAAATCTTACACAAGCAGAATTGAGACAAAACAACTAGCAATAATATCAATGAGTGAAATATTTATTTAAAAACTGAAAAATTAAACAAACCCACACACAGTTTTAGTATATATCATACAAAGATATTCTCCAAAATGTTATTGAGCGGTCTTGTTTTTTTCCATTAACAAAAGTGAGAGGCAGTTTAGAGGCTGGCTGAGCTGGTAAGACTAGACAACCGAATCTAAATGGTGGATAAACCATTACTGGAGGTGATGATGACACTCCAAAAAACGGAAATTAAATACCCAGTGTCGCAACTTAACATAACAGCCGAAGCAGTGCAACAAGTGAAACAATATGAGGGTATTAAGACATAACAACATAAGGGATATACAGTATATATCATATCTCAGTCACACAGCATCCACACAAACACACACACATTATATTAGTATTAAAGAACACACACACACTCTCTCAAAGCATGTTCATACGGAGTCTACAGGACCCTAATGCAATCATTTTCTCTGTTGTAGTTGCTGACTGGTAGTTTGTGGAGAAGTTGAGGTAACCATGGTTTGTAGATGACTACAAGACTGCATGTCCCTGTGTCCGGCTGAGCGGAGGTTCAGCCGAGCCCTGTTGAGAGCTGTGCTGCTGGCAGACAGTGGTGGTCTACAAGGCTATGTGGTCTACATTGCTTTGACGGAGGTGGACAGGCCTCTTGAACCAAATACAATTTACTTCACATTTTTCATGCATCTCCATTTTGGTCTTATGAAAACTTTTTCAGAGCCCCTAGAGGAACATGGTGATAGGAAAAAATATATATTAAAACTTTGCATCCCCTCACAAAATGTTGGGTCCCCTTTGCGTTTGTTCATAAAACTTTTACTTCCCTGAAGAAACTTATGAGTTCACACAAAACTTTGGCGTCCCCAGAGAAACTTTGCATTTGCTCGCAAAACTTTTGTGATGGAAATAACATTTCAATGCCTCGTGAATGCAAAGTTTCTCAGGGGAACACAATACTCGTGCAAGATAATGCAACAAATTTGTGAGCAACTACAACGTTTCCTGTGGGAGCGCAACTCTATTGCGAAAAATCTCGTACTTTTTCCATCATCATGTTCTCTAAGGGCTTTCTTGTTTTCTTGTCATTTCTTGTTTCTTTTCGATATCCACCAAGTTGTAAAAGGGGAGCTCAAAAAACCAAACGAAACACACCAGAGTTGAACACAGGGATGGATATATCTGTTCTCACACCACACAGTTCTCTACTGATTTCATGATTTCAGTTCGCAATACCAAACTACAACTTTAAAACACTGTCCTAATGCTACTCAGATCACGATTTTAAAGGTCTCTTTGAGGGAATGTGATCCTTGACCCTTTTTTCCCTTTTGGAAGGCACGGATGTCTCTCCTCGCCTCGGTGTGAAGGGGTGCGCGTATGTGGAGCTAGAAGAAGACAACAGGAATTAACAGATACTGTCGTATTAACAGCGTGTAAACCGTACGGGACCGTTTTATGGACCGTTACTAATACAATACGGTGCATTATCTATCTGTGCTCAGGAAACCTAAATAGAGCTAATAAAACAAAACGATGAGCTCTAGCCCGACGTGAGGTCTCACAAAAACAGTCAGTTCATAGTCAGTCATGGACTTGAAATTGGTGAAACACATCAGGACACAGTTTTGTCGAAATATCATACGTTAGATGAGCTATTTAGCGGCTTGTTCCTAAAAGTGAACATGGTGAAACAATAAAAAGCCTGTGGATTAAATCTATTTAGGGTTTCTTATAAAATCAATGCCTCGGGAACATAAAAGAAAAAACTACATACAGAAAAAGCGAGTCTCTGTTGAGTTCGTTAGTGTTTTCAGCTGTTAGTCCACAGTGGTCATCATCTACTACATCCAATGCTCTCGTTTTAGTTCAGAGACCACTGCTAAGGGGACTGGGGAAGGGTGGACCCAGACGAGGGCGATCCTACACGACATTAAGGAATGCGTTTTATAGGTGGAAATCACACAGCTGCTGTTTGTAAAAGTTGAGTCAGGAAGGGTCACAGAACAGTGCTATTTCCTGCAAAATGGGGTGACTCGCCCTTGTGCAATGCATCATGGTATATTTCACGAGGAGACGGGATTGTTCTAAATGGTCGGGGGTGGGAGAAGATTCTCCATTCCATATGAGGAGGAAGAGGAAATGAAATACTCAGACAGTTCAGCGAGCCTGCACTTCCCTCTCTGTCCACTAGGTGGTGCCATCCACTTCCTGCCTTCCCCTCCCTCCCCCTTCGTCACACACTATCGTCACGCTCCTCACGTCTCCTGACTCCACGGGCAGGGGAGGGAGCAGGTTAGAAAAAAAGCACCTTTTATTTGGCTTAAAATATACAATAAAAGAAATCAGAAGAGTTAAAAAGTACAATAAAAAGGGAGAAGGGAAAGATAGTGTGTATATAAAGATGTCAAGCGCCCCGTCTGTAGGGCCGCTGCACAGAACACCACAAGTCTCAACCCGTTCCTGAAGAAAAACACAAAAGAAAGAGCGAATTATGAACAAGCAAACAAACCACACCCTTTACACCACCAATTAGCTTGTCACTCCACCCTAAAAATCTCCATCCACCCCACTTGCTAGGGAATTCTGGGATGTTTGAGGAATAAGCAGTTTTGGCTGATGGTCAGAGGGTATTGTGTTTTCATGTTTGTGGTGTTATTGGGGGTCTTACCCTCATCCTCCCCTCCCCAGCCCTCTGCGACGCCAGCGAGGGCGTAATGCTTCTTCCGCAGTTCACCCAGTCGCTCCCTCTCTTTCTGCAGCCGGGTCTCCAGCTCCAACACCAGCACCTGAGACACAATAAACGGTCAGATTTGTTCACATAATTGCACAAAGACCTGTACAACAGGATAACACTCGCTCACCTGTGCATCCATCTCTTGCCTCTTGATCTGAATGAGTGTCATCGCGGAAAAGTCCATAGTTTCTGAAATAAAAAGAGAATTCAGCATTAAATACCTATCAAATTTTATGACTTTCTAGTGCTGTCAAATCGAATCAATTAATTGCATCTAACATAAAAGTTTGTTTATCTGTGTATAATATTTACACATATGTGTACATACACACATAACAGACCTTCCTAATATTGTGTTGGTCCCCCTTTTTTGCTGCCAAAACAGCCCTGACCCGTCGAGGCATGGACTCCACTAGACCCCTGAAGGTGTGCTGTGGTATCTGGCACCAAGATGTTAGCAGCAGATCCTTTAAGTCCTGTAAGTTGTGAGGTGGAGCTTCCATGGATCGGACTTGTTTATCCAGCACATCCCACAGATGCTCGATTGGATTGAGATCTGGGGAATTTGGAGGCCAAGTCAACACCTCAAACTCATTGTTGTGCTCCTCAAACCATTCCTAAACCATTTTTCCTTTGTGGGAGGGCGCATTATCCTGCTGTAAGAGGCCACAGCCAGCAGGGAATACCGTTTTTATGAAGGGGTGTACAATGTCTGCAACAATGCTTAGGTTGTTGGTATGTGTCAAAGTAACATCCACATGGATTGCAGGACCCAAGGTTTCCCAGCAGAACATTGCCCAAAGCATCACACTGCCTCCACCGGCTTGCCTTCTTCCCATAGTGCATCCTGGTGCCATGTGTTCCCCAGGTAAGTGACGCACAGACCCAGCCATCCACGTGATTTAAAAAAAAAAAAAAAAAGTGATTCACCAGACCAGGCTAGTTCTGATGCTCACATGCCCACTGTGACAGGGGTCATCATGGGCACCCTGACTGGTCTGCGGCTATCCATCCCCATACACAACAAACTGTGATGCACTGTGTATTCTGACATCTTTCTATTAGAATCAGCATTAACTTCTTGAGCAATTTGAGCTACAGTAGCTCGTTGGATCGGACCACACAGGCCAGCCTTCACTCCCCACGTGCATCAATGAGCCTTGTCCACCCATGACCCTGTCGCCGGTTCACCGCTGCTCCTTCCTTGGACAACTTTTGATAGATACCGACCACTGCAGACCGGGAACACCCCACAAGAGCTGCAGTTTTGGAGATGCTCTGACCCAGTCGTCTAGCCATCACAATTTGGCTCTTGTCAAACTTGCTCAAATCCTTGTGCTTGCTCATTTTTCCTGCTTCTAACACATCAACTATGAGGACAAAATGTTCACTTGCTGCCTAATATATCCCACCCACTAACAGGTGCCGTGATGAGATATAAAATCGTGATTAATCTATTTGACAGCACTACTTTCAACTCATGTCTAACAGCTTTCAGGCTATTGAGAGTTTTTCTTGTTCACCTGTTTTTTGGCCAATAAAATTCTCTTTAGGATGAGAGTATGAATGTCTCTCAATTTTAAGAAAAAAAAAAAACATGATTTCACCAGGCTGTTATGTGAATTAAAGGCTACTGGCTATCAATATAGCATAGTATTTCAATATTTTGTGTGGGGATATTGTATTGATACACAGACGCCAAGTATCGTTCTTTTCAGGGCCTGAATTTCAGCTCGTGTTCACAAGTATTGTGCATAAATTTACCGTAAGCTCTGCACTTATAATGTAGGAAATGACAGTCATAATTCAAAATCTTTCTTTCAGACTGTAATTTCACAAACCGTGCAAATAAATCAACGCTGCTGCATCTCTCTTCATTCCATGTTTATATTAGCAAGGAGCTTCCAGTTATTATTTTGGAATTACATTTTGACTTTCAAAGAAAAAAAAAAAAAAAAAAAAAAAAAATAGCCAAGTGCATTGCCGTGTACTATAGTTGCATATTGTACATTTTAGTAAATGTATTAGGTTATCCATGTAGTCCATGCAAACAGAAAATTTGCAAACTGTACATTGAGTAGTATGTCATTTTGGACATAATGATCAATGAATCAAAAGCTTTTAATGAATCAAATGACACACAATGTCACTGACTCCATGTGACTGGTCAATGTTGTTTAAAAGTCTTTGCCTCCAGAGAAGAGCATCAGCACAAGAGCTTGTATGGAGAAAAGCCTGACTGTGTGTAGACTTGCTCATTCCTGTATCTCTGGAGAGCAGAGATAGTTTCCATGGCTAAAGTTAAATGTGAAATGGGGCAATGTGACTGTGGAGGTCAATGAGAAGCAAAATGAGGCTGCTGCCACTGTTAATACTTACTTTTAGCCCTTATTTAATGAATAATGGAGAAAGGACAAGAAATTGAGGAAATGTTGCAAGCTAGATTTGAACCTGAATTGCCCACATGAGCATCAAAATGTTGAGCCACTTAAACACAGGAGGATGTGCCTAACATGATCTCACCTGTATCCTCGATCTGAGACTTGCCGGACTTGGTTGATGCCACGACCCCTGCGGTGGCCTGGGTGACCCCTTTGGAGGCCTGCTGGAGGCGGGAAAGGTTTGTACTGCCCTTGTCTGCTTTTACCTGAAAAGATAAAAACAGATAATGTATCATTACATTGCTTTAAAGTTAATTCAAGTGAAAATGTTGCTGGCGATTTGTTGGCGCTGTACCTTAGATGCTGCAACTAGCTGAGCCGTGCTGGCAGCGATCTCGTGTGAACACACCATCAGCTCCTCAAACTTGCCTTTGCCTTGCACCACCTGATCAGCTGCATCACTGCAAGAAAAAAGAAATACTTTACTGGAGGCTGCACAATGGTGATGGTTCATATATCAGTCCACATATGATTCAAACCTTAGGGCACCTGGACACTACACGGACAGAATCATGGAATCTAGTCATTAAAATGGAATTTACGGTATAATGCAGAATCTCACGGAATTTGGCAAATTTTGAATTACGAATAGGGCTGTACACTTAATCAAATTCAAATTGCAATATGGACTAGTGTCTGCAATTATTAAACCGCAAAAAGAAATATGAAGTCTACACGTTCTGTGAGTCTCGGAGTGAATGAGTTTTGTCTACCTCACATACTCAAGCACGCGTGACACTGATGGTGTTTTCAATGCTATTTCTATTGTATTATAAAATGTACTTCTCAAAGTAATAATAAGCCCATTTACAAGAACATATGTTTTAATTTATACAGAAAAACTGTTGTACAGCACTTTATTTGACAAAAATGCAATGTTTTGTTGTAAAGGGATTGTTTTTTCAGTTGATAAGTTTTATGAATTCATTTGATTACCACAGTTTTGATGACAAATCTGTATTAAATCTTAAAACACAGATTATATAAAAGGTAAAAGCAAAATTTGTGAAATGCATAGGGCCCTATTATTGTTCAAATGTTTAAAAATATATTACAATTTTAAAGTTTTATGGATTCAATTGATTAGATATGCTATTGATTATTAAAATCTAATCAAACCATTAAAATGGAAAACACAGAAACTTGGAAAAAAACACAATGCATTTCATTGGGCCACTACACCACAGTATCCCCCAAAAATGACGAAAATCTTTATTTTCTCACTGTCTGCATTACTCACACCAACATGGTGGCACCCCAGCCCACAGCCTTAGAGGCAGAAATGAGACCTTCCGTCCATCTGGAATTCTTAGCGTAGAACTCCTTCATAGATGCTGCCCCCTGTGAACACAACAGAAACTCCATTAACATCTGTTTCTATCATTTTAAACTCTACAAAAGCAAGTTTTCAAAAAAACGTTCACTCACCCTGCCGCTCTCTACAATGTCCCTCTGCAGGTCTTTGGAGGACAACACCAGCACTTTGATGGCCTGCATAAGATCTGTACAGGACGCCAAGATCCTGCAGGGGGCGACAGAGAGCAACATTTAAATACTTCCAGACCTATTTTGTATGCACAGGTTGGTTGGCTAATGCATCTGGGTGATTGTAAACGTGCAATGCTATCCAAGGCAAATAAACTCCGCATTAAGACACTCACCCCCAGTTTCACAGACAAGGCTTAAGCTAGTCCAAGACTAAAATGCATGTTTGAGCTGTTTTAACTGAAAGCAACTTGTACTGACATATCTTAAAATATGTCAGTGCCATTGTTTTGTCTTAAGATGCACACCAGTAATGCTTTTTGTAGGGTACGTTTATAAAAACTACTTAAAGCTGCAGTTCGCAACTTTTTTTGTGTTAAAAATTTACAAATATTATATAATGATAATAATACAACATGAATCCATTTTCCAAACCGTGTTTTTGTCTTATCCTGAATCATTATGGTACACTTATAATAAGTGTTTATATTCAGACTATTTCAGACCGGACTGGTAGGACTCGCCGCAGAGTATCACAGTAACTGCGTGACTCGCCATAGACATACATGGAGAAAAGTAGCTCCGGCTAGAATGTTCCTCCGCAAGACACGTGCAGTTCTGTTTATTAACCGCTAGAGGGCCAAAAATCGCGGACAGCAGCTTTAAATATCCTAATTGAACTAAGGCCTAATCCCGACTTAATCTAAGCCCTGTCTGTGAAACCGGGCCTCAAATCCACTAAGGAATATCAACAAAATAAATTCAGTAAACTTTTTTTGTAACTGTAACAGTAATCATGAAAACATTATATGCATTACATGCGTAACACATGTGGCTCAGTCAGTCTGACCTTTCATTGACTTCCATTTTGATTCCCGTGTCAACCGCCCTGGACTTATTGAGCATTTCCTGTTGGAGAGCAAAGGGGAAAAACATTAGACAAGTAGACTGGAGCGCTTCATGTTTTATTAAGCATCTGTCTGTATAGAAGAAAAATCATACAGACTGATCACCTCAATCCTGGCGGCAGCCGACTCCACAGCTGCTGATGTGGCTGCCATCTCCTGCTCCACCAAATCTCCCAGCTCCCCTTGCTTCAGTTCCAGACCCCGAGGACGCAACTTCTGCTCGGAGAAAATAGAGGAATTAACTAAGAGGTTGCGTTCAAAATAACATAAGAACATACCACTCATCTATTTCTGAATAATGTATATGCATACTGGAACACCTGGATGACCTACATTTTGCCAAAATGTGCAGTATATATATATAAATTGAACACTGTGACCTTCTGTATTTATTTAGCATGACAAAAGAAGTAATATTAGCTGTGATATTCAGTATATATCTTTTTCAACTCTTAATTGATCAGATTGCCAAATATTACATTATTTAAAAAAAAGAAGCAAAATAACCATTTTAAACAAGTCGACTTGCGCCTCAAGAGTAACCCCTGATGCAATGTATGACGCAGGATGTAGGAGTATCGCAAGCTTAGACACCTCTTGCGGTTTAAACAAACAGGGCTGGGCAACAAACTCAAGCTCATCTTCGCTTATATCAAAATCCTCGGACATTTCTCTTTAAAATTTCTCGTTTTAGTCTTCTAATTCATGACCGGTGTTTTGTTTTGCTCTATCCTTGCGCTTCAGCGTTCCTCCTTGTATCATGCATAGGGTCAGAGGTCACTCTTCTGCCGCAAATCAATGACCGTCTGCCAGAAGCTAGTTATTTTAATATATAGTTTTAAATATGGATTTTTCTTACACAAACCCATCGCTTCCCTTCAGAAGGCCCTTATTAACCCCCTGGAGCTGTATGGATTATTCTTATGATGGATGGATGGATGCATTTTTTTGGGTTCAAAATCTCGACCCCCATTCACTACCATTATAAAGCTTGGAAGAGCCAGGTTAGTTATATATATATATATATGATTTTGTTTGTCTAAAAGAAGATAGTCATATATAAGTAACTCATGAGATGATTTTCATTTTTGGGTGAACTATCCCTTTAAATACCCCCTTCCTTGACTTTGATTGGATGGCCATTTGCAGAATAAGCAACAATGCAGCATGCTTCTCTTACAGATGTTTATTTTTGGTGCAGTTAACTGAAAGTACAACTATGACATTTTTTTTTGTTAACAAATAGTTGAAATAAAATAAATATCAGATAAAGAAACCCCCCCTTAAACTCAAAAAAAAAAACTTGCCTAAATTACTAAACCTAATATATATATATATATATAGAGAGAGAGAGAGAGAGAGAGAGAGAGAGAGAATACAAAAAAGAAAAAAAAAGGAAAGATAATAAAAAATATTAATAAATACTATAATAACCGATAAATAATATTAAAACAACACTAGGCATGCAGTATGCAGTTCCATACTACTCCATACTAGTCTTGGGATTATATAAATCATTCAAGAAAAGTGCTAAAAATGATTCTCTCTACCAATTACAAGCTGCTAATTTTTCAATCCACTGATTTACTATGCTAAAACAAGGGCTGACTCTCTGTGGCACACTCACCTCGCCCAAGGCCATTACGGTATCCAGTGCTGACGTCAGCTGGCTGCAGTCTGCCGTCCCCATAGACTTCTGCTCCTGAAGCTGGCAAAGCAGCGCCAGGGCCTCCGCGCCACACGCCTTCACATTGTCTGCCAAAGCTGCCCACAGACAGACAAAGACAGAAACCAGAGAGCAGTCAGACGAGCCATCTGTCACCTGCAGACTCTCCACATACGCTCGGGAAGACACACATTTGCTGCCATGAACAGTCATGACGTGATCGCTTGTGCACGTGGGAACTGCACATTAGCCGTTTTGAGTTATGTCATGTTCCTTCCTCTCCTGAAACAACCAGACCTCCGGCGACAGAGTTATTAACAGAACCGCACTGACACTAATGACCTTCATGATGTATGGAGACTGACTCAAACAGAAAAGTAATTTTCTTGGAGGTCTCTATATGTGGATACAGCGGTAATGTAAAATATTTAGCAGTTTATTAATAGAAATTACATTTATGCTGCCAAGATCAAACAGATAGCTCTGGTTCTGGATGCTGATTGGCCGATACAGTGTATTAAAGAACAATGAATGTTTCCTTAAGAAAGAATTTGCATAGAAATGCAACAGTTGTGCTGATGTGATTACAGAAGCTCATTTGAATATATTTTCATGGTGTCTGGGTGACTGACGTCTCATGCTCACCGTCAGCTTGTTCCACTGGCACCATGTGGGAGGTGGCGCTACCCTGCACGATGACATCGCCACCAGGTGAGCAAACTGAGTCACTGCCCGCACCAGTCCAGACACATCTAATACACAAATACATGAAAATCAGTGTGAAACAGTTACAACATGATCATACGAGTGCCTCTTATCTCAACAGACTAATTGAGTGTCATAAAAGTGATGAAATGCTGTCTGAATGCATTCATGGAGCACTGAAATCATTTTTAGTAATGGATTTATATAGGCATATCATTACTTGCATATTTTTTAAGCTTGTGTATGCTGAGTGGAGAAGAGTGATGGGGAGTAACAAAAGTTTTCAGTAGTGTGAAAGCAGCTCAACCGTCAATACTGAGAAATTTTCCAAAAGGTAGCAGCGTAGTATGACAAATCACTACATCACAGATGTGTCACAATGTATTGCACAGCTTTACTAGCAAGTGAGCCGGACAGAATGTTCTCCTCTGTCTCAAGTATTGCTGGGAAGGGATTCATGTCAAAGTTGATTCAGAGAGTTTGTTTCAGTAATAATAATAATACTGCTTGCCAATGCTTTTTTTTTTTTTTTACTTTAATTGTATTATTTTTTTAATTGCTTAAGTTTGATCAAGTCAAACTAAATGAGATAACTGTTTGTTTTTTTTATCTGAAAATTAAAAATTACATGTATATAATCCGAAAAAAAAAAAAAATGTTTTTTTTTAAACAAAATTTATACTTTTATTCACCAAGTATGTATTAAATTGATCAAAGGTGACATATAATATAAATTTAAGCAGCACAACAGCTGTCAACATTGATAATAATAAATGTTTCTTGAGCAGTGAATTATCATATTAAAATGATTTCTGAAGGATCATGTGACACTGAAGACTGAAGTAATGATGCTGATCATTCAGCTTTGCCATCACAGGAATAAATTAAATTTAAAATATATTTAAATAGAAAAAAGTAAATTGTAATAATATTTCACAATAATGTGGTTTTTACTGTATTTTTGATCAAATAAATGCAGCCTTGGTGAGCATAATAGACTTCTTTCAAAAACATTAAAAAATCTTACCAACCACAAAGTTTTAAACAGTAGTGTACAATGAGAATTATCTAAAAGACATTTGTCTCTTACCGCAGCTTAAAGGTAGCTAATTACCTTTTAGCAAATTACTATTTCAGTAAAGACTAACTTTACTGTTATTTAACGACTTTAAATGCTGTGTAACTTGTAACTTGGCAAGCTAAAGTTTCAAAGCAACTTTCCCAACACTACTGGAGTGAAGAGTACATTAATGAATGCTAGTTGAGAAGGAAAATGAGAGTGTATGTACATGTAATTTACCTGTGTTATCTGATACAAAGCCGTCTTTGGCCAACTGCAGCCGCTCCACACAGTCTAGAGCCACCTGGCACCTGGACACCAGGTAATCTACACACACAAGAAGGTCCTTTAATATTTATTACGCTCTCGTAGGGCAATTCCAGCTGTATGGTATAATCAGTGTGGGTTGTCAAGGTAATTTGAGCTAGTCACTGACCGGCTGAACTGGTGCAGCTGATGTGTGCGGGGTCCTCCAGCTGATTCAGGCTGTCCTGTACAATCCTCCCAGCCTCCTCTAGAGCTGCCCGAAGAGCCGCCCAGCGCAGAGACACCAACTCGCTCTCCAAAGCCTGCTCACGACTCTCCTACAGATAGAAAGACAATCAAAACAATTAGATAAAATCAGTTAATCCTTTTCTGTTATCTTTGAGACTAAGTCTATATGCTTGTGAGCTCCTAAAAGCTTCTGGTATAATGAATCTGAACTATTACAAAGCCACAATTATAACTGAACAAATAAAATCAATAGTAAACATACAATATCCCACCTTCTCATTGAGTTGGTTTTGCAGGGCCTCAGCAGCTTTCACACCACTCTCTCTCTCATTGGTCAGACTGCTCTGTACACGCTCTAACTCCACCCCCAAACCTGCCAACTCCGCCTCCTTCTGAGATACAGTCTCCAAAAGCCCCGCCTTCTCAGCCTCTAAAGTAGACAGCTGAGTACTGAGCTGCTCATTTGACTACATGAAGAGAGAGAATAAAGTTCAGTGAGAGCCGTCTATCATTACATGAATTACAAGATCTAAGGCCCTATTTTAACAATCTAAAGTGCCTGAATTTAGACCAGGGGCCCGTTTCAGAAAGGAGGTTCAACCAACTCTGAGTTAAAACTTGAACTCTGAGTTGACTTACTCTGAGATGGGAAACTGAGTTTTCTGTTTCAGAACAATTTAATTGAGTTAGTTCAGTCGACTCTAAGTAGGTTGACTCTGAGTTAAGCGCGTGCACCCCAACTATGAAAAGCCATCATCAATGGAGCTCCGATATTATGATTCACCACGGCAACAGCATGTGACAAAATGACGTCCGCATACTTCTGGGTCAATGCAAGTTTAATTCTTATCACTGTTATAATATCAAAGGTGAAAACTGGCAGAACGGTAAGTTATTGAACCAATATTCATCTTCATGGTATCCCACATGCAAAAAAGGAGGAGAAAATAATAATAATTTAACAGGATGCAATAATAAGAGTGTAAATTATTTTATTATTATTATTAAACAATCGTTAGGCAATTTACTTCCACTTTTAGAACATTTTCTTCATTTTCATTGAAATTAAATGCCAATGAAACGTGAGCCAATTTTAACCTGGTCTGACATTGGTGGGCGGAGCTACTGTAAATTTGTACTTAGTAATAGACACTCCGAATGATCTTGTTTTCCGTTTGCATTAAGATTATTTTTATTACCAAACTGGTAGATATTGATCATTGTACTTAAGTAAAATGCACTTAATTTAGATCCCCCAGGAAACAAGACTAAATATTTTATATCATTTTCATATATGCAAAATCCAATTTTTAGATATTTGTACTTGAAATAGGACAAAAATATACTCAGTAAGAAAAGCATTTTTGCAGTGTGAATGAATGAATGAACTAGTTAAACATCACTTGCACTTAAAAAAGGGGCAGGAGACCGAAGGAAACTCTGGGTTTACTGAAGAAAACCTGCTCCTGACCAGGTTAGGTTCACAGAATAAGTTACCATGGTAACTGACTCTGAGTATAAGTTACCTCTCTTTCAGAAACAGGCTTGACTTACCCTGCTTTCTCGGGTTTGACATACCTCCCATTCTGAAACGGAAAACCCAGAGTTTCCCTCATTTCAGGGTTAACATACTCAGAGTTTTCACTTAACCTCCTTTCTGAAACAGGCCCCAGGTTTCAGTTGCCTAAAAAAATAGCAACACGCCAACAATGCGCCTGAACACACCTTTTCAGACCAGCACACCCATGGCCGCACAAATGGGAGCGAGTGCATTTGCTATTTAAAAAACGAGGCACAGGACGTGAAAATGATAACTGCGTCGGGCTGAAACTAGCAAAAAACACTTGCCTCGCACCTGGCACCGCATTGCGCTGGGTGTATGATAGGGCTCCTAACAAGGATCTCAAAAAAAGTGTTTTTTGTTGTTAGCACCGGAAGTGAACAAGAAGTTAGAACATGAGGTGCTAAAATGCTAACTCGTTTCTGAGTTTTGGTTTACAAATAAAGCATTAATTATAAAGTGAACTGATACAGTCATGATAAAGATGTTAAATGTATCTTAATACATATTTGTCTTTAGTCGAGTCAACTGCCAGAGGCAGTGAGGCAGCTGTGGAGGTGCTGCAGCAGGTATGCAGGAGACAGAAGGAAGTAGGATGGGAGGGGGAAGCAGGGTGGCATATCAACTCCCACATGCAGTCTGGACATATCAACTTGGGTAATTCAGACCCCACATGCTAACACAGAATCACTATGTCAACCTGCGCTGGACTAATTGCAGAGACAGTGATATATGGATCCTGTGGTGGGTCGAGAGATAAACAGGGCTGTATGGAAGAGCGTGAAGTAGGGCTGCACGATATATCTAAATAAAAATCTATATGACAGTGCAATTTTCATCTTTATTTTTATAACTTTATGAATGATTATTTTAGGTTTAAATGGTGTGTGTAAGAAAAGCTACAGTTTCTAAAGCACATAGTTTTTAACAGCATATGGCACTAAGCTCAGAATCGATTCAAGAGAGGATCGTGAATCATTGTATCGTGAATCAAGAATCAATTTATTGTCCCAGCCCTAAGATGTACCATGAAGTTACTTTTATTAAATACTCGTATTATTAAATAATCTTGTACAGTACAAGAGTTACAAATCTTATTTTGTTTAATACAGTATATTCAATTATTTTATTTGTTTTTACTCTGTTCAATTCATGGTTACTGAAAGAGGTCTGTATTAGTTCCTGTAAAGAGTAAAATTAAAGTGTAAACACCCAAATTTCAAGAAAAAAAATATTCCCAAAATGTTTAGCCCAAAAAGGATGGTTCATACTCTTCACAAGTATATAAAAAAAAAAAAAAAAAAAAAAAAAAAATCGCATTTTTCAGCTTTTTAAATTGTTTTATTTACAAAATTACCCACTCATTCTAGAATGATTTATTTTTTCCCAAACAGAGCCATTCAAGTCATCTGGTGGATATTCCTGTAATTCTTCGATTCACGATATACGTTGCAGAAAAATTAAAAATCGCAACGTCAGTTTTTTCCAATTTTGTGCAGCTAAAGCATTAAGATGTGTCAAGAACTGCTTGACATTTTATTATGTTTCTTTAATTTTGGACAAGGAATGGAGAAAGGTTCATGACAGAGGTGAAGAGGAAGAGAACGATGGGTGAAGGAAGGTGAGGTCCCACCTGTTGGGAGGAGGTGACGGTACTCTTCAGGGTCTCTAGTTCTGTTCTGCTGGACATGAGCTCGGCTTGTAGAGCTTGAAGCTGCTCTAACTGAGCCTTTTCCTACTCGTGCACATACATAGGGAAGTGTAAGACAAGCATACTACAGATACATCGGGCAGAGGGAGTGTGTCTACGAAGAGGGTGTGCGTGTGGTTTGTGTCCAACCTGCTGATTGACAGAGTCCTGAGCGGCTTTCAATTTGTCCTGCATCTCTTTCTTCACATTCTCCACCTCGTCCTGGGCGGCACGGGCCACCGTCATCTGACGCGTCACCTCTGCGTTCTGAGAAACACATAGACATGTACAGTTTAGCACAGTCAAAACGCTTGACTGAACCAGTTCCTTTCCCAAGGACATGGCATGCACTGTTGGATGGCACTGCGGTGGGTTTAGAGCATGCTGCTGTATGAGAGCGAGAGTGATGACAGCTTAAGTGTGGCAGAGGAACACAGTGCCAAGTTTCATCTGAAATGGAGTCTGCTGGGAAAGGATTCTGGTGTAGGAGCAAAAACCACCTGCAGGTTTACTGACAGGCCTGATGCTGGAGCTTAAGCAAGCAGTATGCAGTGTGCACACTATGTGTGCAGTATGCAAATTCTCCATCTACATAGAAAACACAGATTATACAGATATTTTACTGTATTTATAATCAAATAACTGCAGCCTTGGTGAGCAAGAGACTTCTTTCAAAAACAAAATCCTACTGACCCCAAACTTTTGAACAATTTTATAAAACTTAATGTTAATGTGATTATTTAGCCCTATAAAAAATTAAATGCATCCATATACAGCCAGTGTGTGATCTGAATGGAGATGTAAGGACATTAATTTACCTTCCTCAGCAGGTCAGCGTGACTCTGGACCAGCTCTGTGTATTTCTCCTTCAGCTTGGTGTAGCGTTGCTCATTTGCTTGTGCTTTTCCTGCAAAAAACACAAACACAATAATTACTTAATATATCAAGTATCAAAAACACAAGCCACAGACTTTACTCTGTTTCTCAGAACAGTTGGCAGTTCGCACCACTGAGAGAGTCAACACAGGCCTTTGTATGTTTGTCTGCTGGTGAATTGGACTGTTGACTACATGGTTTATTAGCGTTTGATCAGTGGCTGCTGTGGACTTGAGTCCCTTCTGGCTGTGTTCCTCAGCTCCAGAGAGTAAACAGACTGTCTAAAAGGACATCCATCTCGGTCCTGCATTTGTACGGACTCAGAACGGCCCTTTAATATCCTGTAACACGGTGTTCAGTGGTGCTGAGGGTTCAGTCCATAAAATGTCCCACTTCTGTATATAGTGATTTTAAAAGAATTACTGACGTTCCAAAAAAAAAAAGCAACATTTTGGGGTAAACCAGTTACTGTAAATAAACCGAAGAGGAAGGAAAGCTTTTTTTTTTAACGAAAGAGGAACAGAACAATGGTTTGTGTTGAAGCCTTAAATTACTGATGACAGTCCAAGACCTTTGAATACTAACAGGGTCATTTAATAAAAATGTCTCATTTCAAGTACAATATTTGAAATAAATGTAATTTTTTCAGACAAAAATATTGTAACTTGAAGCATATGGTAACGGACACCAAACTCTTACTCTCGATTTCGCTCAGGCTGCGCTGCTCTTTCTCGGTGTCCTCTTTGACCCTGCGCAGGTCATCTAGCTCCGCCCTCAGGAACTCGCTCTCACCCAGCGCCTGCTGCTTCAGGTGAGTCTGCTCTGCAAGCTCCGCCTCCAGCTCGTTCACACGCCCACGTAGTGCTTGACAAAGACGGCCACTCTGAGAAAGACCAAAAGAATCATTATTGACACATCTCTCTCACTTTCATTTTCACTTCTCTTTGTACAATAGTGTACAGTCTTTAACTGTACACTACATTTACACTGATTTTTGTAAGAAAAATATCTATATTTAAAACTAAAATAACTAGCTTTCGGCAGACAGCAGTACGCATCGATTTGCAGCAGAAGAGTGACCTCTGACCCAATGCATGCAGGGTTCACACACATTTCTACCAATAAATTTCCATGACTTTTAGGCAAATATTCATGACCTAACGTATACCTAATGTATAAATTTAATATATCCTTGCTGAAAAAAAATATCTGACTGACCCTGAAACCTTAGAACGGTAATGTGTGGGTGTATATATTTTATTACATCCTCTCCTCTCATCTCCTGCTCATTACCTCCAATCTGAAGGACTCCAGCTCCTCTTTCAGGGCCTGTAGCTCTGCTGTGAGCTGCTCAATCAAACGGTCTCTAAGGTGAGAGATACGGATTCATATCATCAAAATCTGTATCATGTCATCATGGTCTTATAAACTCAAAGAGCTTCTTATAACTTATTATATTCCAGTATCTTCAAGTCTTACTTCTCATCTTTGCGCATGCCGTTCTGACTGTTGAAGTTGAACGGGTCGGTGGCAGCCGAGGTGCCGAAAAGGTCATCGAATTTGCTGTCCACAGCGCTCTAATGGAGATAAATCTTTAGATGCTCAAGTTTAAAGAAAGTATACATGAGAGCTTTCAATACTGAGATTGCGTGTGGTACCGGTAAAGGCGGGATGTCTGTGTCAACCAGGTCTTCTGTCTCTACTACATGTTCACTTTCAGGGGACGAAGACTCCACTGGAATCACCACCACTGGACTGATGTGCTCGGACAGGGCTGACGCCCGCAGGAAGTTTGGTGGATTCTGAAGAGAAAGGGAGAGCAATTGTAAGAAAGGAAGCCAGCTCCAGTTTGGATTAGGGTTGGGCAAAAAAACAGATATTTCGATTAATCGTTTTTTAAAATGTGGTCGATTCAATATTGATTCTCAAAAGCCAAGAATCATTTTTTTTTTTTCATAGCCTATTTATTTCCGCAATCACTGAACATTATATCTGATTGACGTTAATCTTATTACTAGTCTTCTCCACTAGATGTCATCTTCTTATTTACCTTGTGTGATGTTACAGCGGGTCGGGGACTCTCATTCATTCAGTGCTACTGCTAAACATGGCGGATTGTTTTCTCTTTTTACAGGTGCGCCCTTCAGCGTGAAAGACATTCCGGACAGTTGAAGGAACTGTGAGTGTCCCGATCGGGCAAGCGCTGCACGATCACGAAAGTTTATCATTTGCACGCATTTTCAAGCCTTGTCAATTTAAGCATTCAAGTGAAAGAGAACTCGCGTGTGCTGTGTGAGAAGTTTTGTGTGCGCGTCACACACACCCGAAGAGCTCAGTGAATCGAATCAGAAAATCGAATCAAGAATCGAGACATCTGAATCGATACCCAGCCCTAGTTTGGATCAAGCCTTTGCAAAGATTTCAGATAATGTCAACTCAGGATTGACATACAAAACTTTCAAATATTATCCTTAGATTGTAAAAGAGCTGTAACCACCATAGACATTGAGACATAGACAAATAATTAGAAATGGCCAAATCGTCCCGCCCAATATCTGAAATTCTTGCACTGCTCTGCAGCTATCTGTACAATATTGCAATATGTTGTTAGGATGACAAAAAGGTTTAAAAGTTACATTTTTAGTCTGGTGACTGGTCTGCCTCAGCAGTATAACAGTGCTCATCAATGTCAAAATGATTGAGAAGGCCAATCAAATCAAAGTAGGCGGGGTTTACAGTTCACATAAGCAGAGTGAATTCCGTGAAGCATCAGTTTAACTCTGAAAGAGAGTGAGGTAAGATGTAAATAGTGAAACATTTAGTACGTCAATAGATAGATAGATAGATAGAGCGATAAAAATGTTAAAAGATGGACATTAACATCCAGTGATGAAAACTACTCAACTTCTCTTTCTCAAATATATCCGTTTTGAATTGAAAATATGCATTTAGGATACATGATTCATGTAATTCCTAACGGAGTGTGACAAGACAAACATTTTGCGTTTATCAAAACTTGACAAATTAGGCATCAAATAAAAGTACATGCATGCATATTTTGATGCATGCATAGAGATAGATAGATAGATAGATAGATAGATAGATAGATAGATAGATAGATAGATAGATAGATAGATAGATAGATAGATAGATAGATAGATAGATAGATAGATAGATAGATAGATAGATAGATAGATAGATAGATAGATAGATAGATAGATAGATAGATTTTGCGATAGAAATGTTAAATTATGGACATGATTCATGTAATTCCTAACGGAGTGTGACAAGACAAACGTTTTACGTTTATCGTAATTTGACAAATTAGGCATCAAATAAAAGTACATGCATGCATATTTTAATGCAAATTAAAGCAAATATTATTTGCAAATAGTTCAAAAATGGTTATTTCCCAACTAGAATTAGACCTAGAATTTCCTTCACTGCTCTGTTTCTTTATGCTTTATTTAAAAAAAAAAAAAAAACATGGTTACGCCTTGAATTGTAATTCTTACACTCACAAGCTGTAATCATAGCCTAACATGTTCATTATGTCTGCTTAACTGAATATATGATGTTTCCTAACCACTAGGGCTGCACGATATATTGAAATTATCGAAATAGTGCAAATGTACATATCGTGATATGCATATCGCAGCGGCTTATGATAACTGAATGATTTTAATACTTTAAAAGATTATGAAAAGTTTTAGGTCGTCACAGACAGCAGGGAATAAGCATATCACAGGTATGTAACAGTCATGTGTCCAGTCTAATGTTATTAGGCGCAATAAGAGATGTACTCACGCACACAGGAAGCCGCCTCTCAGACAGCACGTAATTCCAATTTCAGTTCTCTTCTGCAGCTTATATGGCCAAATACACACAAAATTGTGTCAAAATGCTCGTCTTAGTGAGTATTCACGTAAACACAGTCAGTTATGTCTTAAGTGGACTAAACAGTTGAGAAAAAAAGCGCGCGTGTAACAATATATTGGATCCGTGCAGCTCTTAAAGTGACAGCAGCCAAATAAACCTGCTTCCGTCTGTGTGCTTAATGTTAATCAAACAACAATACACAGAGTAAATCACTCACTGCTCTTGACTGAATAACTTTTGTAGCTTTAATAAGAATCAGTATATTTAATTCATACTGTGAAGCCTAATCAGTGTGTTTTTTTTTTACATTTGATTATTCAATTTCTCTTGTTAAATAAACAATGGCCTATCTGAAACCCTAACGTTTACAATGACGCTAAAATGACACTTAATTTTTTATGAAATGCTACAGTAAAACACTGCTGTTCACTTTCAGAAGTTTTAGGGATGCCCTCTTCTCACAAAAAGAATGTGAAGCATGCAGGTTGGTTATATTATTTTCAGTATTTAAGTATATTTAAATATAATTTAAATTTAACACACTTAAAGCATTATCATATCGCAATGTAAACGAGTTATCGCATATCACATTTATCTTCAATATCGTGCAGCCCTACTAACCACATAACTTCTATTATCTTTAGGCTGTATATTGCTGCCAAATGGACATAATTTTCATAATTTTAGTTGAGCCAATGTCATTATGTAGGGCTGGTCAAAATGCTGAATGAAAAAAAAAGCTCACATTTTCTTCAATGTTACTTTAAATCATGAAAATTGTCATGAAAATTGAAGAAAACTCTATATACTGTTTTACAGGACCACCCGAAGCATTTTCATGGACTCCAGTTGAAACTAAGCAGGAAGATATGCAAATGAGTTACATAATTTCTTTCCACTAGCTGTATTTCTGGACTCAGGTCAGGCAGGAATCTGTTTGGTATGCAGGAGTCTCACCTCAGGAAGTTGTGGGATCTGAATCAGTCTCTTGAAATACTGCAGGTTACTGGAGCGATAGAACAGACTCTTCAGCCTGGAGAGAGAGAGAAACAGAGCGAGAGGAAAGATTGAGAGAGAGTGAGAAATGACAAAAGAATAAAATAGCGGCAGTCTGTGTGAAGTCAACTCAGCTGTATGATTGAATAGTGACTGATAGACTCACTTCTTAAACTGCTCCTGGAAGCGATCCCTGTGGCCCTGCAGAGTATCTGCTGGCAGACCTGGAGGACACAAGAGAGCGCTCAATGTCCAACACAACAAGAAAAAGCAAAAGAAAATTACCCTCCATTAAGTCCTACCCCATTAGTTACTAACTTGGTCACTTGGTTTTTCTATTTTTTATTAAATTCCGTTAATTAAAACTTTCAAACCCCAACATATTTAATAATTAAAATAAGAGAAAGATGTGGTTTATGGACTCACAGGAGTGGAGTTTGAAGAGCAGTTTGACGGTGTAGTCGTATAGATGACTAGAGTCCAGAATGACCTGTATAAGAGGGGCCAGACGACACTGACCCGCTGCCGTCACAGACACGGAACGAGACATATCCAACGAGCTGAACACTGAGAAGAAACAAACAAACTCCAATCATTTCACTGATACAAATTTTTTTTTTTTTTTAATAGAATAATTACCTTTCTCTCACTCTCAAACAATTATTATCATAAATTCTTTATACATACAGAATTTATTATTATTTATATCTTATTTTTTGGTTCTTTATGGTTTCACAGACAGGGTTTAGGATTAAGTCAGGATTAGGCCTCAGGATAAAGTATCTTTTAAAAACATGCCTTAGAAAAAAACATTACCGATGTGCATCCTTAGACAAAACAATTTGCACTGACAGATTTTAAGATATATGTCAGTGCAAGTTGCTTTCACTTAAAACAACTCAAACATGCATTTTAGTCCAGGACTAGGCTTAAGCCTTGTCTGTGAAACCAGGGGATACCCTACTACCTTAAAGTGCCAATTTTATGCTGTTTTACAGGTTCCTAATTTTGTTTTGGAGGCCTTCTACAATACGTTTACATGCATCCAAGGTCAAAAAAAAAAAAAAATGTAAACGCTGTTGATACTTGAAATCACCAAAACAAACACGCCTACCCAAAAGGATCACACTTCTATCTTGATGCCTCCATCCCCACATTTACATACACGCAATTCAACACAGGCAACATCTATGGAGGAATCTGCTGTGCCTGATGGCCGAGGGTATTATGTCATCAATAAGTAAAAGCAATTTCCTGCTCCATCATGAGTGTATACGCCCCTTACTGCTGATTGGCTACAAGTGTGTTTTGGTGCTCGGTCGGATCCACTTTTCAACAGCATTTTTCAAAAATCGCTAAATGCACATTTAATTTTCACATAATATACATTGCACACCACCTCATTTCTCAAAAAGCCTGAAAATGGTTCGTTCGAAGATTCTGTCCCTCTAATCCCCTCCTTTCAGCGAGCCTGCTCTGCTCTGATTGGTCAAATGGCCCAGTCAGTTGTAATTGGTCTACCACAAGGGTTCCCAAACACATTCCTGAAGCCTCCCCAGCACTGCACATTTTGCATGTCTCCTTTGTCTGACATATCCATTTCAGGTCTGAAGTCTCGACTAATAAGCTGCTGATCTGAATCAGGTGTGTTTGATTAAGGAGACATAGAAAACATGGTGTTGGGGAGGCTCCAGGAATGTGTGGGAACCCCTGGTCTACCACTTACAGCGTGAGCCAGAAACTAAACGCCTATTACCATATCTGAATTTCAGCTCCGGAGGATTCCTCAGCACTTGATACACAGTGATACGAACAGTAACGATGGTGTTGGTTTTACTGTACAATTCCAGAGCGAGTCCTCATCCTTTTTAAGTGCATGCAAAGTGGATTCACAGTGCAGAAAACGCCATCTACTTGACCTGTCGACAAAATGAACCAAACTCTTCCATGCCTCAGCTACAACTACAGTGTTTTAGGGCAGGTCAAACTAGACGTTGTTCGCGGGCAGGTGATGAAGACCATAAGCTGGCATTATATTGTTACATTGTAGTGCAGATATGTAACAGGAAGTGAGACTGGTATTGCTGATGACTCGTTTAGTCGTTTTCGTCAGTTCAGAATTGATTCTTTCTTTTAGAAAGTTGTTTTGCACTTTGACTTTTAAAACTTTGCAGATATTTTACATTCACAAACAGCGATTTTACACACTACAAGAAAGGTAATATTAAAAAAAAATAGGGGCAGTTTAAAACTACATTCAAAATACTCTAAACAGCCTCCATTCTCATTTGGTAAGTTACATTCTTTCATTTTATGAAATTTCATTCACTCCATTCCCTTCAACATGCTGTTTTTCTCAATTTATCCCTCTCATTGCCCATTTCCTCATTCACATTCATCCCCATGCTCCCTCCCTCCCTCCATCCATCTCTCTGGTGATCAGTGATGCAGGCTCCTGTGAGACCCTGTCTTCTCAGCACACAGAGGTGTGGTTTCCTGTGCCAGCGAGCTATGCAATTCAGCCAACAATACTCCCTAATGCTTCCAGCAGAGTACACTGACATCTATCAGTGTTCCAGCTAGATTTTACTGCATTTTCAGCAGATATATCTATACCAACAGAGATGTCACCCCTTTTTTTACTTTATTAGTGTGATCTAAAGGCTAGATTAAAAAAAAAGTCTAATTTTATTGCTTACTTGGCATGTTATTCAAACATAATCTTGACAGAGATTTCAGTCTTTCTCTATTCAAGTAGATTGAAGCTGTATTTGCCTGCCTACAACCTTCTCAGAAAATAGCCAAGTGAAAGGACTTTGCTGATGTTCAAACACCTGCTCTCCACCTTAAACTTACCGCCGAGGAAAAGATTCAGCTCACACTCCAAGTAATCAAACATCTCCACCGTCAATTGGAAGCTACACGTGTTGAGAGGAAAGGGAAACATGATTAAGTCCCATTCCATAATCAGACAGAGCAATTTTGGAGCTTTATTTAATAAAACAGACTGAGAGAACACAAAGCTTGTGAGAAACAAAACAATGCTCACAAATTATTGACGTCGTTCTCGCCTGCCTCATCAAGCTGTCTGTTTGACATCTGAAGGTTGCCTGGGAAACGAGGATTCTGGGAAAGCAAGTGGGATAAATGTAATATTTGTGAGAGTCTGACAGCATAGAGTTTTTATAATACCCAAGATATGGCTTGACAAATACAATTTTATTTCCTGCATTCCTGTAATGACACTGTATTGTATTGTTTTTGTGACATATCAGGACACAAATTTGTATAATGACATGGGTATGACATAGGTATTACAAGGAAAGGGTGACTTAAGAGGACATTACCCCATGTCCCCATTTTTCAAAAGGCTTATAAATCATACAGAATAAGTTTTTGTGAGAAAGTAAAAATGTGCAGTTTTCTGTGATGGGTAGGTTTTGGTGTAGGGCGATAGAAAATACGGTTTGTACAGTATAAAAACCATTACGCCTATGGAATGTCCCCACAATTCACAAAAACAAACCTGTGTGTGTGTGTAAGACTGAAATTATTAAAAATAATTTGTCATGGAGGCACAAAATATCTGTGAACTCTGAATAAAGACTTGAAATAGTCTGGGAATTAAAGAGAGGACATGTGAGCAGGAGAGTTGTTCTGCTGAAATCAACTTCAAGGCTTCAGTCACTCACTTTGATGTGAAACTCCATTTTGGTGATGAGCAGTTTGAGGTAGATGCTGCACAACTTCCCATAGCCTTCACTCAGATGACCCTGAGAAGTGAGAATGAAGTGTGAGAGCAAGAAAAACACTGACTGAACGCTTTAAAAGAAAATGATGTCATTGCCTTTCCAAAAAAGCAGTAGCAGCTAATGAGTCCTTGTCTCATTCTGAGCTCATCAGCTCACTTCACAACTCAAAGTATGAGTCATATGAGGCAGATTAAGGTCAGGATGTGTGTTTGTCTACATGTTTGGTGTACACACCATAATGCGGCCAGCTGCAAGTCAAGATAATGATCTCATTCTTTCACTTCCTGTTCCCTTCACCACTTACTGTGACATCATAACAGGAAGGGGACAGAGTTGTTCACAGGAAATGTTTCTCCTGAGTAATCCTGCAGTGTTTTATCAGAGGGATGCAACTAAAGGTCTTTCCAGTAAACAAAAGATGCTTCTCAGCATGTTCCATCTGACCCTTCCCGTTGGCTGGTGATACACAGCTGATCGTAAACTGCATCAGAAACACTTACATTGCTGACAATCAAGTTAAAATTATCATGAAACGGCATTCACAACCCACTGTATTAGGGATGCACAATTAATCGGAAAAAAGCTTTCAGAGTCTCAAAGCTGCTCGGTTCGCAGTACATGCAGCTCAACATGAACTTCATCTCTGCATCTGGGACATTTATAATGTGCATTTGGGAAAGCAAAATACTTCAACTATCTTCCCAAATTTGTAATAAGAAGTGCCTATAAACCAGCTGTTGTCAATAAAAGAGAAGCTTTAAGGGTCAGAATTGCGAGTTTACATCTCACAATTGGGAGTTGCAATGTCAGAATTGAGATATAAACTCACAATAGTGAAAAATAAAGCCAGAATCGTAAAGTTATAAACTAACAATAGCGCATTATAAACTTGCAATTCTGACTTTTTTTTCCTCTCGCAATTCTGACTTTATTCTCACAATTGCGAGATATAACCTTGCAATTCCGGCTTCTTTTCTCACAATTGTGGGATATAAACTCGCAATGGCAAGTTATAAAGTCCAATTATGAGGAAAAAAAAGATTTTTTTGAGTTTATATCTCACAATTCTGACTTTATATCCCGCAATTCTGAGTTTATAACTCGCAACTGTGACTTTATTCACACAATTCTGACTTTATATCGCAATTCTGACTTTATATCTCGGAATTCTGACTTTATTTCACGCAATTGTGCACTATAAAGTCAGAATTTAGAAATATAAACTCACAATTATGAGAAAAAAAGTCAGAAAATTTATCAGAAAAATTGCATTTAGATTTTCCACCAAATCATGCATCCCAACACGATATATCATATATCTGTAATGTGACAGCTTTTTTTATGCTATGTGAGAGAAATGGTAAACTGCTTAAATATATATTGGATTAAACGGAAAGAAAGATTTGGCATATATTGTCAGATCTATTAGATATAAACTTGAAGTGAGCTTTGCAAGATATCAGGAATGTTTGACTACCAGTCAAACATTCCTGATATCTTCCAAAGCTCACTTCACACTCACAACAAGTAAAGCTCTGTAAGCGTTCCTCCAGAGTGACAAATACGTGCTCGCGTCATCGTTAGCTAATTACAGATCATCTCTGTGCTGAGTTTATTGTGTCTGACTCATACACAGAATGCCAGCTATTCAGCTGTCAATCAGCAATAACGAAACGGCTTGCCGACCAACCCGCTGACAGTTTCCACAATGAGATGGAAACTCAAGGGAACTCGACAAGGCCACATTCAATAATGACAGAGAGTTATATTGAGCGAGCTTCTGTTTTAGAGGGGAATCATTAAAACCAGCAGCCACAACTTGTGTTCATGCACTTACCCACATCCTGCTCATGTCGTTCAGGTCCGCCTTGTGCCGCATGGAGTCCTTAATGACCTGAGGTGACAAAAATAGAGACAGGAAGAGTTGAGACAGCATTTTAAAAAAATAATTAAATAAATAAAATAAACCCCAAGATATTACCCTGAAATGAGATACCTCGAAATAACAGAAAAGAAAAAATAGATACCTCATGAAATTACCCTCAAATTAGATACCTAAAATAAAATAAAAGCAAGTTTAAAATTTCTTCAAGTTTAAAATAAAAAAGATGCCTCATGATATTACCCTCAAAATAATAAAATAAAATAAAATAAAATAAAATAAAATAAAATAAAATAAAATAAAATAAAATAAAATAAAATAAAATAAAATAAAATAAAATAAAATAAAAAACTGCTATTGGTATTTCCAAAAACCTCAAAGTAAACAGATTAATTTTTCTGTCTGACATATTGGTGCCTTAGATCTTAACCAATTTAATTTTACCAGGTTTAAATCCATTCTGCAGAGTTTTCCCAAAACTTAACACAAAAAACATGCGGAAAATCATCATATTCTGTCTGGCCTACTAATATGTAACTGAATTGGAACGCTTTATATACAGCTGCCAGACCTCCTCATGTGAGGTGCAAGGGAGACTTGACTTACAATTGATTCCAAGAATAGAGTTTGAAGTTAGCATGTTGCAAAGCTAACAGCGCAATAAACTAATAAACATACAAATACACAGCACACACAAATATTGGGTAAAACACTGTCTTTTTAATTAGACTGAACTATTTTTTTTAATAGTTCTCAGTATGAAAATTAGTTCTCAATATGAAAATTAAATATCACAATGCATTTTGGTGCTAACTACTTTGCATAGGTTATGTGCAGTGCTGCTTTGAAATTTGCCTGCTTTGAAATGGTCACACGATGTTGCTGCCTACCTTTTTGAACAGACTTTGAATCAGGGATGTGCCTATTATGCCTTAAAATGCTGTCTAAGACAGCTGATTAAATTTTTTGTAACAGAGCTGTGAGAGTCAATGTGGGATAGCTCAATATGGATTACACACACACATCACGTGTCACTGATGCATTCTGCATTTACTCTGGGGAGCTGTTTTGAGTGTGTGAGAAAAATAAATTAATCAAAGGGAGAGGCAGATATCAAGAGACTAACAGACTGAGAGAAAGTGAGAGTGAGGTGGAATTAGATGTGTAAGAGATAATAGGGCTGTATGTACTAGGGGTGGGACAGAATATCGATATGGCGATATATCGTCATCCTTCTCTGTGCGATACGAGAATCGTATCGCTGCGCCAAATATCGATATTTTAATTTAAAAAAAAATAAAGCGCTATATATAGATTTCTTTGCTCAAAGCGTCCTACTTCAAGGCGGCGCTCGACACATGAATGAGGGAAACGTGAACTTAAGTTAACTAACCTAAGAAAAAGAGGTTATTAACAGGATGGCGGACAGCAGTGTGAGTAAAATAGATGCCCCAGCCACGTTTAAGTTCAAAGTCTTGACGCACTTTTATACCATTGATGTGACAGTCGTAGACATCTTTGACGTTCTTCACCGAGCGCTTAGATATACACAGGAGCATTTGAAAGCATATATTAGGGATCCTCTGATAGACGCCTGCTTTCGAACGCTCCCGTGTATATCTAAGCGCTTGAAGAACGTCAAAGGGTCTGTTTGGACCTGGTGACTTCATGCATTTTCTCTGATCGGATAGCTATCCGATCGTGAAAAGACCAGGTCTAAATGCCTAAATACGCATTTGAGACGGATTTAAATCCGATCGCTCAAACCACTTCAGGAGATGGTCTGGGACGCATTCCAGTCAAAACTGTCTATGCTCAGTCTAAAGGCATCTGGTTGTTGAAACTACATATGTAAATTTTACTTCTCCCAAAAATACTAAAACTGAAACATGTGAGAGTCAGATATGACAACGCTACTGCATCACACATCGCCGCAGATCTCTTCAGCAAGCTGACGCGCAAACTGCCGCATGTGAAAGTGAAAGTAAGTCGCAGACGCATAACACACAATTATCTTCATTAAAAGTAATGAGACCTTATACCAGTGCTGTTGCCGCTCTCTCCTATTGCAGTCTTTGATTTTGAAATTAACTGATGGTCAATAAAATGCACCTCATATTTCTTGCTTTCGGTGACGTGAACTCTATTAAATGTACATATAAGATCGGATTTATCCGTTAACCTGCACTTAACCTTTTCACGTGCATTTTGTTTTCATATTAAGACCAATATCGCGATGTATCATTATAGGATTGTCTAGCGATATATCGATTATCGCAGAATCGCTGACTCGCGATATTATCGTTATCGTGAGCCATTTATCGTGATCGTATCGTATCGTGAGGTACCCTCCGATTCCCACCCCTAGTATGTACTCACGTTTGGATGGCCGTCCCTCAGCAGCTTGTGGAAGACGTGGCAAAATTTCCAGCAGAGCACTGCATTGCTGGAAAGGGGCAGGCGGTTGACTGCAAGCCAGAATGTGTGAGCCCCCTTCTCATGATGCGTGCCCAATATGCATGGTGAATACAGCAGTCAAGGACAAAAAGTCTGCATCTCTGAATCATCTTAATCAAATGCTTATAACCTCAAAGTGGCCAAATATTGGCAGATTAATTGGTCTGTCCAGTATACTGGTAGCAAATAAAATAAAATAAAATAAAATAAAATAAAAATAAAAATGAATAGGTCTGCTAGGTATATTTGTACCTAGCATCTTAGTATCTAAAAAGTAGGGAGTCCAATGTCCAAAAAATTATTAAATTAAATTAAATTAAATTAAATTAAATTAAATTAAATTAAATTAAATTAAATTAAAATGACCTCATATTACCCTCAAATTAGACACATTGAATAAAATAAAATAAACAATAAAATAAAATATATAAAATAAAAATACCTCATATTATTCTCAAATTAGACACTAAATTAAAATAAAATAATAACTATAAAGATTAATAGGTCTGCCAGGTATATTGGTATCTAGTATCATAGCTTGAGGTATCTAAAAAGTAGGGAGTTAAATTAAATTAATTGATAATAAAATAAAATACCTCATATTACTATCAAATCAGAGACCAAAATAAAATAAATAAAATAAATATATAGATTAATAGGTCTGCCAGGTATATTGGTACCTAGTATCTTAACTTGAGGTATCAAAAAATAGGGAGTTCTATGTCTTAAAAAATGTAGTTACATTAAAATAAAATAAAAATAATAAAAAAATATACCTCATATTACCCTCAAATTAGACCCCTTAAAATAAAATAAGTTTAAATGATCTTCAAGTTTATAAAATAAAATGCCTCATAGTAACCTCAAATTAGATAACTACAAATAAAATAATATTACATATAAAACATATAAAATAAAATTAATGAATTAAACTAAACAAAAGCAAGTTAAAATCCCTTCAAAATTATAAAATAAAATAAAATATATAAAAATGAGGTACCTCAAAATAAAATAATCAAATAAAAAAACATTAATTAAATTAAGAAACAAAAAAGGCTAGTTTAAAAAAAAAAGTTAAGTTTTCAGGTATATTGGTACCTATATCTTAGCTTGAGGTATCTAAACAGTAGGGCATTCAATGGACTAAATAAAATTATGGTTATTTGGTGATGCAGATAACCAATATATTGCGATTTGGCAATTTTGAGGTGGTGCTACCTGCTTATTCATCGTAAAACAAGCATTAATTCTCTTTTACCTCACATTCCTTAATACAGTATTTCTCTTTCAGGGTAACACAAACAAAAGGATATTCCTGGCATGCTTCTCTTTGACAGCAACCTCCTGTGTGTTGATGGCTTTGTTGATGCTCACTGCCTGTGGAAGAGAAAGAGAGAAGGAAATTTCATTTTTGGGCCTTTCGTTCAGGGTTAAAGATTAAAAACCAACTCATGGCAGAAGAGTGTTCCTGTGTACCGAGGGAAACAGTGAGTTTTAGTGTCTCACTAGAGCCTTATTGAGCAACTTTAACCACCGCTGCGCAACTGCCACTGAATACTAATGAAGTTCAGCTCAAGGAGGGTTTAACAGGCAGCATGACCTAAAACACCATTACCGCTTGGACTACATCCTCATAGTTTATGATTCATCTCTCAACCATATATACATGCTCACGTTGTTGAGAGCTCAGCAGCAGAACAAACTTGAGAGAGGTATTGAAATCACTCGCCATATGTTCCCTATGTAACTGTCATAGATGCCAAACCACCATCAGTTCTAGGTACCTTCACAACGTAAACAGTGTTCCTGTTTAAACAAGCATCACATATTCATCATGGTCAGCTGAATGTAATGAACCCTTATCGGCCCATCAGATAATGCACATGGTTGCACAAGCCAATTTAAGGTGTGGCAGTTAAGTCTCTCAGTCTTACTTCCTCTAACTGCCAGAATCTTTTTTTTAGAATTGAACAAATACTTTACTTCTAAAATAACAGTTCTTAAAGGCAGCACCAGTGTACTTTCAATGCAAAAGCTCTCTAAAAAGTATTTTGGCCAATTCTAATCGCATCACGTGTATCTGTGCATTGAGTTACCAGCACCAAGTCCAAGCCTATTCATGTACACCCCCAATATAATACCAAATTTAGAATTTTAATTAACTACATTTTTTGTTAAATATTATTGGAGTATGTCAATAGTAGTATCGTGATATGTATTGAATCGTGACATGAGGGTATCGTTACACCCCTAGTTTTTACTGTTAATAACATTTCTAGTACCGACCCCAAACTTTTGAAAGGGAGCATAGGTTTTGAAACAGAGAAATACTGTTATATTTATTGAAATACTGCATATTATGCTTTGGAGCAAAAATAAACCTAAAAAGTTTTTGTTGAAGAGGCCAGAGATCATCCTGACAGGAAAATTTGGCAAGGATGCTGAGAGAATGCTGTTGTAGTGCATATAAAAGTGGCGTCGTACACACACAGCGTTCAGTCTTCATCCCCTGTGCCGGCTTCTGCTGCCAGACACACTGTTATAGGTGACAAGGCATGGCTTTGTGTAGACAAGATGGATCTGTGGGATGAGCGTCTCATTAAGTCACAGCTGTGATCTCAAACATGAGGAAAAAGGATGAAGAAAAGACAGAAGGTTGGAAAAATCCTTCCAGGTTTCTCAAGGACCACCCCAGGGTGCGAATTACACAATGACCTTCGGGGGGGGTCAGAGAGTTGGGGGGGCTCTTTAATAATTTAAATTTAAGAGGGCAAATGATAAGCATTTTAAACACATTGGCTGCATTCAAAAATCGCATACTTCCCAACTATATAGTAGGCGAAAATCAGCATATGACAAAAGAAGTATGTCCGAATTCACAGTACTCATAAAAGTGGCAAAGAGTACCCGGATGACCTACTATTCCAGCGAGATTCTGAAGAGTGCATAGCATACGATGGACACTTTACTATCCCATGAGGCCACGGGAGAGGATCTGTGAATGGCAGAAGCGACATAACTGATCAATTATATGTCACATGATAATGATAGCATTATGTTCTTCATCCATGAAGCTACTCAAGTAATGTTAATGGTATGTCCCATTTAAGGGGTGGCCAAAATTATGATTTATAATCAGTCAGAGCTAGAAATGTGTCTTCATATTTAAAGGTAAAGCTTCATATTACGGGTAGACTACTTTCTTTGACGCCCTTACATTTTGTTTTGATGTCCATCAGGGCGGAACAAGCCTTCTTTAGGGCTTGATTTCCTCATAATTCGCTTCCTGGACCAACCCAACAGAAAGTTTTAGGCAATGCTTTTATGCTAAAAAGGCACTAGGTTTTTTCCATCCATCTCCAACAACCAATGATGCATTCAGAGCAGATAAACATATGACTAAAACGGTCCATGAGCCATGAAGTCTATAAAAAGGTGATCCGTAGAAATTACATCAACAAATTTCCATTAAAACCTTTAAAAATAAAGGATTAGATAAACATAACAGCTAAAGAGTCTAAGAGATGTAATGCTGCTAGTGTGAGGAGAGGTGTGACCTAATTTGTTCACACTGAGACTTTGTAGTCTGTGTGAATGAGTTGTGCCAGCTGCCCAGGCCTCTTGGCACTGGTGAGTGAATTTACTGGCATCCCGGACCCATTATCTCTCTCACAGGCACGGGCGAATGATAAGATGAAGTGATAACCACTTACTAACTAAAGTAACAGGGCTCAATGCTAAGGATTGTTTGGGCCATTGGTTCAAATTTTTACGTGCCCTACAAAAATTTACACTGGGCCAACCAAAAAAATTATAAATAAATAAATAAAAAGTTGTTGTTGTTGTTTTGACCCATGTAATGTCGTATTCTAACAAATAAGCAACCAAAATTCTAGATACTGGTGAAATTTCACAATTCTCGATTGATTCCAATTTCGATACCACTGCAAAAACTACTAGCCTATAACTAAAATAAAGTTCAAAAATGATTGAAGACAAGACAGTCTTCACTAATAAAATAAGAACAAGTTACAAGTAACAGCTCAAATAAATACAACAGAACAGAGGTACAACCATACAAATGAAATAAACAGTGTTACAGTCTAACAGTATTCAGGTAGCTTACAGAAATTGAATAATCAAATGTAAAATAACACTGCATAGTCTTCACAGTATAAATTTAATATAGATTAATCCTTGTTAAGGCTACAAAAGTTGTTCAGTCAATAATCACTGAGTATTTTCTTTCTTTTGTTGTTTGATTAACATTAATGACAGCAGAAATAGAAGGCTGCTAAGACCGATATTAGGTCACTAAGACAGAATGCACATGCGTTTTCTTTCTCATCTACTTACGTTCATATATAACCATCAATGTTTATGTTAATACTTGCCAAGAAGGGCATTTTGACATACTTTTGTTGTGTGTGTTTTTCCGTTCAAGCGAAAGAAGGTGCAAAAAAACTCAATTCAGTACTCGCCAGCTGTTTTCTGTGCACGTGCACACAGAGAGGTCTCAGAGAAAAGAGCGTGAGTACTGAATTGAGTTCTCTTTCATGTCTTCTTCTAGTCCTTAATGTCGGACACTGAGTAAGAAAAGAGAAATAATTTGGGAAATATTAAAAGGATAGATGAGCGTCATTTTATGTGATATTTAACCCTGTAAAGACTGACATGAAATAATAGTCCAAAAATACTAATAATTTAAATGGAAAAGTTTATTGAACCTTTAAACAAAATCTAAAAAAAAAGTATTTTTTTTGTTGAGTATCATATTTGATACATCAGCCTTTTATGGCTCATATAGTATGACAAAGTGACAATGGAGTTCATACTCAAGGAAAAAAAGCCAACCGATGACTTTTGCGTGAGGCTGCCTCCTTGTCATTTCTGACTTATAACAAAAAACAGAACAATGTCTAAACACTGCTATGTGACAGGGTGTACAGCAAATAACCTAAAAAACCCAGAGCTAAGTTTTTATAATCTACCGAACTATAAAAGCCAGCCTTTAAGGAGACGGATACAGTGGATACAGGCAATAAGACATGAAGCATCAGAAGGAAGAATGGGTACATTTTGGGATCCTGACACTCAGTATGCCTACATGTGCAGTAAACATTTTGTCACTGGTAAGTAAAATATCCAAAAGTCAGTTTTATATATTATACTTCCTGTTGCCGATTACGTTTCCCTGCAGTGGGCATAGTTCTCAGAGTAATATGACATGTTGCGCTCTGTCTCAATTGCCTGTATCCACTTTTGTGTCCTTAAACGCTCATTATTTGGGTCGCCAGCTTATAAAAACTTCAGTGTTTTTGGTTCTGGGTTTCTTAGCTTGTTTGCTGTACACCCTGTCACATAGCAGCTTTTAAACATTATTCTGTTTTTCGTTATAAGTAGGGGTGTGACGAGACGAGTATCTCACGAGACGAGACGAGACTCGAGATTGAGTTCACGAGACGAGACGAGACAAGATTTTTACACACTATTTTTAAGAAATCCTCAATGGCGAAATACATATTCTGCAGGTGTATTTGAAATGTTTTAACTAATCATCTTATAATGAATGTCATTCAGTTCTACTTTCTGAGACTGAATTATCATATGCAGTAAAAGACAACAATACTCAAGTACTGTAAAAGGTTTTGCCACAAACTCAACTGACTGACTTCTCTTCTGTATGATTTCAGTCTCTTCAGACCTCACTGTACATGATTTATGAGCTTCTACAACTTTTGACCTCCTAACTGAACTCCTTTCCACAAACTGATCATAAAAGCAGTATAAATAAAAATGGTAACACTTTACAATTAACCAACATCAACTAACAATGAGCAATATATTTGCTACAGTATTTATTTATCTTTGTTTATGTTAGTTAATAAAAATAGTCATTCATTGTTAGTTCATGATAGTTCACAGTGCATTAACTAATGTTAACAAATGAAACCTTACTGTTTGTGCTTAATAAGATTAAGAGAAAACTGTTATTCGTTTTTATAGTAACACTTTACAATAAGTGCAACCATAATCGCACTCTCAATATTCAAAGTGCAAATAAGACCAACTTTTTCTTTGATACAGAGCTAAGAGATGGTTACAACTACACTGCCCAGCCTAAAATAGCTTTCATATTGAGAGATATTTGCATGCATCAGGGAGCCGCTTTGAAAATGCGGGGTATTCGCGTTTGAATGCGCGCGCGCGCGTTTAGTTTCACTTTCAGCGATCGCGCGTACTCTTTAAATATGGAGCGGCGGCGACCGTTATCCAACTGAATTAAATGTTTTTTTTTTATTTAACACAAAGCAAAAGGACAGTGGAGGCGTAATGTAAACGTAGCGATGGCATATTCTTTCCTAATCATCCTAACACTCTGTCATGGCAACATCACGAGACTACTTTTCGCCTCGACGAGAAATCTCGTCACACTTTAGTCTCGCGAGATCTCGTGACACGACACCCCTAGTTATAAGTCAAGGAGGCTTGCTTCATGCATAATTGTATAATGACAAGGAGGCAGCTTCATGCAATACAAAGTCAATGGAGACGGTTGGATTGCTTCTGTAAGATACAGAGTGACAATTGATATTTATGCGCATTTTGAGTTTTTCTCAGAATCGTGATAAAAAAACAATTGTGAGGTATAAAGTCCAGTTCTGAGAAAAAAAGTCAGCTCAAAATTCTGACATTGTCTCATGATATCTCGCCATTCTGAGAAAAGTCAGAATTGTGAGAAAAAGTTGCAATGACCTTTTTTTTTCTCAGTGGCGGAAACAAGCATCCATAGTATCTTCCAATAATACATCTGATATTTAAATGGTTAGTTTTATGATCAAAAGCTCTGTAATTTTTATTTTAGGGGCAAAACATAATGTAGTCCAATGATGATTTATAGATGTACAAATAAACATTCCTCACAAGTCTAATGTATCATATTTGATACTCCCATTTTAACAAGACTTTACTAAAAAATGATGTATGGATAATTAGTAGACTTAAGTTGCTCCAGTGCATTAAGTGTTCATCTGGAAATATTAAAAGGTGCCGTAGAACGTCTTTTCAAAAGATGTAATATAAGTCTAAGGTGTCTCCTGAATGTGTCTGTGAAGTTTCAGCTCAAAATACCCCATAGATTTTTTTTTTTTATTAATTTTTTTAACTGCCTATTTTGGGGCATCATTAACTATGCACCGATTCAGGCTGCGGCCCCTTTAAATCTCTCGCTCCCTGCCCTCCCGAGCTCTAGACTATATGTGCAGTTATACAGTGCATAAACAAAGTTCACACAGCTAATATAACCCTCAAATGGATCTTTACATGATGTTCGTCATTCATGCTGCATGCATGCATCAGATCATGTGAGTATAGTATTTATTTGGATGTTTACATTTGATTCTGAATGAGTTTGAGGCTATATGCTCTGTAGCTAACAGGCTAATGCTACACTGTTGGAGAGATTTATAAAGAATGAAGTTGTGTTTATGAATTATACAGACTGCAAGGGTTTAAAAATGAAAATAGCGACGGCTCCTGTCTTCGTGAATACAGTAAGAAACGATGGTAACTTTAACCACATTTAACAGTACATTAGCAACATGCTAACTAAACATTTAGAAATACAATTTACAAATATCACTAAAAATATCATGATATCATGGATCATGTCAGTTATTATTGCTCCATCTGCCATTTTTCGCTATTGTCCTTGCTTGCTTACCTAGTCTGTTGATTCTGCTGTGCACATCCAGACGTTAATACTGGCTGCCAGGGCTTGACATTAACACCCGCCAACCCGCCAAATGCGGGTAGATTTCAGCTGTGGCGGGTAAGACAGCCACTCCCACTAGCCACTTTGGCGGGTTGAATATAATTTCAGCCTACAGCCAAATGAAAGGTAGCCAAGCTCTTCGTATCACAAAATTACAATTCAATCACAATTCTCTATTGATTAACTTGCAGTGAAGGCGGATAGGCGGAATTGCGCTGAACAGAAGCGATCTCTCGCGTGCGCACTCTCTCTGTTGCGCGCACTCAGTATTCCTTGCACCTGAATAGTCAAATATCCGCACACACAGATGTCAAAATGCACATCGTGTGGAGTATCTTGCGTGGATATAGTCGGTTATGACTTAAGTGGACGTAAACAGGTGGGTAAAAAACTGAATATATGTCAGTTTATTACGTACATGCATTCAGCAGCCCCCAAATAAATACCTGTCTGTCATTAATGTTATTTAACATCTTTTGTGATTAAATGTATACATGTTAAATAAACCTATGTATCTGAAAAAAGATTTTTTAAATTACTATTTGTAATTTGCTTTGTTGTTTTTATATAGCCAAACAAAAATAACTGTACATACCAGCTGATATACAATGTAGTCTTGATTTTGGTGGTCAATCTTTATTTGAAAGTTTAAAAGGGTTTTAAATCTTGTAAATCAAGTAAAATGACTCAAAATCAAGTAATTTAAGCATGCCAAAGTCAACTTTAATCATATAAAATGTAATTTTCCCAACAGCAAAATTGTGGCCAGTGAAAATGTTGAGTGGCTAGTAATTTTGGAAAAACACTAGCCACAGTGGCTGGTGAGCAAAAAAGTTAATGTCAAGCCCTGCTGGCTGCCCTTGTGTAATGCTTGAACATGAGCTGGCATATGCAAATATTGGGGTCATACATATTAATGATCCCGACTGTTACGTAACAGTCGGTGTTATGTTGAGATTCGCCTGTTTTCCGGAGGTCTTTTAAACAAATGAGATTTATATAAGAAGGAGGAAGCAATGGAGTTTGAAACTCAATGTATGTCTTTTCCATGTACTGAACTCTTGTTATTCAACTATGCCAAGGTAAATTAAATGTTTGATTCTAGGGCACCTTTAATATTAAGAATATAAAATTTATACTGTTTACTTATATTTTATATTACATTATATTTATACTACGTTTACAGCACAAAAACACGTGTGCCACGACCTGAAGAGGGAAGTTTTTACAATTATACTGAAAAAGACTTTTACTTGCTAAAGTATAAACGTTCACTCAGACAACAGAAGGCATGTAGAAGATTGTGTACAGAAAGTTTTTCATGTATTGATAATGTTGATAATTTAAAAGCCTTAGAAATGTGCATATCAAATATGATTCTGTACGACAGTTCAAAAAAAAAATCTGTCATAATTTACCTACACTTGTGCCATTCTGTATTACTTTCTTTATTCATTTTAAGTGGAAAGAAGAAAAACAATCATTTTGGGACACATGGGGGCCTGGCAGGTCCTTTATCATCTTTATATGACACTCAGATTTGCATTCAGAAATGCATCGTCATCCTACACAAAACGATCCAACCGCTTTATTATTTCTTCCCTTGAAACCAAACCATAATAACTAAATATCCTGCTTTTGCATTTCCAATCAAGCTCTCCAAACAGCCCGTTATGCCACAAGTAGTTTATTCAATTCCTCGCCTACAGCAATATCAACCCATTAGACACTTAATTACTGTAGCACTATTTCTATATGGAGAAGAAGCAAGCTTGTTAAGCAAAGCATGTGTGGCGGATGATCTGCAAACATCTGTGTTGTGGACCATTCTGACAGTCATATTGCACAGAACTGCCAAATGCACAATATCAATCAAATCAATAGGATCTTAGACAGGAGTAATGCACTACAGGGACATTAAGGCCAGCTGTCCTCACGTGACCCATCTGCCTGGATAGGAGACTGTAACGAAATAGCTCTCCTCATATTGAGCTTTATCCTTTAACCCATGATGCTCCACGATTATACAGGCTGGGATGTCATGAGAAATAAATTAGTGGATAACTAGTTTATTGATACAACAAATTGTGCAACTGAAATATTTGGGTCTGGGTGATAGTATGCTTGAATGTGAATAAGTGGTAATTAAGAGTGCCCAGAATTAAGAAAAGGAAATATGGTAAAAATAAATAAATGTAAAAAAAAAAAAAAAAAAAAAAAAAAAGTCATATGGTGCATCAGACATTTTCATTATTACACTCCTTCTTGAATAGATGTGAGTGTACACAATTTTATTATTTTCAAAAAAGTTTTTAAATATACACTACCATTCAAAAGTTTGGGGCGAGTAGGATTTTGTTTTGTTTTTTAAAAGAAATTAATATTATTCAGCAATGATGCATTAATTGACCAAAAGTGACAGTAAAGACATTTGTGTTACAAAATGTTCCAAAAGATTAACCGTATCGCGGTTTCCACAAAAGTATTAAGCAGCACAACTGTTTTCAATATTGATAATAATAAGAAATGTTTTTTGAGCAGCAAATCAGCATAGTAGAATAATTTCTGAAGGATCATGTGACACTGAAGAATGGAGTAATGATGCTGAAAATTCAGCTTTGCCGTCGGGAAGAAACTACATTTTAAAATTAAAATAGAAACAGGTATCTTAAACTGCAAAAAAATGTTATTTATTCTTTCTAATGTTATATCAGAGAATGTCCTCAAGCACTAATCAAATAAATATCATACCTTCTGTTCTCTTTATAAAGAAAGTCAAAAAAAAAAAAAAAATCTTTAAAATTAAATAATATATTAAAAGCTTAAAGTATACTTAAAGTAGTGCTGTATGACAGATGTATCGCTTTTATTTCGTTTTTCCTTTTTTATTCAAAATATTCACAAACTTGTTAACTATGATCTATCTGATATTCCAATCCTCAAATATGTGTAAGTGAATCTGTTTTTTCATTTAAAACCCTTTATAATGATCATGTTATTTGATATATAATGCGCGATGGGTGCAGCCATGTTAGTTTGCGCCGCAATTCAGAGAATCATCTCTGTCGGGTTTACATCACGTAAATTCATTCACTTCTCCCAAAATACAAGATAGTAAGTGAACGGTGAACTGGGAGAAGAATAGAGTAAACTATATAGTTACCTAAACAATGTGTATCTGATTATGAATAAATTATAATTGAGTCAAATTATAATTGAAAGAATTATTATTGCCGCTTCCATAGACATACAAACTATAAATGTATTTTTTGCTAGTACTTATGTGTATTTAAATGTCTGAAACCTTAAATAAACATTATGTGGTTGAAAACACTGAATAGTTTTGATATGTGACACGTGCTGAGCGCATCCGTCTCTGGCTCAGCGCCAGCCAAAGCGTGAAAGCATGTTTGAATTTAGCAGTTGATCACGTGAATATTTCAATCGACAGCTCAGACATTTAAGTAGCACCGAAATGAGAACCGAAATCTGTGTTCTGATTCGGTCTGGTACATACCAGTCATATAGATACCGGTGCCATATTGGTACCAGGTACCCAACCCTAGTTTTCTATGGTCTCTTATCTCAGAGGGGGTCTTGTGATGTCTCTTCTAGAGCTTCCTATCTTGGATCACCCAGACTTTCCCATATCCCGTTGACTGAAGAATGCAGACTCTACCCACAGTCCGCCAAAGGGCGTTGCGGCCAACCCAAACAACTTTCCCAGCTTCCCATTTTGGGTAATCTCACTACTTTGAGGTGGTTCAGAGAATAGGCTGCCAGTTTAAGAAGCACTGCTGATAGAGGTATTGGTCTGCAGCTACTCTTAAGCTTTTCCTGAGGCGTGGGTGTAAAACTAAAGTTGAAAGAACTAAAAATACCTCTCAACTTCCTGAGGTAGCCCTCGGCTCTCAGAATTAGGTCTGATCAGTGTAAAATACCAAAACTCTCTCACACACTACAAGAACATAAACAAGCTTCTCCTTTCTTGCCATGTTAATGAGTGTGGGATTGACGCTCACACTTAGCCACTAGTGTTTTTTCAGCTAAAGCAGTCTCCTGCAAACAACTCCACCCCTTTTAAAGGTCACTGCAGTGAAAGGCAACTGTGTACTGCATTACAAAAATACTTTTTCTTCCCTTTTAAAGACATTTTTAAATTTTTCTCATATATGACTCAAACTTCCTCTCACAGGGAACACTCAGTCAACACCTAGTTAGGACTCTGGAGTGGAAAAATCACATGAACAACTCTGACTGTGCTCGCTTCAGGTGCTGTCACAATTTTTGCACAAATGTAAAGGGGTTGTTGATATCACCTTAAGCTGCAATAATTGGCCAGTGGAACTGATTTTCAGGTCTATATTTATGAGGGTATAATTCGTCATCCAGTTGTCAAAATACTTCAATAAAAACATTTAATTTGAATAACTTTTCACTCTGACCAAATACAGCTGCTAACAACAAAAGCAAATCAACGACAAATACAAACTATTCCCCAATTAATGCACTATAATTCATAGGGATGCACAGATATGAAAATTTTGGCCAATACCGATAACCGATAATTCTTTATATTTGAAAGCCGATAAAAAAATAAATAAATAAAAAATTTATATTTATATATATATATATATATATATATATATATATATATATATATATATATATATATATATATGCCGATAAACCTAAATCCACATTTTTATCATTTGTGATATAATTATATATATATATATATATAATTATATATGTGATATAATTATTATATATATATATATATATATATATATATATATATATATATATATATATATATATATGAATTATAATTTCTGATTACAAAAACAAAAGTCTCACCATATAAAGCCATGTCCAAAGCACACAATTATTATGTTCTCATTATAATTTTATGTAGCCTACAGACTTACACATGCTGAACTTAACTGTATTTTCCTTTTTGAAGTTACTCCAATCATATTTCAAGCAATTCAAAACCATCATGGCAAACATTGCATATCTGAAGTATCTCAGCTAAAGGAAACAAGTCATTATTTATCGGCCAAATTTTCTTATCCGATAACATTAAAAATGAACATATCGGCCGATACCGATATGATGGCAATATATCATGCATCCCTAATAATTCATAACACAATTAATGCAACATAATCAACAATGCAATAAATCAACAACACTTGTCTTTGAGACAGCAAATATCTGACAGAGACTATACAACATCTGCAGAAACACTAAACCAGAAGTGCAGAAACTTTTTACAAGATCCAAAAATAATACATTTGATAGGGGGCAACAGTTTGAATATCAGATATATTCACTACAATATTAAATTGAACATTTTTTAAATAAAATTTATTTATATCCTCTGCATTTCAATGTAAAAATAAAACAAAAAATAATTAGATATGAAGATATGCATCAATGGCATGTTTTTTTTTTTTTTTTTCCTATTCCAAGGTCATGGGTTCGGTTCCCAGGGAATGCATGAACTGAAAAAAAGTATATCCATTGTAAGTTACTTTGGATAAAATCATCTGAAGGTCTGAAGAAAATAAATGAATGTGGTGACTAAATAGTAGACAGCAACAAGTCTCAGGTCCGTATTTTTTGTCACCTACTAAACACATCTGAGATGGACAAGTGGAGCAGGTTTCTAAAAGGGCCTCACTGGCCTTTCGGTTTCAAGACTGAAGAGCTGTAACAGCACTACTGAAATAAAACCTCAAGTTTTACGAGCTAGCTAACAAGAGGCCTTCTGAGGCCACATCAAAAACTCTCAGTAAACCCAGAGACACAGATCAAACCCAATCACTGCTCCTGCTTCTCTGCAAATTACATCAATCATTGACTTTCTATAAAGCTTGATTTAGCCTCGTTGTGCCCTGCACAAACACACACACACAAATCTCCAGTGGGGATCCCGGGACCCCAGTCAAGTAAAAACATGTTTTCATACCACTGTCAAGCAGAGCATGACATGAAGGATCTGAGAACAAGCAGATATCACACACAAAATGTTGATAGCAGGTTGGGAGTCAAAGCAAAGAGAGGGATGCAGTGATTCAAGTCAAAACAGTGAATCATGCGTCCAAAAAAGGTATCTAAAGAGCCACACATGAGTTAAAATCCATCATTTAAAGGATTAGTTCACTTTCAAATTAAAATTTCCTGATAATTTACTCACCCCCATGTCATCCAAGATGTTCATGTCTTTCTTTCTTCAGTCGAAAAGAAATTAAGGTTTTTGATGAAAACATTCCAGGATTTTTCTCCATATAGTGGACTTCAATGGAGCCCAAATGGTTGAAGGTCAAATTTTACAGTTTCAGTGCAGCTTCAAAGCGTTCTACATGATCCCAGATGAGGAATAAGGGTCTTATCTAGAGAAACAATCACTCATTTTCTAAAAAATAATTACAATTTTATACATTTTAACCATAAATGCTCATCTTGAACTAGCTCTCTTCTTCTTCTCTATTAGAATTACAGCAGTGTAGACACTGCTAAGTGTATTATGGCCCTCCACAGGTCAAAGTTTGAACTAACTGTTATATACTTACACTAGCATATTGTATATGACAATTTAGTTCAAACTTTGACCTGTGGAGGGCAGTAATACACTTATAAGCATCTACACTGCTGTAATTCTAATAGAGAAGAAGAAGAAAAGAGCTAGTTCAAGATGAGCATTTATGGTTAAAATGTATATAATTTTAATTACTTTTTAGAAAATGAGTGATGGTTTCTCTAGATAAGACCTTTATTCCTCGTCTGGTATCGTTTAAAGCCCTTTGAAGCTGCACTGAAACTGTACTTTTGACCTTCAACCGTCTGGAGGCCATTGAAGTCCACTATAAGGAGAAAAATCCTTGAATGTTTTCATCAAAAACCTTAATTTCTTTTTGACTGAAGAAAGACAGACATGAACATCTTGGATGACATGGGGGTGAGTAAATTATCAGGAAAATTTTATTTAAAAGTGGACTAATCCTTTAAATCTACACAACTGTAAGTTGTGTGACCCTCAAACACCAAAGTTTGTATTAGCTGCACATTTAAAAGGACAGTTCACCAAAAAAGAGAGAAAATGCTGTCATCGCTTCCTCAATGTAACAAACCTCCATCTTTCTTCGGCGAAACACAAAAGGTCATCACAAAAGGTCAGATTATTAAAGAATGCCAGTCTCAAAGTCTCAGTCACCATTTACGTTCATTGAGTATTTTTTCATACAATGAAAGTGAATGGTGACTCGTTCTGGCTAGCATCTGCTTTTGTATTGCGAAAAGAAAGAGTAATACAGACACAAGAAGGTAAGCAATTGATGACAGAATTTGTATTTTATGGTTAAACCATCCATTTAAGTAGATAAAAACGGATCGTGTGTTTCCTGTTGACTAAACGCTTAGACATTAGCGGTTCATTTAAACGCAATTTCCCACCGACAAGCCGTATTAGCACTTCCTAAAATCCTGGAATGTTTTGGGAATTACTTGATGCGCCCAAACAGCCCAATATTGGCTAAAATGCGCAAATTTCGCGACATCTCTGCAACTTGTAACGGTCCAAGGAGTGAACGCTCGCGACGGTCTAAATCTGAGGTAAACAAACACACAGGACTGTTACTCCAAACCATAAAATCCTCGATACAAAACAACCAGGCGCGAATCCCTCCCTCCCCACCCCCCAAAACGTGTAGATGCCCGCTAAACATCAACATTTCGTCGACCACCTACCATTTTATTCGAGTCCATAGTTCAAACGGGGTTATGGAAGGGAAGGTGAACCGGTTCCCAGCTCGGGAATCAAAAGCAGACTGCGAATCCGCTGAGGGAGGCGGAGGAAGCAGGAACGGTCCGTTAACTCAACATGTGTCCGGTTCAGTATCGAATAGTCCCTCTCTCTCCTTTTCTTTCCCGTGCCGTTCTCTTATTTCCCCATCGTCCTCCTCGCGCGCCGAAGATCCGATTGGCAGATGGCTGGACTCTCAAGAACGCTCTAGAAAAGCCACTGCCAGCAGAGACGCTTAATGGAAGCACTAGACTTAAATGGACTAAATATTATGTGACAGGTACGGACCCCAAAATACAGATTGTAACGCTAGAGGAGGAGTTCTTCATACACTGATCTCATTTACCACAGCTTTTGACTTAAAAGGACATAGAGGAGCGCGAGAGCGTCAAATATTACATCACTAAAAAGAAGCAGAAGAGGAAATGTTTGTATTGCAAGTCTGATGCAAGGTCTTACACATACTGAGACTAAAAAATAGCATTTACAGACCGCTAAAACTTAACTGCAATGATGCAAAAGACCCTCGAGACACACTGCAGGCATAATGCGTTATGCAATGAACAGATTTACAGATGCATTCTGTAGAATTGTTTGCCTACTAATAGAGTTGATGTAATCATCGATTTGCAGGATATGTGACGTGATTGATGGCATTCCAGGGAAATGCTGCTCCTGCACATGATGACGTGTGTATAGTTGGTGAATGGCGCCCCCTTCTGGTTACTTTTGATGCTCAGGTAAAGCAGAATGACAATGAGCAGATCCATACATTATTAATCCAACAGGTGCTCGTGTGTAACAGGAGAGCTGAACACTTTAATTAAGAATAGAATTATGTAAGAACATATAAATAATAAATCATTAGAAAATTAGTCACTACTGTAAAACATTTTCAGCTGGTTAAACTTAGAAATGAAAGTTCACCTGCTGCCTTAACCCTCTACTGCACGCATTATGATAGACCAATAGAAAAAAATATTTTTTTCTTAGAATGGCTTAACTTGAAGTGCTGTAAAAAAAATATTATTGTAAAGTACTTTATGATATGTTTCCATACGGCAACAACATACAATAGTGGAAATAACTTAGAACAAGTGTAAGTATATAGTTAATATTTTTCCTCAGAAATGTTTGTATTGAGTCAATTGGTGCTATTATAAGCTTTAGCAGTAATTAAACAACACCTTATACATATACATATATACATACTTGTGCTTTTATTTATTCCATTCTCTTTAAAAGAATATAAAGCATTATTCAGCAAAGTTCATTACGTTTTTCATGAATATTATTTAAAATGCAAATTTAGACAGTTAAAAACAAATATAATACTGTTCATCATGTATCATAAAACATTGACATAAAACCAAAAACATTGCAGTTCATGAAAATTCAACATTACGCAATCTTATAAGAGGAAGGTTATGAACATGAACCCCCCATAATCTTAAAAAATTGCATGTTATGTGACTTAACCAAAGCACATCATTAGCTAAACTAAGGTCTTCTCTTACCAACCAAAAAAACAAGAATGTTCTCTTCAAGAGACAGCGGCAAGGAAATGAACGCAAAGAGTATGTTATCATATGGCAACACCATGCGGTAGAGAGTTAAAAATGTGAGTTAATTCAACTTGAAAATCACCGGTTGTTTGAACTCAAATAGTCAAGACAATGCATTATTAAATTAAACTTAAATTAATGCATTGTCTTGACTATTTGTGAGTTGAAACAAAGATTATCTTCAAGTTGAGTTAACTTATGTTTAGTTGAATTAATTTTGAAGGCAGCAATATGCATTTCATTTAAGATGATCTAATGTTCCCATGGCTCATTTATATTACATTGAACTGAAATAAACATAATTTAACATAAAAAGCATGACAAACATTACAAAAAAATAAATATAGCTGCAAGCAGCATTTGGGGGCCAAGCATCGGCATTGAAAATAAGAAATAATGAGAAAAATGTTTGGGTTGTAGCGCAGTGCGGAGCTAGAAGAGAAAAAACAGCAGAAATTGAATGTGCATGAAAAAAGCTGGTTCACAAGTAGAGGTGAGAATGAAATGACAAAATGAACAGAATAAGAAATAAGAAAAATGTCTGGGTTGAGGCAAAGTCACATTCAGAGACAAATATCTCGGGAACGCGAAAAAAAATCAAAAATCCGTTCAGTCATGTCTCTGCGGCCCAGTCCAAAGATCATCGGAGACGAATTTGGACAACATTTTTAGGAGGAGCAGCGAAAAAAACGTTTTCATTTTCTTTAATTTGGCAGACAGGTACATTTAAGGAAAATGACAAATGATACATCATCAGAATCACCATTAGCCAGAGAATGAAATGACATAAAGCATATAAATTTTGGACAATGTTTTCAAAAGTTATACGCGTTTTTGCAAAGTTCCTTATATCTTTGGAACACTAGGTGGCGCTGTGTCCAATTTTCTTAGGTACCTTAAGGACATTCTGATGATGATACATAGCAATTTTTCGGGCAAATATGTCAAATTGTTTAAAAGATATTGCAATTTATGACAAAATTCAAAATGACGGACACGTGATTCATCCGATATTGACAAAATTGGTATCCTCGGATTCGGCATGAATCCACAGATACCAAGATCTTGATTTTCTGACAAAATGTTTAAAAGTTATTGGCCAAAGTAGACATTTGTCAGATCTCATGACTATAGGTGGCGCTATTCCCAAATTTGGTATAGACCCTCAGATCATGGCTCTGATGAAGCAGCTTTGGTGCTTGGCCCCTGATTAAAAACCCCATAAGAATACAGATGTATCTATTAGAATAAGACTTTTTTTTTAAAAGAAATTAATACTTACACATTAAATTGATCAAAGTGACAGTAAAGTTGTTCTTGTAAACTTTCTATTCATCAAAACATACTGAAATGTTTCTACACCAAATCAGCAGATTACAATTATTTCTGAAGGATCATGTGACACTGAATACTGGAGTAATGATACTGAAAATTCAGCTTTACCATCACAAGGATTAATTGCATTTTAAAATACATGAAATGAGAATGAATGTAAATATAAATGCAGCCTTGGTGAGCATAAGAGATTTCTTTAAAAAAAAAAAAATCTTACCAACACCAAACTTTTGAACTGATATTATATGCTAGAATTAAATGCTAGAATATATAAATATCTATCATATTCTCAGAGTTGCTGTTCTCTTACTTACATAAATCCCCAATATAAAATCTATTGCAAAAAAGCAATTGTTTAGAGACGTCCAAAAAAATAGTACAAGATCAGTTGAGCTTTTACCATAGGAGTTGCATTTGAATTGTGTTGTACTGAGTGCAATGACAACAACAAATCAAATCAAACTGATACCAGTCAATGTTTACATAACTATGCTACCCAAATCACTCATGGAGGAAAAAACGGAGGGGGTGGGGGGTCCAAACAAAGCGTGCTCTTTAAAGGGCAATCACTTCCTGGTACCGTGTGGTAGACCCATCGTGACAGTTTACACTGCTGTGCTTCATTGGTCAAGCACATTCAACACAGAGAGACGCTACGGCAGTGTAGTGTGACTGCCAATGAGTCACTGTCCACACACTGTCTATGTCTGTCCATCTCGCACTCACCACAAGCCTGGAAAACTGCTAACACTCCTTAGTAAATGACAAACAAGTTTCCTGCCCACTTTAGATAATGAATAAAAATGACAGTTACAGTGGATCTGAGTGCACTGTATCAGCCAACACTGTGTAACTGTGACCTTTGCTACTTCCCACAGGATTCCCACATCCTTAGACCAAGGAATTTTCATGTCTTCTCGAAGACTTCATAAAATGTAGTTTCTAGCAGCTGAATTATTTTATAGATAAGAATAGCATTAAAAAAAAAAAATAGAAAAAGAAATATCATTGTATGTTTTTATAGAAATTTCAATGACTGTTAACTTCCTTGACTGGAAAACAAAACTAATATACGGATATTTCTAGGATTTTTCCATAACTAGCCTAGGACAGGCTTTTCAAACTAGGGTCAACAAGAATATTTGGGAAAAATACAGTTTAAACAGTAAGAAATTAATACTTTTATTCAGCAAGGATCCATTAAATCGATCAAAAGTGACAGTAAATACATTTGTTACAAAAGATTATATTTCAAATAAACACTGTTCTTTTGAACTTTTTGTTCATCAAAGAATCCTGAAAAAAACTACTGTACACAAATATTTTGTACAATTGTACACAATAAATGTTTCTTGAGCAGCAAATCATCATATTAGAATGATTTCTGAAGGATCATGTGACACTGAAGTAATGATGCTGAAAATTCAGCTTTGCCAAGACAAGAATAAATGATATTTTCAAATAAAAAAGTTATTTTAAAAATTTTAGTAACTTTTCACAATATTACTGTTTTTACTGTATTTTTTTAATTAAATAAATGCAGCCTTCGTGAGCAGATGAAACATCTTTTAAAAACATTACAAAAATTTTACCGATCCCAAACCTTTGAACGGTAGTGTGTGTGTATATATATATATATATATATATATATATATATATATATATATATATATATATATATATATATATATATATATATACTGTTCTGTACACAAAATTTGTTAGAGAACTAAAATAATAATCAACAATCTGCAACTAATATGTCCACATTCCCTGCATTAGATGCATTAATGGTCTGTTTGACAGCAGCATGACCCGAACGCTGTTTCTGGCACAGACATCTGGCTGCATGCCAAACTGCATAGGATTTTTAATCCACAGCGAGCGAACGGAGGCCACAGGCCAGGGCCCGCGTGTTCTGCTGTCTCAGGGCTTTTCATACATGCCGATGACCCCAACAAACCCTCCTCACCCTCTAGGCCGCAGGAGGAGCTACAGTAAATCTCAACATACGAGATGGAAAGAGTGTGAAAACGTACTTTTAGCTTTTTAAAGCTAAAATATTTCACTATTTCTCAATCAGAAAAAGAAAGATACTAAAAAGATATTGCAACTACTGTAGATGGAGGAAGTAACACACTGACAGTAGAGATTGGCTGCTTATAGGGAGGTGAGATTATGACTGTCTGAGTCTGTGTGGGTGAGTCCTGGAAAAACAGAGTGGGGCAAGATTAGGCTCCTCCCGAGAATTCCTCCACAGGCACGGTACCAACACAGGAAGAAACACAAACACAAGAGATACAGGGTCATAAACTTAACTGCTTTAAAGTTGGAGGAGAAATGGGAATAACAGAAACAGAATTACCCAAGTTTGCATTAAAGTGACAAAAAAAAAACTTTAAGGGTACGTTCACACTTGGCAGGATTGATTAGATTAAAACGAACTCTGGTGCGATTGCTCTGTTAGTGCGGTTCATTTGAATAAGTGTGAACGCTGCCATCCGAACCTTGGTGCGCACCAAAAAAGCGGACCGAGAACCCACAAAGGTGGGTCTCGGTCCGCTTCCAAATGAACTCTGGTGCGGTTTGACTGAAATATGAACTCAACACGGACCAAAGACATCTAAACGAACCAAAAACAGGATGTGATGTCACAAGATGTGACCTTAAAAAGGAAAAAATACTCAACCATACCTGTTTTTTCTCATTGCCCATTACAGTTTGGTACAGTCGTTGGAAACGCTGTCCCAACGGAGGAATTCCTGACTCCTTTATGCATTTTATAAACTCTTCACGAGTTCTCAGCTGGTAAAAATACTATCATATGTATGCACATAGAAAGAGTGCGTCCCAGCACACAGTGTTGTTTTGGATGTCACAAAATATACGTCATAAAAGCCGTGTTTTTTTTGTTTTGTTTTGTTTTTTTGTATCTTAGGACTTAAAAATGAGCGTTTGAAGCTAAATGAACCAGGACTAAATGAATCATCTTCTTTTTTTGGTCTGAACTGAATTACAAGTGTGAACACACCCTAAAATATCACTGATAAATTGAATATTAAAGGTGCCCTAGAATTAAAAATTGAATTTATCTTTGCATAGTTGAATAACAAGAGTTCAGTACATGGAAGAGACATACAGTGAGTTTCAAACTCCATTGTTTCCTCCTTCTTATATAAATCTCATTTGTTTAAACGACCTCAGAAGAACAGGCGAATCTCAACATAATACCGACTGTTACGTAACAGTCGGGGTGTACGCCCCCAATATTTGCATATGCCAGCCCATGTTCCCAACATTATGAAAGGCAACGTCTGGATCTGTGCAGAGCTGAAACATCAGACTAGGTAAGCAAGCAATAACAACAGCGAAAAATGGCAGATGGAGCAATAATAACTGACATGATCCATGATAACATGATATTTTTAGTGATATTTGTAAATTGTCTTTCTAAATGTTTCGTTAGCATGTTGCTAATGTAGGCTACTGTTGGTTAAAGTTACCATCGTTTATTACTGTATTCACGGAGACAAGAGCCGTCGCTATTTTCATTTTTAAACACGTGCAGTCTGTATAATGCATAAACACAACTTCATTCTTTATAAATCTCTCCAATAGTGTGTAATGTTAGCTTTAGCCACGGAGCATAGCCTCAAACTCTTTCAGAATCAAATATAAACACCCAAATAAATACTATACTCACATGATCCGAAGCATGCATGCAGCATGCATGACGAACATCTTGTAAAGATCCATTTGAGGGTTATATTAGCTGTGTGAACTTTGTAAATGCACTGTATTATAGAGTCGCGAGCTCGATGGGCAGGGAGCATGAGATTTAAAGGGCCAGCAGCCCCTAAATCGGTGCATAGTTTATGATGCCCCAAAATAGGCAGTTAAAAAAATTAATTTAAAAAAAATCTATGAGGTATTTTGAGCTGAAACTTCAGAGACACATTCAGGGGACACCTTAGACTTATATTACATCTTGTAAAAAAATGTTCGATGGCACCTTTAAAGAAAAATTAGGGCTGTCCCCAACTAAAGATTTACCTAGTCGATTGTTAGTTGTTTATTTAAGCCATTAGTCAACTAGTCGCACGTTAATGATTTTATTTAATTACTTAAATGTATACTGGGGGGTGAATCAGAAAATGGTTTGAGTTTAAGGGCTGAGAAAGAATATTATACGTAACATTGCAAACACTTCTACATTACAGAGAAATACTGAATCATAATAATGATGAGCCTTAGTGACATCGGCAAAATTTATGAATATGAATGTGATGTAAAAACAGCAAGGATGCTGTCTGAACATTTAATTATTTATAAATGAACAAGTGTTTTCTGAGTCAGTGTCGGCTGCAAAGAGGAAGTTGGCGACGCTGACTCTATAAAGACAAATGCACGTTAACTTAAACATGTCATGCAGTAAGCGCGGTACTAATTTAGCCTTCACACTCTGCAAGAACACCTAATAATAGCTCACATTTATCTATGTTTGTATTTGCTGCCGGACATAATTACCATATGGACCAGCCGTGTTAACGATCTGTCCGTCACAGACTGCGTGTCATCGCCACTTCCTGTGGAGTTTTTTTTTTTTTCGGAGACTTATCAACCAATTCAAATTTGGTCGACAAGCCTCTATTCATCGACTAACATTTAGTCAACTATTAGGCGGCAGCCCTAAGAAAAATGTAATCATTTTATTTTACAGAGACAGTACAACTGTAAAATTATGATAGAAATTTATGTTAAACCATCAAGCTTTTATTTTGACAGAAAACAGCAAAAAAGTAGGTACTACATTCAAGAATTGAAGCAAACCTTTATGCAAGTTTGCTAAAACAACAGCTTTGGTTTTGCCTAAGTGACATCAGCAGAAAAGTGGAGTTGTTTCAGAGGAAAAGCAAATTAGTATTTATACTACAGGGCTGTTGAATGCTTGAATCTGATTGGTTGACGAACGTTATAAGGTGTGCAATTATTTTTAGGGAAACGCAGAGCTAAAGTAGTTACAGGCATGTCTTGACCAGATTACATGTCCATATCACTTTGCCAAATTATTTCAATAAGATCCTTACAGCCTACAAAAGCAAAAGAACCAAAACCAACGACGACACTGACCAAGCAAATAAATATAATAAACAATACACAAAATTACGTTTTATTATGTACGGAAAACAAACATACCGAACCGTCATTTTTGTGTACCATTACACCCCTAATTTTCACTAACGATTTTATTTTTAAAAACGTGCACCGGTGGACCAAAAGTAAATGTGATCAACTTTACTTTCATATTCACTATCTTGAACTTTGCCTGATACAAAATGTTCTGCAGGATGTTTACTATACTATGATTTGCAGAGGACTTATTTTGGCAACACATGCTTAACATGTTATTTCATCGCATAGATTCCGAGGCTGGCCGGATGTCCCTCTGCAAGACTCTGACCACAACAAAGGTCCCTGCTTAGATTCCCTCCATATAAACCCCAAGTTAAGTAGACGCTAGTCTTCTAACACCCAGCCACAAGGCAAACCATCCTCAAGTCATTACAGAGCACCACACTAACATCCTCTCATTTAAAATCAGGCTGAACTCACACCACAGAAGGCTCATTAATCTAAACATAGCGTTCCAGAAGCAGAACAGAGACAGGATATTATGGGATCAGACTTCCTCCAGGCAAACTAGCTGATAAGGTCTGCTCACAATAGCATTTCCTACTGAGACCTGATCAGTTTGCGCTGTTCGAAGTATTATTTTTAGATATGAATGTTCATTTTTGGCTTTATAGTTACCCTCTGAGGTGAAAATCAAGTTTTTCATGTTGTTTATGTGTCTGTGTGGTGCTTTAAGACAAACCATGTGCAAATTCATCAGTCAACACTGAGTATTTTCTCCTTAAAACTGCAGTGTACCAATGAGAGTTTCTAAAACGTGGTTTGAAACCACCCCTCTCTACTACATCACAAACTTGTAACCAATCCTGTCAACGTGTGGGGGCGGGGCTTTTCCTATCAATATTTCTAAGGATGTTGATTTTTAGAAGGCAGCTTTCTGACTCTGAGACGGCGAACAGGAACATGGATTGTGTAACATAACTGTTTGATAACTTAGTCAAGCCAAAGGGTAATCATATCAATTACCTTTATGCATCGACTTTTATTCAATTTCTATAGCCTAGAAAGTGCGCAAAGACAGCTCTCTTTATAATCACTAAAAAGCTGTCACTCATCTCAGTTCGCAATCTCACAAAATTACGTTATCAATAAAGCTGTCTACTACACAATGAATCTATTACAAAGGTGGAAATCGCGGGGGGGTCAGGACCCCCCATGTGAGGGTTGTTACCCCCTTAAAAATATAATTAAAAACAATGCTGTGTATTGTAAATAATATAATGATATATACTTAAAATAACTGTGTAAATAGTAAAACAATACAAATCCAAATGGGCAAAGTTTCACCCACAGCAGAGATTTTAAGGCTTTCACACAGTAGAATTGAACGCAACAACAGCCAAAGCATGTAGCTTATAAGTCTGTATGTTCTAGGGCTGTCAAACGATTAATCGCGATTAATCACATACATAATAAAAGTTTGAGTTTGCCTAATATATGTGGGTGTACTGTGTGTAATTATTATGTATATATAAATACACACAAATTAATGTATATATTTAAGAGAAATATGTTATTTATGTACAAAATATTTTTAATTACATATAATACAAATAATATAAAAATATAAATAAATACATATACTTGTAAATATTTCTCAAATATATACATGAATGTGTTTGTATTTATATATACATAATAATTACACACAGTACACCCACATATATTAGGCAAACTCAAACTTTTATTTTGTATGCGATTAATCGTTTGACAGCCCTAGTATGTTCTCCATGTCTCCGTGTGAATGAATGGCATTGTTTCGTCTAATACACAAATTCAAACGCATGTGATGCTTACTGTGTTACATGAACTTCAGTCACTTTAGAGCATTTTTCACCATTTCATTTGGAAAACTCCAGCAATTTAAGTGGTGAGTGGATTCTGACTATTAAACACCCCTGATTGGTCACTGCATTCAAGAGATCAACAAACATGTCTGTGACTAAGTTTACATGCACCCAAATAAACCATATGTAATCAGATTGACGCCTCAATCGGATTGATAAACGTTCATGTAAACACCTTAATCGATCCGATTGAGCTCGATCTGAATGAAATTTCAATCGGATTGGAAGGGGTGGTTTTTCCTTTTCTAATCCGATCCAGCAAAAAATGACCATGTAAACTCTTGAATCCGACTACTTTCTCATACCAACAGGATAAAAATAATGATGAGCTCTGTTGGTGTCACGTCCATGGTTGTCTCCGCAAGTGTGACTGATATGACGTCACACGCAGAGCGAGTGCGCAAAAGTTTTAATCGGAATGTATAACATATAAACGGATATTTGAATCAGATTACAATGTTTAGAGTACATGTAAACAGATCTGCAATTGGATTCAATTCATTCGGATTGACGAAAATTGGTGCATGTAAACATAGCCTGTGTTTGGCTACATCGCTCACCACTGCAAAAACACGTAGTAAATAGAAACATTTGACATTGTCCGAAGTGCAAACACAAATATATGCACTCTATTGTATTCCTGTATTCCTCTTCTAAATCAGTTTCTGGTTCAAAAATATATGGATGAATTAATCTAATATTTCCACTTGCCACTATGTAGCGTTTACTACAGTTGACCGAGTGGATCAGGTAAACCGAGGTCATGTGATTGAGTGGAGGCGGGGACTAATTTGCATATTCGCCACATATACTAAAACATGCAAGGGTAAAGTTACATTCAAGCTATTTTAGGCATGAAGAAATTATTTTCACTGAAAACAAAATGTATATATGTTTATGTTGATTATCAAAGATGAGTTTAAGCTTGTACAACACTTGGGGCCTCTTTTGGTTAAACTAAAAATCAAATTGATCAAATCAATTCTAAAATCAGGAAATGAACAACTGAACTCACGTTTCTGAGTCTGACCCAGAGAGCGGTCCTAAAGGAGTTCAAGAGCGCATGCGTCACATGACTCTTGCTAATCCATGTCACTGTCCTAGTTGTAAACAGGAGGACTGAATTATACACACTTGAATCAAACATTATGCTGCATATTGCAGACATTGTTATGAAACCAGAAATTAAGCAAATTTTAGTTGCCGCCACAAAGTCTGTCTCAAGAAATCTCTGCAAGAACGAGGTCATGCTGTTTTCAAACACTCTGAAACCCACCAGTAGGGCAGTCGGCTGCAGCTTCATTCATTTGACCTACTTTTCCTGATGGCTGTCTCTGGATGGGGAGGGCAAAGAAGACCCCCAGAGAAGTGAGAAGAGTGCAGGAACAATGAGAATGCATTTCTCCATACTTCACAACACACTTTCAGGCACGAGCACCCAGACACTGACTGCATAATTCAATGTGCACTTTAAAAAAAGGTCACGATAAACAAGATATTGTATATTTTTCTCTAATACACTATAGGCTAATGGCAAGAACCAAAATGCATGACCATCAAACTCAGCCCCCTGGTTTTAGTGCAGCATCTCTGAGCCACTAAAAGCTTTTACATCTGCTCAATACATGGGCATCCGCTTGGAAACGCAAGACTCAGTCACAGAGGATCCCTTCGATTTTGAAACGGACTCGTACGGAGTTAAACACATTATAATGCACATTAATATCATTTTATGAAAAATATTGAATTCTTAATGGAACTTTGAAAACCATTACCTATATTAACCTATACTGACGGAGGAGTACCAGGTAGAACTTTGTTCCCGTCCTAAATCAATGACACTAGAATGTGAACTGATAAAATGAAGGTGTGATATGGGCAAAGGTTCACTAAACTGAAAAAAGTTAATTTAAAAGGCCATCAATTATTGCTCTGTAAACATGCAATGTAAAGACAGCTTGCATGTTCGCAATAAATATTCATTTTATGATTTGGACAAACACACATTGGTAGGCAGCTTAAGGCATCAAAAGTTGTGCACCCTAACAAGTAAGCACTATGGGGTAAAGTCTGATTTTTTAACTCAAAGCGAGAAAACACACTTCTAAAAAGCTTCACATTTCAACATATCATATCAGAGAATGACCTCCTATAAAGCATGCAGATTAGCTTGATTTACTGATAATGCAATTTCCAACTTCCTACTTTGCTCCATAATATAAATTTGTTTTAGCTCACAGCCATATTTTTGCTATTTTGAGCAAATTTGTTATTAATACTTTTAATTATTAGCAATAGTCCAATAGTGACTAACACCTTTTTCAATTTATTAGATACAATAACACTGAAAAAACTGGTGTGAGATTTACACTGAGACCATTTTCACTCAGAAATTGCTAGTAAATTTCACAAAGAGTTCTGTTTTTCAAATAAATCATTTTTAACTTAATTCAGCTGTGAATGCGATTTCAATTTGCTGCTGGTACCACTTATTTCAGTTCCTGAATATACTATAAGTATATTACAATAGATAATTGTTAAAAGTTTAAAATCTTACTGCTAAGACTTTAAATTTAACTATAAAGTTCTGACCAGTAAACACCCAAATGTAACTATTGAGATAAGAATTGTTACTGCTAATTCTAAAATAGCTAGCTTTAATCTAATGACTAGTATGACTGGAATAGGGTGAATTCAGGTTGATTGGGACACATTTTTCCTTTCAGAAGACTGTTAAAAGTTGTGCCAACCAACCTGAATTCACCCCAACTACATATTATTGGAATACTAGTAATTCAAAAAAGACATAGTTCGATTAAAGGGATAATTGTGAAAAGGTGTTGCCATACAAAGAGCTCGTTGGCAGTGCATGAAAAAACTTGCCCAGCGGTGTTTACAGTTCCTTACCTGACTACGCTCGAAGTTTTCCTTTTCAACTTCCAAACTGTTGGCACCGCCAGTGCGACGGCTGAGCACTTTGGGAATCGGGTTGGGGACTTGCTGCATGGAACTCTTGACGCGGTCCATTCTGGAAATAAAATCCAAACAGCGCGAGCGACGGAGACTTCTTAAATCAACATAAATAGAGTGCAGTATAAAGAGATTGAATCTAGTGATGAGCACGAAAAATCCAAGCCCTCGTCGTTATCACAAAAGGTCATTTTCTACGTCCACCGCCCATGAATATCATTCCAGCGCTATCCGCTGTCTACTGTCGGGAGCGTGCAAAACATGCGTCTCTGCTCACAACCACAGATCTGTAAGCGAAAACACTGCAAGTTCGCACGATATATACTATACAAATCAAGTCAAGCAAAAGCAGCGACTGTCAAAGGCTCCTCCCAGCGATTCCACACACTGACTGGAGGAAAATCATTAGCTCCCGCCCTTCTAAACAGTTATCTGGATTCACACGTTTTACTTCATTGATTTTTTCTTAGTGAATTTGAATATTTCTCAGATTTGACTTTATTATTTTGATTTTATCTGCCATTAAATAGCATGTTTTTGGTGTAACAGTAAAACAATAACGAAACTCAAAAAATGTAGATCATAATTAAAGGGATAGTTCACCCAAAAATGAAAATTCTATCATCATTTATTCACCCTCAAGTTGTTAGGCTACATAGAGATCCCCGTACATGACATGCAAGGAAAAAAAGTAATTCGTTCCCTCGATTTACTAAATCATGTGCACGATTTATAAATTGACTTAGTAAAGCACGCGCACCATTTAGCCTACTATTTTTTTCCTGCATGTCATGTGCGGAGATCCGTAGTTCCAAACCTGTATGAATTTCTTTCTTCTGTTGAACACAAAGAAAGATATTTTTGAAGAATGTAGCCAAACAGATCTCGCCCCCCATTGACTACCATAGTAGGAAAAATAAATACTATGGCAGTCAACGGGGGGCGAGGTCTGTTTGGTTACTGACATTCTCCTCAAATATCTTCCTTTGTGTTCAGCAGAACAAAGAAATTCATACAGGTTTGGAACAACTTGAGGGTGAGTAAATGATGACAGAATTTTCATTTTTGGGTGAACTATCCCTTTAAGCACAGTAAAAAACATAGTCGCTCTGAACAATTTAAAGGGTTAGTTCACCCAAAAATGAAAATTCTGTCATTTATTACTCACCTTCATGCCGTTCCACACCCGTTAGACCTTCGTTAATCTTCGGAACGCAAATTAAGATATTTTTGTTGAAATCCGATGGCTCAGCGAGGCCTGCATAGCCAGCAATGACATTTCCTCTCAAGATCCATAAAGTTACTAAAAACATATTTAAATCAGTTCATGTGAGTACAGTGGTTCAATATTAATGTTATAAAATGACGAGAATATTTTTGTTGCGCCAAAAAAACTTAATAATGACTTATATAGTGATGGCTGATTTTAAAACACTGCTTCATGAAGCTTCAGAGCATAATGAATCAGTGTATCGAATCTGCTGTTCAGAGTGCCAAAGTCACGTGATTTCAGCAGTTTGACTCGTGATCCGAATCATGATTCGACACTTATTACTCACCCTCATGCCGTTCCACACCCGTAAGACCTTCGTTAATCTTCGGAACGCAAATTAAGATATTTTTGTTGAAATCTGATGGCTCAGTGAGGCCTCCATAGGGAGCAATGACATTTCCTCTCTCAAGATCCATAAAGGTACTAAAAACATATTTAAAAAAGTTAATGTGAGTACAGTGGTTCAATATTAATATTATAAAGTGACGAGAATATTGTTGGTGCGCCAAAAAAACTAAATAATGACTTATATAGTGATGGCCGATTTCAAAACACTGCTTCAGGAAGCTTCGGAGCATAATGAATCAGCGTGTCGAATCAGCGGTTCGGAGCGCCAAAGTCACTTGATTTCAGCAGTTTGGCGGTTTGACACGCAATCCGAATCATGATTCGATACACCTATTCATTTGTGCTCCAAATCTTCATGAAGCAGTGTTTTGAAACCGGCCGTCACTATATAAGTCGTTATTTTGGGGGTTTTTTGGCGCAACTCAAATATTCTCGTCGCTTTATAATATTAATATTGAACCACTGTACTCACATGAACCGATTTAAATATGTTTTTAATACATTAATGGATCTTGAGAGATGAAATGTCATTGCTGGCTATGGAGACCTCACTGAGCCATCGGATTTCAACGAAAATATCTTAATTTGTGTTCCGAAGATTAACAAAGGTCTTACGGGTGTGGAACGGCATGAGGGTGAGTAATAAATGACATTATTTTCATTTTTGGGTGAACTAACCCTTTAAAGAAAAAAAATTGCAAATAATAATAAGGTTTAAGCATCTCTCATATTTATCAAATATACATTTGAACTAATGCATGAAACAGGTCAAATATGTTGTAATATATGCTACAAAAAGATTAATAGTAGTGTTTTACTTTATATGATATGAAAAAATACAACATAGGCCTAAACAAACGAAATGTTTGTGCAAATACGTTCTTTTCAGAACAGTGTAACTTGCATATTTTTAGAGAACTGAAACAGAGCAAGGGGCCTTGTGTTAACCTCAACAATAATAATAATAAACCTTTCATACTTGACGTTCCTCTAAGTGAGGCCCATATCTATCTTTAACTTGTTTTTGTTCCATTAAGCAGATTTTATGGTCTTGCAGAAGCATTTATGCTATCATTTATGATGTAGTATCCATAGGCAGATGCTAGATTTGCCTGTCTGACTTATGTGATTTCATTTGTATTCTCTTTGTATTTGCTGCACCAATTAATCTCATTATTCCTTTATCAACAAATATCACTGTCAAACTTTTATTGTCTGCTGATTCCACTTGCATAACTCTATTAGATATCATCGGCACCTGCGTCCGCTAACTGTGTATTATCTCTAAGGCCAGATTCAATTTCCCTGCCAAGCAAATTCTATCAGATGGCCGAGTCAGAGTTTTGTTTCAATGATTCAGTAGAATGACAGTGTGAAGTCATTTTGGTCTGTGACCCGAGTGATTATTATCTTCTCTGCTGTCAGCACAAGATGCCAACTGCAGTCAACACCACTTTAATGTCAGCAGAGGAACCTTGAAAACTAAAAGATCTGAATATATGATTGCTTTACTTTATATGTGAGAAAAAAATCGATTTCCTTTTTATAACACTGCAATACAGTGCATTCATTGCAGTATTTATGCACACTGTCTAAATAGTGCTATTGTCCCACTTAATCTAGTGTCTTGTGTCTTATCCTGACACTATGACGTCTGACACTTTGAGTGTGTGTGTGTGTGTGTGTGTGTGTGTGTGTGTGTGTGTGTGGTGTGTGTGTGTGTGTGTTGTTCTTCTGCAAGATTCAATATCAGATGCATCAATGTAAACAAGCCCCACACTATTGACTTATATTAGTCTGATATGAATTTTAAGACCTACTCCATCATAATGAAAAATGTCAGTAATGGCAAAACGAATAAAATTTGTAAGAGTAGAAACCTCATATACTTCTTAACCATAAATACTAACCTTCAGTGTTCACCCTTGTTCGCTGTATTTTTATTATTTATTGTGTTGTCGGTATTGTGTTTCTTATTTTATCTTATTTGTGTTGGTATATTTGTATTTATCTTTATTTGCAAATTCAGTTGTTCATCTTTTCATTCTGTCAGTCTATCTGTATCACTGTCCTTGTGTGTTATTACTGTAACATCTTATTTTTATGTATATCTTATTTTGTGTTGTATTATAAAATAGATCCTAATTGTGTCAATCTGCCATCCAGTATAAATAATTTGACATGATGGTTTTGATGAATGAGGTTTAATTCCATGTGTTTTAGGATTTCTTGTAATTTTACCTTTACAAACCACTATGATTTTGGGACATGGGCCTGGTTGGCTGGCGCAGGGTTAATTACTGGTTCACTGGATGCTGTTACAAAAATAGAACCAATGTTGAGGGTAACGCATTACAAGTAACACAAGGTATGTAATCAGATTACTTTTTTCAAGTAACTACTAAAGTAACGCATTACTTTAAAATTACAACAAAATATCTTGAGTTACTTTTTCAACTGGTTGGTTGGCGCAGGGTTAATTACTGTTTCACTGGATGCTGTTACAAAAATAGAACCAATGTTGAAGGTAACGCATTACAAGTAACACAAGTTATGTAATCAGATTACTTTTTCAAGTAACTACTAAAGTAACGCATTACTTTAAAATTACAACAAAATATCTGAGTTACTTTTAACTGGTTGGTTGGCGCGGGGTTAATTACTGGATCACTGGATGCTGTTACAAAAATAGAACCAATGTTGGGGGTAACGCATTACAAGTAACACAAGTTATGAAATCAGATTACTGTTTCAAGTAACTACTAAAGTAACGCATTACTTTAAAATTACAACAAAATATCTGAGTTACGTTTTCAACTGGTTGGTTTGCGCAGGGTTAATTACTGGTTCACTGGATGCTGTTACAAAAATAGAACCATTGTTGGGGGTAACGCATTACAAATAACACAAGTTATGTAATCAGATTACTTTTTCAAGTAACTACTAAAGTAACGCATTACTTTAAAATTATAACAAAATACCTGAGTTACTTTTTCAACTGCTTGGTTGGCGCGAGGCTAATTACTGGTTCACTGGATGCTGTTACAAAAATATAACCAATGTTGGGGGTAACGCATTACAAGTAACACAAGTTATGTAATCAGATTACTTTTTTCAAGTAACTACTAAAGTAATGCATTACTTTAAAATTACAACAAAATATCTGAGTTACTTTTTCAAATAATTAACACAAGTTACTTTGTCACATTTATTGACTCTCTCTCCTGTCCCCATGTTGAGAGAAGGTGCAGAGGTGTTGTGTGCTTTGTATAAACATTATGGTTATTGTAGCTCTAGGAAAATGTGAGCAAGCATTTACTCATTTACTTGCATGCATTTACTTGCATGCATTTACTTGCACGAAAACAGATTCAGTATTCATCAAAATAAATAAAACTGTGAACTCACAAAACTCACAATATTATGCAAACATGCAATAATTAAATGTTAACAACACAAATAAATTAATGTCTTTACTGCTGTTTTGATGATCCAATTAAACCACATTAATAAGCTTTAGATAAACATACATTTGTGTTTAATTTTCTTGTTTTTATTGTTAAAGTAAGAGTGCTGAACTTTCTTTTCATGTGTCCTATTCCAGAATAGCAGCACAGCTGAAAGGTTTGTTTGAGCTGCGCCCTCTACTGTACAGGCGTGAATTTGCATTTCCTTCTCCTTGAGGCTTTCACTTTTGCCCTGCATCCCAATGTGCATACTATCCACCCTATCCGCCCTAAATAGTATTGAATATTACTAGTGTCACATACTATTTAGGATGGATAGTATGCACATTGAGACACAGGCTTGTTGTGAAAGGGCCTTTACATTTGCCAAGAATACAACTTCTTCTTTGTTGTTGTTGTTGTTAAAAAACAAACAAGCAAGCCCAGCACAGGTGAGAAAATGTAACGCAAAAGTAACGTAACTCATTACTTTCCATAAAAAATAACTAGTAGTATAATTTTTAGGGAGTAATGCAATATTGTAACACATTACTTTTCTAACTTTCCCCAACACTGAATTTTAACATCTGAATGTTTGCCCTCTTGCACATTAAAGCCTATCAAGGATCACAAATTAATCAAAGCCTATGTATCATAAAAATATATGAATACAAAATCTGGGGTTGGTTGGCACAATTACAGAACATAACTTTAGTCATAAATTAGTTCAGAATTTTTTTAACTCAAGCATTTAAGCTTTTATCTGCACTTAGTAAATATTCGTTCCACCTGAGATAATTATCAAAGAATGAAAATTGTCTAGCTTGCAGAATACATAAAGAAATGTTTCATTCAGAAATTAATTTTTTTATTTCTTTTAATTTAGCTACATCTAGTGGTTATATAACGCTACAACACGTGATATATGACATGACTACAACGCATGATAGACCTACAAATAAAGCAAATGACAGGTAGGCCTACAGTATGACCTTTTTTGTTGAAGTAAACATGATGTTCTTAAACGCTATATATATATATGTTGTGTAAATGTTACTTGGTTATGGGAAGGTTACTTTTGAATGTGTGAACGTCTTGAAACAAAGTAACATTTACACAACATATATATATATATATATATATATATATATATATATATATATATATATATATATATATATATATATATATATATATATATATATATATATATATATATATATATGTTGTGTAAATGTTACTTTGTTTCAAGACGTTCACACATTCAAATGTAACCTTCCCATAACCAAGATTTAGACAATTTAAACGTTCAGAGAACATTCAGAAATAAAGTTTTCATAGCCTAACTTAAAGGGAACGTTAGCAAAACGTTCTTAGAACATAATTTTGTTAGCTGGATGGAAGCTTGTTTCCTCCTCAGAATAATAATAATGAAAATGTAAGTGCGACTTCTGACTTTTTTTCCTCTGAATGCTGAGTTTACGTCTCTTCTTTTGTTTCTGCCATGGAATAAAAAAGGTAATTGCGACTTTTCATCTTACAATTCTGACTTTTTTTGCGAGTTAATCTCAATTCAGAGTTTATATCTCACAATTCTGAGTTTAGGCCAATCGCAGTTCTGTCAGAGTCAAAGTCAGAATTGCGAGAGGACAATTTCGCAATTAACCTACCTTTTTTTAATCCATGTCAGAAACAAGAACCGAATTGCGAGACGTAATAAGCATTCAGAGGGGAAAAAGTCTGAATTGTGAGACAAACTTGTAGGCTAATTGTGAGTGGAAAAAACGTGAGATAAAATTATTTTGTTTATTCTCTGGGAGAAACAAGCATTTATAGTAGGCTATTCTTATTTGCGCATGAATTTTAGTCACATGACATGACTTTCTATGATGATGATGTCAGTCAGATGAACACATCTTCAGGATGACAAAGTCCTTTATTGCGATGATCGATGACTGTTATATTTGAGCTTTTGATAAGTAGAGGGCAACATTGGGTCATTTAACTCATATGCCCCACTTCATCTGAACTCTACAGTATGTGTGAACTTTCACCCAGTCTCAGTTATTAGGTCAGCAAAACAGGAAGTTGCTGCAATATGTCAGATGCAAGTTGTCTGCAATCAAAAAACATGCTCTAGTCACAAGTTTAAGACGTGAAACGATTACTTTAAGCATGAATGTTTCTCACAGGCTCTTTTAAACGTTTGAGAACTACCAACATTGTGTTTAACCGTTGAATGATCTTTGTACACTGGTTTATGTCATTCATATCGTTCAGTGAAGTCCCCTCAGTACACGACCTTTGGACTACATCACTCGTCTCGACGTCATCCAGTCTGTCACCAGAATTCCTTCCTATAAAATCCGGGACATTCGCTCAATCCTCATTAGAGCAACTGAGAGTCGACTCGTGAATTTTGTTCAGACAGCACAACAGGTAAATAGTGCGCTTTTCTTTTTTCTTATGGTGATGTTTAAGCTCTTATTGTGTTTAGTGTCGTCTATCCTTTATAATTTGTTTCTGTGAGAGATGTTATTTATCAACTATGTTGATTAAAGTTTCAAGTAGAAGAAAGAAAGAAATCTCTATTGCTATGACAGATTGAATGATCTTTTGCAGATTTTCTGCTAATTACAGTGACATGGCTTCTGTGGACGTTGTGAATAACCAGGTGTGGCATTTTAAACCTCATTTATACCATTTAAATTTAATTTCAAATGAATAATGCTAATTATTAATACTATAAAAATATATAAGCTATATAAAAATATGTGAAGAACGTCACTTAATGTCTTCATCCCTGTCCGTTCCTTTCTAGAATGTGGTTGATCGAATAGTTCACCTTCCCTTGGTTATTTCCACCTATGGCATGGTGTCAAATGTGTACTGCAACACCAAGAACAACCATCCATACTTGAAGTCTGTGTGTGAGGTGGCTGAGAATGGTGTGAAATCCATAACCTCAGCTGCTTTTTACAGTGCTTTACCAATCATTGGCAAACTAGAGCCTCAGAGTAAGTTGACTGACTGATTTTCCAGTTGAAATCAGGGCTGATTACACTGAAAATGTATTTACTAAAAGTTATTGTGTCCCTCTGTAGTCTCTATTGCAAATGACCTGGCGTGCAAAGGACTGGATAAGATAGAGAAGACTCTGCCGATCCTACACAAGCCGTCTGATCAGGTATTTAGTAAACTCCACTTTAATATTGTCTAAATGTTAAGCATACTACATGTTTTAAGCACTGCTCTAATGCATTCTTCTCTTTCAGATTGTCGCCAATGCCAAAGAGGCAGTGCAGGACAGCATGGAAAAGACCAAGACGGTGGTTAGCAGTGGAGTCCAAACGATGATGGAGAGCAGGGCGGTCAAACTGATGAGCAGCAGAGTGGACACAGCGCTGAGCACATCTGAGACTCTGCTGGAGCAGTACTTACCTGAAGCTGAGGATGTGAAAGGTGAGGATAGATGGACCATGTTTATTTACTGTGACTTAAAGTTGCTCAGCTTTAGGGTTATTTCTAAAAGATGGCCTCTTTTCTTCCCTATTGTGATGTGAAATGGCTTCTCAAATAAGAAAAATGTAGACAAGAACTTGATTTTGCTCATTGGGAATTGATTGGGTGGTTGTGGTTCGCTATTGGTTGATCTCATGTGAGTGACAGGTTGTCCCGCCCTCGTGGCAGTAAACATGTCAGATGTTGCTGCAAGAGGGAGGGGAAGGTATTTTGATTAAAGATTATGAGGGCACATTAATTTAAAAAATAATAATAATGATGTGCACAGAAAAATGCTGAAATATTACATAAAATTAGATGCATAAGATTCATGGTGATGTTAAAACTTGCCACTAACACAGTCCTCATAAGGAAACGTCTGTCATCATTTATTCATTCTTATGTTGTTCTAAACTTGTATGACTTTCTTTCATCTGTGGAACACAAAGGAATATGTTTTATAAAAATTATCTCAGTAAAAGTCAGTGGGGTCAAAATGTTTTTTGGGGGGGTTTTTTGAGCCACTGATTTCCATTGTATGGACAAAAGTCGAAACATTCTTCAAATATCATTTGGAATGACATGAGTGTGACTAAATTATGATAAAATTTTCTTTTTTTTTGTGAACTATCCCCTTTATTTGTCTATAAAAGTCTCTTGCACTCTGAGAACAGCAAATGTACATATAAGATTGCTTATATCTTGTGATAGTCTTGTGATATGCTTCTTATAAAGTATGGCTTTTTAAATAACATTGAAACAATTTCCATACTGTATGCTCTGTCAAAAGACTGCATTTAGTCCCGGGAATTATGTTCCTGAATTCCATTTTCCAGAAAGAGAAGTATTAATCCTATTTATGTGTGGAACATCAGAATTAAGCACATCTCAAAGAGATTATTGACCTGGAATCTGAAATTAATTACCGTTTCAAGAGCCTTACTAATCATTTATAAAATGCTAATGGAAAATTATGAAATCTAACAATCGCTTCTTTGTCCTGTTTCTGTGGTTGTCCTTTCAAAATCAGAATGTGAAGTGAAGAACACTGAAGGATTTGAGAATAACAGTGAAGCATCCAGTTACTTCGTTCGACTGGGGTCTCTCTCCAGCAAAGTCAAGGACAGGGCTTACCAGAGAGCTGTTGAAAAGGTTCGTAATGCCATGCAACACAGCCAAGAGTCCAGATCTCCGCTAAACTACACCATGGATAAAAAGTCAAAATTATGACATGTCATAATTATGACATACTACTAAGTCATAATTATGAAATAATAAGTCAAAATGATGACTGTCATAATTATGAATACTAAAGATTAAAAAGTCGAAATTATGACAAAAAGTTGAAATTATGACACGACTGGCAGTCATTTTGACATTTTATGCAATAATTATGACAAAAAATTAAATATTTAGAAATTATGACCGTCATAAATATGATATTCCAAATCAGAATGAGATAAAAATATGAAATTTCGACATACTAAGTCATAATTGCAGGTGCTGGTCATATAATTAGAATATTGTGAAAAAGTTCATTTTTTTTATTGTAAATTATTTAAAAAAATGAAACTTTCATTTATACTAGATTTCCTACATGTAAAGTAAAACATTTCAAAAGTTTTTTTTTTTTTTAATTTGTTGATTAGAGCATACAGCTAATGAAAGTCCAAAATCCAGTATCTCAAAATATTAGAATATTTACATTTGAGTTTCATTAAATGACCATCCCTACAGTATAAATATCTCTTGTTCTTTGAAACCACACTAATGGGGGAAGACTGCTGATTTGGCAATGGTCCAGGAGACAATCATTGACACCCTCCACAAAGAGAGTAAGTCACAGATGGTCATTACTGAATGTGGTGGCTGTTTACAGAGTGATGTATCAAAGCATATTAAATGCAAAGTTGACTAGAAGGAAGAAATTGGGTAGGCAAAGGTGCACAAGCAACAAGGATGACCACAAGCTTGAGAATACTGTCAAGTAAAGCCAATTCAAACACTTGGGAGAGCTTCACAATGAGTAGAATGAAGCCGGAGTCAGCACATCAAGAGTCACCACACTCAGACATCTTCAGGAAAAGGACTACCAAGCCACTTCTGAAACAGAAACAACGTCAGAAGCATCTTACCTGGGCTAAGGAGAAAAAGAACTGGACAGTGAACAGTGGTCGAAAGTCCTCTTTTCAGATAAAAGTAAATTTTGCATTTCTTGTTGAAATCATGGTCCCAGAGTCTGAAGGAAGACTGGAGAGGCACAGAATCCAAGCTGCTTGAAGTCTAGTGGGAAGTTTCTGAAGTCAGTAATGATTTGGGGGGCCGTGACATCTGCTGGTGTTGGTCCATTGTGTTTTATCAAGTGCAAAGTCAATGCAGCCATCTTCCAGGAGATTTTGGAGCACTTTATGCTTCCATCTGCTGACAAGCTTTATGGAGATGCTGATTTCCTTTTCCAGCAGGACTTTAGCACCTGCCCACAGTGCAAAAACCTCCTCCAAGTGGTTTGCTGACCATGATATTACTGTGTTTTATTGGCCAGCCAACATGCCTGACCCCTGAATCTATGGGATATTTTCAAGAGAAAGATGAGAAACAGTCGATCCAACAATATACAGATGATCTGAAGGCTCAATAGTGCCTCAGCAGTGCCACAGGCTGATCACTTCCATGCCACACTTCACTGATGCTGTAATTTGTGCTAGGAGCAAGTCATTTGCTGTAATATGTGCTGCCGACCAAGTATTGAGTGTACAAATGAACATACTTTAAAGAACTTGAACTTTTCTGTTTTGAAAATCCATTTTTTGATTGATCTTAGGAAATATTCTAATATTTTGAGATACTGGATTTTGGACTTTCATGAGCTGTACGCTCTAATCATCAAAATTAAAAAAAATAAATAAACTTTTGAAATGTTTTACTTTACATGTAAGGAATCTAGAATATATGAAAGTTTCATTTTTAAAAATAATTTACAATAAAAAAAGGAACTTTTTCACGATATTCTAATTATATGACCAGCACCTGTATGTCATAATTATGATTTATTATGTCATAATTTCGACTTTTCAACTCATAAATGACTTAGCATGTCAGAATTCCTACTTTTTGTGTCACAATTTCATCTTTTTAATGTCATAATTGACTTTTAAAACCATAATTTTGACTTGGTATGTCTTAATTTTGACTTGTGTCATAATTATGATTTAGTATGTCATAATTTTTACTTTATCGCATTAATGACTTGGTATTCTTACTTTTTATGTCATAATTTTGACTTTTTAATCACAATTGATTTTTTTTAAGGCATAATATCATCTTAATTTTGACTTTGTCAATAATCATTTAGTATGTCATAATTCTGACTTTTCATAACTTAGTAATGTCATAATCTCAACTTTTTATCTCATAATCATTACTTAGTATGTCATTTTAAGTCAGAATTTCAACTTTTTATGGCACAATTCTGACTTTTTAAGCCATTATTTTGATTTTTATGTCATAATTATAATATAATGTCATATTTCCGACTTTTTATCTCATACAAATGACTTATTATCTCATAATTTTTACTTTTTCAATCTCATAATTATGATTTACTAAAGCATGTTTTTTTTCCTTATGTGGTGGAAATGGGCCTCCATACAAAAGACTGTCTCCTAATGTTATTTCCTTTCTTATTAGATTGAATATACCCGTTCACTGATGGGCTGGAAGACCGGGAGTCAAGATGAGAACGAGACAGTGACAGACAATGAAGCTGAGGTATCCAAGATATCATGTGACTGGAAATTATCTCAAAGATACAGTCTGAATATCATGTTTTTAGAGACTGAAGTTCAGTTAACATGGTTAAATACATGGATCTCATTTTCTCTTCTGCAAATGATTTTCAATCAGGAAACAGAATCACGCACACTGACCATTGCCTACAACCTCAGCCAGCAACTTCAGACCACATATCTGGTCTTGGTGTCCAGCCTCAAAGGTCTCCCTCAGCACGTCTCGGTCCAGGTCACCTCTGTCAGCCAGTCCGCCATAGAGATATACAGCAGCTTCAGAAAGACGGCCGCCATAGGAGATATGCCCAGTACCATACTCGTCATCAGTCGATCTCAGCTGAGCAGAATAGGAGAATCCATGGATAACGTCATGGACTACCTAGTCAACAATACACCTCTCAATTGGCTGGTAGGTCCGTTTTACCCACGCGTGCAGCGCAGTACTGCAAACGGCCCCAAAAGTAACAAACAAAGTACCCTTCAGCCTGAAGTGGAGATACAGTCAGTGAATGAAGACAGATGACATTTCAGAATATTACCATTTGTTTATATCTTACAAATATATGTACAATCACACATTCCTCCCAGTAAAATTCAGTAAAACATTTTCTGTGAAAACAATCATATTAAATAAACAGCATTTTACTGAATAATATTTCGGAAGTATCTATACTTTACTATTCTAAGCCTGCATATGTCTAATCCAGTTAGGCATAAATAGTGCCTTTTACACACTATTTAATCTGCTGTCTTTTTATTGTTTTTGTACATTTCTAATAAAAAATACACTTACAATATTTATTTTTGTGGTCTGTGTTGTTTGATGATGGAAATTTCACCTCAACAATGGTATTTTTATTTAAAATTTTCACTAGGACAATGCAGTGTTTTTTGCTGAAAAAAAAAAAAGATAAATGTGATACAAATAAATAATAAAAATGTCATAATAGGTACAATAAGCATCATATAAATATAGCAAGTCATATACAGTGGTATGATTTAAATGTTAGCCATTTTAATAGATTAAAATAAATGAAGTTATTTATTTTTTGTCAAAGGGATTTACTTAAAGGGATATTTCACTGAAAAATTAAAATTCTGTCATCATTTACTCACCCTCAAATTGTTCTAAATCTGTATGAGTTTCTATGTTCTGTTGAAGAAGATATTTTGATAATGTGGGTAACTTAACTGCTGGTCTCCATTAACTTCCACAGTATGTAAAAACATATTATGGAAGTGAATGGGGACCAGAAACTGTTTGGTTACTATCACTCTTTAAAATATCTTCTTTTGTGTTCAGCAGAACAAAGAAACTTGTACAGGTTTGGAATGACATGAGGGTGAGTAAATGATGACATTTCATTGACATTTCAATGACATTTCATTTTTGGGTGAACTATCCATTTAAGTTTTCAAGGCTATTGTCTTCAGGTTGTTTTCAGGTACCTCTCATGGTATGAATTTGGTGGAATAATAAAAGTGTAAAGGCTGATAACCTTTTTTGTAAGTTTCTTTGCAAGTATATGTAACCAATCATACAACAAATGTCTTGCTATTAGTTAAAAAAGGTGTCATTAGTCCAGTGTGATATGACCTGGCATGCTATGAAACAGGTGTTTCCCGAAACCATAGTTCTAACGAACATTCGCAAACGGCATCACAAGGTTGTGTGGTTGGAACGACAGCTTTCCACCTGTGGTTAAGCATAGTTTCTTGTTTGCATGACATGTGGACTTAATAAATCCTTATCTTGAGCAAAATAAGCAAACTGACATTCAGTAAAGTCTTTTATTTCAAATAAATACAAATGTCATTAACTTCTTTTAGATTTTCAAGAGATTTAAAACGCCATTTTTGAAGAGTGCGCAATTTGTGACAATAAAGTTTCGGGAAACAGTCATGACTAGCTAGTTGATTTCTTCAACAATGCCATTGTACTATGGCAAAGTTACGTCATTGTACGGGAAACACACCCCTGCAATTGATGTGAGGGTTTGCCCCTTTATACCTGTCGGATTCTGAGGATTATAGGCATTGCAATATTTTACATATTGTTACATTGATTATATATATACATATATTAATTCTCTCTTTATTTAAATGTATTTTAACAATTCATTGTACAGTACAGTAAAACAACCACTACAAAAGTATCCACACAGGTTTCACGTAATCACACACTACTTCATACTTTTTGGCCCGGTTTCACAGACAGGGTTTAGCCTAAGCCAGGATTAAACCTTAGTTCAATTAGGGCATTTATGTGGCTTTTATAAATGTTCACTAGAAAAAACATTACTAGTGTGCATATTGAGACAAAACAATGCCACTGACATATTTTACGATATATCAGTATATGTTGCTTTCAGTTAAAACAGCTCAAACATGCATTTTAGTCTAGGACTAGCTTAAGCCTTGTCTGTGAAACCGGGGAATAGTGAGCTTACAATAAGGTTCCATTTGTTAACATTAATTAACTACATCAGTTAAGATGAACTAACAGTGAAAAATATGAACTAAGATTGAACAGTTGTATTTTAATTAACTAATGTTAACAAAGTTGATGTGCTAACAAAGTTGTTAGTTGATGTTAGTTAATGCATTAAATAATGTTAACTAATGGGACCTTATTGCAAAGTGCTACCATTAAAATGAAAAGAAAAAAAACAATTAAAATGAGAATGATTTCAATTCATTTGAAGCATTAGGTGAAATAAGAGGAAAAGAATAATGAGGCTTAAAGGAGGCATACTCATTGTAGCTTTACCTAAAATAAGTGAGAGTGAAAGAAAGAAAGAAATAAAGAACAAAATGGTTAGAAACAGGAATGTCTTTCTTTCCAATCAAGGTGTTTAATTAAAAAAAATATTCTCCTTAGCTTGTCAAGTAACACTATTTTTGTACAGCTTACCTAATACAGAATGTATTCGAAGAGATTCTGTTTCTTTTGCTAGCACATGTTCTACAATTGAGAAAAATACTAAGATTAACACAGTCTTGCAACTGACTATAACAGGTAAATACTCTCTTAAAAATATGTCCCAAAGGGGGTTTATCGCAGTGAAGCCATAGATGAACCATTTTTGGATTGAACAGTTCTTAAAAAGAACCATTTGTTTTCTTCATGTGAAGAAAATTTTAATAATCTAAAGAAACATTTTTGTTAAAGGTTCTTCATGGAACCATAAAACCACTTTATTTTAAGGGTGTAGTAATGTACTCAATAAAAGTTACCTACCTTTAACTGTGACCTTCACTGTGCTGAGCGCCAAACCCTGTGAGTCTAGAACTTTGTATGTTCCGGCACTGCTGGCCGTAACCCTCCTAAAAACCAACTTGTTGTCTTTCTCTTTTGGATAGCCTTTCTTGCTTATGTCTGCACCTCTTTCCCACAAGACTGTCCATCTGGTTTCATTTTTGTTTTGAAAAATCACTTGCTCAGCTTGATTCGTGTACAGATCCAGGATCAGGTCTGATCCAGTCTCCACAGGCTTGATGATCCTGTGATCTACCGTGGGAAGAGACAAGCCAGATGGAGGTAAAAGTAAGCATCAATTTAGGTTTCCGCTATATAGAAACAGTGAGTATGTAGATTGGCCGCATTCTCTTCAATTTGAAAGGGTTAGTTCACCCAAAAATTAAATTTCTGTCATTAATTACTCACCATCATGTTGTTCCAAACCTGTAAGACCTTTGTTCATCTTCAGAACACAAATTAAGATATATTTGATGAAATCCAAGATACAAAGCACGTAACCAAATTCAAGGTCCAAAAAAGTAGTAAAGACATCGCTAAAATAGTCAGCGGTTCAAACTTAATGTTATGAAGGGACAAGAATACTTTTTGTGTGCAAAAACAAAACAAAATAACTTTATTTAGCAATTTCTTGTCTTTCTGGTCAGTCTCCTACGCTGTTGAAGTTGTAAACACAGTGCAGCGCTTCCGGGTTCTAACGCCAGAACACTGACTCATTATTGGCCAACGCTGTTCACGTGAGCACCATGACGCATGTGTGTGATGCTGACGCAGGAGCCGTCCAATAATGAATCAGCATTCTGGCGTAGAACCCGGAAGCGCTGCACTGTGTTTACAACTTCAACAGCGTAGGAGACTGACCAGAAAGACAAGAAATTGTTAAATAAAGTTGTTATTTTTGTTTTGTTTTTGCGCACAAAAAGTATTCTCGCCACTTCATAACATTAAGGTTGAACCACTGTAGTCACATGGACTATTTTAATGATGTCTTTAGTACCTTTCTGGGCCTTGAAATTGTTTATGACGTTGCTGTGTATGTGGAGGTCTGAAAGCTCTCAGATTTCATCAAAAATATCTTAATTTGTGCTCTGAAGATGAACGAAGGTCTTACAGGTTTAGAACGACATGAGGGTAAATAATTAGTGAGAGAAATTTCATTTTTGGGTAAACTAACCCTTTAAATGTTTCACTGCAACCCAGATTTTTGCTCTTTTTTGTAAGTAAGGAAAGGAGGGACAAGTCAAAATTAATTTTTGTGGTAATAAATATATTACATCACATGTGATGTCAGTTGATCTTAACTGGCACTAAACTGGTCTATTCCTTTAAAACTGTACATTTTTAGATCTTTGCATTTTCTAAACATTTTTGTGAAAGTTTTGCCTTTGATACACTTTAAGGTATATGTTTCAGTGTTAAGTGTTAAACTCTCACCAACAACTGCAAGATGAACACTCTGAATGAAAATTCGGTTCTTGATACTTGATTCACCAACCACCAGGTAACTCCGTAAACACCTGCATCGCTGAATCTGACATCCCGCAAGAACAGAGAGCAGTTTCCCCTCATAAGCATTTCCTCAGGCACATCCGCCCGGTCTCTGTAAGCCTCTCCCTGAAAGAGTTCCTCTCCCATTCGCTCCAACACTGAATTGGTTATGGTCTGCCACTGAATGTGAGGCGTTTGACCAGAGTCCAGGTGTGATCCCACAGCACATGGCAGCACAGCTGGCAGACCAACCTTCGATGAGGTGTAGACAACCATTGAGAGGGGAGAGGAGCCTATAGGGATAAATTATTATTAAACTACATAAAAAGCAAAAATGCTTATAAATAGCCTAATAAAGTTGGCCTACTATTGTCATTATCTACTTACCAACACAAATGAGCAGCCATTGCATTAGAAAGGCCGAAACCCTGTGAAGAAATGTTATAAAGGTTAAATTATAATTACAGAGACTTGAACCATATCTACTTTACAAATGACCCCAGCAAACAAGGGAACGTTCTGGCAAGGTTCTTTCAAAGTTATGAACAAACAGTATTCCAGTAACGTTAATAGAATGTTCGTTCACAGTTAGGCTATTTGTAGCCAGTTGCATAAACTGCTTAGACTAGTCTTAAAAGTTAGTCATCTCATTTTTTTCTTCAAGACTGGTCCTCACGTTTTAAAGTCAATTACATAAAAAGGTAGATTGATCTAATTTGAACTGGAAAGGTAAGACTGATTACCTCTTATAACTGATAGTTGGTCAAACTAGTTCTTAAGACACATAGTGGCTAATTTTATGTAACTGGCCCCTGGTCTTTAACATTAGCACAAAAACATTAGGCTATTTACGTTTTATTAACTAAAATTTAGTTGGATGTTCGTTTGTTGTCAGGTTTTTTTCGCAGTGATGCCATTGATGAACCATTTTTGGATTGAACAGTTCTTAAAAAGAACTTTTTAGAGAACATTCTAACGGAACGGAACCGTAATGTTTGCAGAAGTAGGCTATAAAATAAAATGTTCCCTTAAACTAACCAAGAAATCGTTCAGAATCATTCAGAATAATGTTTTCATTACTCAATGGGAACTAACGTTTTTAGAACATATTTTTGCTAGCTAGGATGGTCATCTAAACCAATTAGTCAATTAGGTTATCCAGATGTTTTCTTTTGTTTATAGGCTATTCTGCCGGAAAAATCATTTGAAATCATCTTTTTTCCCCCTAGGCATTTTCAAGTTTAAAATATTCCAACGCGTTTTGAGTGCATTCTTGTGTTCTATTACATTCTGCTCCATCTGTTTTTTTGAACGCTTCTTGCTCTCTCAGTTTCGGATTCCTGTTTAAAAGGCCGCAGCAGTGTTGACGCTGTTCGGTGAAACGAAACTTAAACTCAATCTAGCTGGTAGGATCCTGCAATACCGGAGGCTGCAGTTTCAGGACAGCAGTTCTAGGACCACATAGGTTTTTTTATGTAGCTATTACTGCTATTTTATATCACCTATTCAATTTTGTATTTTGGATTAGGCTATGCTAGCTTACTCAGTCAAGCGACAAACTTTAAAAACAACAAAAACAACAACAAGCTCCGAATGTTGATTCGAATCATTACATTTTAAGAACGTGTCAATATTCTCTTAATATCACCTAGTCTTCTATTGAGTTGGTATTAAAGAGGTTTCTCACCAGTTACTTCTGTCCATGTCGCATTTGTGATCGGCTCCTGTTCCTGCCAGATATGCTATGACTGTAAAGAGCTCAGCAGCAGCGTTATCTACTACAGTCTTTCTCCATTTCTCTAAAACGAAACTTTCATTAAGGGATTAGCCGTTACCTCAGCGTGGACTATTTATTAACCAGAGTGACATGTTTTTCCACAGGTGGTGACCCTAGTTTGGGATGACATAACAAGAGTGTGTGCTCAATGTTTCAAGATGAATGGTTTATTTGGTCAAAGATAAAGCAAATTTACAAAATTTTCAACAAGTCCCTGGTTGTTGTTTCTATCATGTTGGATGTCAATCTAGCACTAGTAGACCGATGTGTAATCTGGACAGAAAAAAAATAATTTAAACAACATTACACAAAGTTGTCCCCTGCCAAATAATTTACTCATGTGTGTTAAATGAAATAGAAATAAAAATATAAACTAAATATAGGTGTAATGAGTCCTCTGAGGCAAGTTGCAGAAGACCCAAAAGCAGTTTATTAATTTCCCAACATGAACAAACCACAAAAGAATCAACTTGACTTGAAACAGGAACATAGCACTTTACCAACTGTACGCATGCATGAGGGCTTAATGCCGCATTCACGTGCTATCAGAATTATCCGATATATGAGTTTCCTAGGTGTAAAATTGCACATGAACACCCTCGCAAGTCTAAACTTGAATGTGATGACCTCGTAATTACGACGTCAGATGTGAGAAGTACAAAATTTCTGATAGCATGTAAAGGCAGCATACATACAGACTAATGACTAAACAGACACACCTAAACATGATTAAGACAATTAACCACTGACAACATATAGGACACATGACAAAGGGAGCACATGGCAGAATCACATGACAAAAAAGGGAAGCACATGGCAAAAAGGAAACATGACTATTTACAAAATAATCATAAAAACAGAGACATGAAAACAAGATCATGAAGAAAAAAAACTAGACATGACAATAAGCTACTTATAGACAAAAATAAAAAAAAAGATTTATCATTGGGGTCCAAGCACAAATGGCTTATGTGAATTATTGATCCACTTGAAACCAATATATCTTGTGTCATGTGGTTTATAGTAAAGTCCATCTTGAATCTTCACTATAAGTTTGAGAATGTGTTTAGATGAATCACATGTCACAAGATGCCACAATTTCAAATGAATGTGAAGATTTCATTTGCAGCTCAAAACCTTATAGTATCTGAAGTATTTATCTTAATGCCCTTTTCATTTTTATAATTTATTTCTATTTATAAAACCTTATGCTTGCAGTTTAACATATAAGTGTTTGTTTTATTATTCATACCACAACCATAAATGTTTTTTATAGAAATGTTATAATATATATAAAATTGTCTCTTCATTTTAAATGGAGCATTGAAACTGTGTCTGGTTTTATTGGGATCTAGAAAGGTTAAATATTTAGGGGCAGTTTCAGAGATTAAGCCTAGTCCTTGATCAAAATGGCTCTTTAAACCAGATTAACAAAAATCTACTTTCTCTGTCATGGTTTTAAATAATAGTCCAGAGTTTAATAAACTGATTTCCTGGAGGAAGACTAGAGCTACTCCAGGACTAAATTGAGGCTTAAATTAAACCTACCAGGAGGCAGGTTTAACTTCAGATTAATGTCGTGTTTCAAAGAAGACACGTGTATTACTTGGATATATAAATATTGATATATTATGTATGATTTTTTGATGCTGTTCACTTAATTTAAACAATTTATTTTGATTTAACACCATTGTTTCTGGTTCAAATGTGATTTCTTCATGTTAAATTGACTTGAAATGGTTACTAGAACTCACTTGATGTTTTCATTTTGAAATAACATGTTTCAGTCAAGTAACCCAATCAAACAGGACTTTCACTTCCCATCATGCTTTACACTGGGCTGAAGTGGGAGAGTAAATGTTGAAAAAGTGTTATTTTATGCATTTTTTAAAAAGATGAAAATATGGAGAGACTTCTTACTGTTTAATGTTCTATTATGTAAATGTTTTTGTTATGCTTGTGTTTTTTGGGGATTACCGTTGTGGTGAAGTTTTGAGCTTGTGCATGGGTTGAGGACCTGCTAACAATAATTGCCTTTTTAATATAATGAAGCAACCACTATGATAGTGCTTTGGATCAAATCAGTCTCATTTCTAGACTGCCAACACAGATTATCACATGTGTGAATAGTTACATTTAGTTTGTTGCTATGTAAAGGACAAAACAAAACCATTAGTAATCATATGATTATTATATATAGAATTCATCTTTTTAAAAAGAATTCATTACAAACAGATTTTACTAGGCATTTCTTTTTTCTTCTTTTTTTTTTTTTACAGCTGATGTATTTTGCTTGCTTTAAAATAAATGTCTCTTGTCTAGATAAGTTTCATGCAATTTTAAGCTTTTGGTTCATTCCATGTTTTATAGGCAACTTCTCTCATGATAATTCAGATTTGCACAGTTGGTTTTAAATTAATCTGGTTTATTTTAATTCAAGACTCCATAGTCCAGGTTTTAGTAATCTGTACTTAAAGGGATAGTTCACCCAAAAATGAAAATTTGATGTTTATCTGCTTACCCCCAGAGCATCCAAGATGTAGGCGACTTTGTTTCGATGATGATTTTTAACTCCAACCGTTGCCGTCTGTCAGTCAAATAATGCTAGTGGATGGGAACTTCTATAAAACAGTAAATAAAACTTGCTTAGACAAGTCCAAATTAAACCCTGCAGCTCGTGACAACACATTGATGTCCTAAGACACGAAACGATCGGTTTGTGCGAGAAAGCGAACAGTATTTATATCATTTTTTACCTCTAATACACCACTATGTCCAACGGCATTCATCACTCGATTCGTTTGGTCTGATCGCGCTCTGACAACGGCAGTGATGTCTCGCTTTCATTGAAGTATATGCGCGAGACATCACTGCCGTTGTCAGAGCGCGATCAGACCAAACGAATCGAGTGATGAATGCCGTTGGACATAGTGGTGTATTAGAGGTAAAAATGATATAAATACTGTTCGGTTTCTCGCACAAACCGATCGTTTCGTGTCTTAAGACATCAATGTGTCGTCACGAGCCGCAGGGTTTAATTTGGATTTGTCTGTCGTGTTTTATTTACTCTTATAGTCCAAGTTCCCGCTGACTTGCATTATACCACTGACAGACGGCAGCGGTTGCAGTTAAAAATCATCATTTGTGTTCTACTGAAGAAACAAAGACACCTACATCTTGGATTGGCTGGGGGTAAGCAGATAAACATCAAATTTTAAATTTTTTGGGTGAACTATCCCTTTAATCTGTGTTTCCGAAAGCCTTTTTTTAAACCAAGATGAACTATTCTAAGGCCTATCCTGGCTTAATCTAAACCCATGTCTGGGAAACTGCCCCTAAAAGTTTCTGTTATGTTAGTGTTTTTTGGGGATTACCTTTGTGGTGAAGTGTTGAGCTTGTGCTTGGATTGAGGACCTGCTAACAAGATTTGTAGCTGTTTTAATAATAAATCAGTCTCATTTAAATGTTTTCTGTTGCTTCTGAAGGGCAGTACTAAATGAAAAAAAAATGTGGACATCTTTATCCTGTTCAAAAGTTTTTGTATTCCTCACCTTTGCGACACCATACAGTTTTGAAGCATTCAGCTCCATTTTTCTTGGTCTCATCACTCCAGAGTATAGAGTCCCAGTAGTCTTCATCTTTGTCAGCATGGGCCCTGCAAACTCTAGGTGGGCTTTTTTTGTGCCTGGGCTTTAGGAGAGACTTCACCCATGCATGCCATTCCTCTGCAGTGTATGCCGTATTGTGTCATGGGAAATAGTCACCCCAGTTTGGCTTTCTACTTCTTTAGATAATTGCAGTGAAATTGCATGCCGATTTTCTTTAGCCCTTCTCATCAGAAGATGCTTCTGTCGAGGTGTTAACTTCCATGGACAACCTGGACGTCTCTGTGAGATGGTTGCAGTTCCATCTTTTTTAAATGTTTGTACCACTTTTGCTACAGTATTCTGACTAATAAGTAAAGCTTTGCTGTAGCCTTCACCTTTCTGGCGTAAAGAAATTATTTTCTTTCTCAGGTCTTGTGACATTTTTCTTCCATGTGGTGCCATTGCTGACAGCATGAAATGGGAAGGGGTTTTAACACCCTTTTATAGTCACCTGTCTGCTGGTCACCTGTGTAATGAATAATTAGACTCACCTGTGGTTGAATTCTTGTTAAATTAGACATTTGTAGTCTAAAATTTAGCTTTGCTCCAGAGACTTTCAGTGGGGTGTACTCATTTTTACATCACCCTAATTTGAGTAAAACTGAAAATTTTGTTCTCCAAGTTATATTATTAACCGTACTTTCATGTTATAAGTTAAACAGATGTTATATAAAACTTAGTCTTGTCAATATTTTGGAAATAGTTTTTGTGTTCATTGTGATATTGTTTAAAAAATTTTACTTTTCAAAGGGGGTGTACTCATTTACGCTGAGCATAGGGCTGGGCCGTAATTCACTGATAAGCCACGCAAAATCGGGTTCATTATCGAAGTCGATTCATCTTCGATACTGAACGCGATTTTGCGTGGCTTGTCCGTGAACTACGGCTTTGTCTATTAAAAGGCGCTCCATTTGAAAGCAGGTGATGGCGATTTAGTGGTAATCAGGGAACCGGCTTTACTGACGAAATGCGCGTGAGAATCGCATGCGATATATCGCCCAGCCCTAATATATATATATATATATATATATATATATATATATATATATATATATATTCATTACAAACAGATTGTCACAGACACGTCAGGTTCCAACGTCACCCAATCACAGCGCGCACCTTCTCCAGAGTACTGATCACCGCCACCTGCACCTCATCACTCTTCTCATCAACAGCACCATAAAACACACACACACACAGCACTCCACGTCCGGTCTCGTTCGCATACGCTCAATGCTATGCTTACCTCAAGGACTCCTCTTCGTATGCTCACCTGTCTCCAGCGTGTCCCTTCCTTCTGTGTGCCTCGTCTGCTGTGTGAGTGTGTCTCCGTCAGCTCCCAAGTTCTCCAGCGATCTCAAAGCTCCAGCGTGTATCTACCTGCAAAGAAAAGGACAGTAAATATACCTCACATTACCTGCTCAAGTCTATCTGCAACCAGTTCACTCACCTGTGTGATTCACCCTGCTCTACTGTGGTCAAATAAACAAACTGTTACCCGTTACATCTGTGTCTGTCTCCAGTCTACTGTAACAGAAGACCGGACCAACACCGCAGACCCAGTATGAGCCAGCCCGACCCCTTTCAGGATTTGGTGGATGCGCTTCGGCGCACCTTATCCACCCATTCACCGCCATCATCTTCAGTTACTGTCCCCTCACCTGCACCAGCACCAGCGAACATCACCGCGGATGTCAACAGTCCTCCTTCACTGCCGCCGTACGCCAGTCCCATGGCCAAACCGGCGCCCTACTCTGGATCGGCGGAGGATTGCAGCGGGTTTCTGCTGCAATGCACACTGGTCCTGGAGATGCAGCCACACCTGTACCCGAGTGATACCTCAAAGATAGCGTTCATCATCTCTCAGCTCAGCGGCAAAGCATTGAAGTGGGCCGATTCCATCTGGTCCCAGCGGGGCGCTGTAACCCAATCCTACTCGGCGTTTATTTCCCACTTCCGGGAAGTGTTCGGGAAACCGATCACGGACTCTTCAGCTGGTGAGAAACTTTACAATTTAAGACAAGGATCAATGTCCATTTATGATTATGCTTTGCAATTCAGAACGCTTGCAGCACTCAGCGGATGGAACGAACAAGCCCTGATAACCAACTATCGTCAAGGATTAGAACCTCGGGTGCGGCTGCAGCTCTCTGCATGCGAGGACTCCATCGGCCTTGAAAAGTTCATCCAGCTCTCCATCCGCTGCGCCACTTGCATGCAGGCGTGCCTCCAAGAGCACCAGGACCAGTCCCTCTCCAACGTGCCACTCTGCCGATCCGAACCCGTCAGCACTCCAGAAACAGCCCAGCAACCCATGGAAGTAGAAAACTCTCGTCTATCCCCTGAAGAATGCCGTCGCTGGCTGACCCTTCATCTCTGTCTCTACTGTGGTGAACCGGGGCATGTGATTGCTGCATGCCCCACACGACCGCCGCGACCCCTGGTGAGTGCCATTATTCCTGCTACTCGCAAAATGAAACCACTCACTACTGTCGTCAATCTTACTGCCGCCAATGTCTCCCTTACAGTGGTCGCGCTCATCGACTCGGGGTCCGCCGGCAACTTCGTCTCAGGTGCCATCTGTCGCCAGCTACGTATCAAGACCACTCCGACTCCGACCATCTACAAGATCTGCTCCATAACCGGCCGACCCCTGAGCCGTAAGCGTGTCCGCACCGTGGCTGGACCTGTAACCCTCCAAGTTGGCCTGCTTCATCAAGAGGAAGTTCATCTGCTGGTTCTGGAGGACTCCACCGCTGACGTGGTTCTGGGGCGCCCCTGGTTGGAGCAGCACAACCCGACCATCTCCTGGAAGACGGGCGAAATCCTGAAGTGGGGCGACACTTGCTTCTCCAGCTGTTTGATGGACCTGCCAGTTCCACCATCTCCATCACCAGACCTCTCTCTCTGCGCCACGTCCATCGAAAGTCCTGTTGAACCACGCTCCGTCGAAATCCCTAAGTGTTACGCCCCCTTCAGCAGCGATGTATTTTGCCCGCAACGGGCTTCCAAGCTGCCTCCACACCGGCCATGGGACTGTGCCATTGACCTGCTTCCGGGTGAACCAGTGCCAAAAGGAAAGATATACCCTCTTTCCATCCCGGAGGAGAAGGCCATGGAGGATTACATCAAGGAAGCCCTCGCCCAAGGTTACATCAGGCCGTCTACTTCCCCTGCTGCTTCCAGTTTCTTCTTTGTGGCCAAAAAGGACGGAGGCTTGCGGCCCTGTATAGACTACCGTGCACTCAACAAGATCACAGTGAAATTCCGGTACCCCCTTCCTCTCGTCCCAGCGGCCCTGGAACATCTCCGTGGTGCCACTGTGTTCACGAAGCTGGACCTCCGCAGCGCATACAACCTCATCCGGATACGTGAGGGGGACGAGTGGAAGACCGCCTTCATTACTCCTACTGGCCACTACGAATACTTGGTCATGCCGTATGGACTAGTCAACGCCCCCTCCGTATTCCAGGACTTTATACATGAGGTGCTCGTGACATACTCATATACTCCCGGAGCCAGGCCGAACATCGCCAGCACGTTGCGGAGGTCCTCACCCGTCTACGCCAATACCACCTGTTCCTCAAGGCCGAGAAATGTTCATTCCACCAACCATCCGTCTCATTCCTGGGTTACAACATCGACCACAGTGGCATCCGGATGGACGAGAGGAAGGTGGAATCTATCACCAACTGGCCAGAACCCACCTCCATAAAAGAACTCCAGCGTTTCCTCGGTTTCTCCAATTTCTACAGACGATTCATCAAAGGTTACAGTTCCATCGCCCATCCACTCACCAGCCTGCTCCGCAATAAGCCCAAGTCTCTGTCCTGGACCCCGGCGGCCACCAACACCTTCAACCAGCTCAAGGAAGCCTTCACCACCGCTCCCTTACTCGTACATCCAGACCCAGAAAAACAGTTCATCATTGAAGTGGACGCGTCTACTACTGGAGTGGGAGCGGTGTTGTCGCAGCAGCAGGGGACGCCAAGTAGACTCCATCCATGTGCCTTCTTCTCCCGCAAGCTCAGCCCGGCGGAAGTCAACTACTCCATCGGTGACAGGGAACTTCTTGCTATCAAGCTTGCCTTGGAAGAGTGGAGGCATTGGCTGGAGGGAGCCAAACACGCGTTCCTGGTACTGACGGATCACAAAAACCTGGAATACCTCCGTTCAGCAAAGAGATTAAATCCTCGACAAGCTCGCTGGGCCATGTTCTTCTCCCGCTTCAACTATACTATCTCCTTCCGCCCTGGTACAAAGAATGTAAAGGCAGACGCTCTTTCCCGCCTACATGCTCCGGAGGAAAAAATCGAGGAACCAGAACCCATCATACCCAGCTCACTCATCGTAAACCCCATCTCCTCAACTCAAGACCATTCCCTCCTCCAATGCCTCCACGAACCCTCCGCCGGGCTGTCCACCTGGCTTGCTCTACCTTCCACGGACACAACGCACTCCCACCATTCACTCGGCTCACACGTCACTTGGCACTGGTCACCCGGGGGTCAATGAGACCCTCTCGTTGCTAAAAGAACGCTTCTGGTGGCCAGGGATGGCAGCAGATGTCAGAAGGTACGTGCAGGGCTGTAGGGAGTGTGCCATCTCCAAGTCTCCTCGTCATCTGCCAGCTGGGAAACTCCTTCCGCTGCCCGTTCCTGATCGCCCATGGTCACACCTAGGAGTGGACTTCATTACTGATCTCCCTGTCTCCGAAGGAAACACCACCATCCTAGTTGTTGTTGACCGCTTCTCAAAGTCATGCCGTTTAATTCCACTTCCTGGACTGCCCACTGCTATGGAGACCGCCGAACTACTCTTTAACCAAGTCTTCAGATACTTCGGAATTCCAGAGGATATTGTCTCCGACCGAGGGCCTCAGTTCATATCCAGAGTATGGAAGTCCTTCTACTCCCTCCTAGGAGTGGCCGTTAGCCTGACTTCCGGATACCACCCCCAGTCGAACGGGCAGACGGAGAGGAAGGTACAGGAGATTGGCCGCTTCCTCCGTACCTTCTGTCATGACCACCAGGACTCTTGGAACCAGTTCCTGGGTTGGGCCGAGTACGCCCAAAACTCTCTCCGCCAGTCTACTACAGGGCTTACACCGTTCCAATGCGTACTCGGTTACCAACCCCCACTGTTCCCCTGGGATGGGGAACCCTCCAACGTTCCAGCAGTGGATTACTGGTTCCGAGAGAGCGAGAGGGTATGGGACTCAGCCCACCATCAGCTGCAACGAGCCCTGCGCAGACGCAGGATGGTAGCCGACCTCCGACGTTCTGACACCCCAGTCTTCCAGCCTGGTCAGATGGTCTGGCTATCCACTCGCGACATCAGACTGCGTCTGCCCTGCAGAAAGCTGAGTCCCAGGTTCATTGGCCCATTCCCCATCGTCAAGCAGGTCAACCCAGTCACCTACCAACTCCGTCTTCCACCTGGGTATCGTATACACCCCACTTTCCATGTGTCACTCCTCAAAGCTCACCATCCCTCTGTTCTTCCCACAGGACCTGACGTGGCTCCCGCCGAACCCCCCCCTTCCACTCATCCTGGAGGACGGAGCTGCGTACGAGGTTCGGGAAATCTTGGACTCCAGACGTCGTGGTGGCCAACTTGAATATCTGGTGGATTGGGAAGGATACGGCCCCGAGGAACGCTCATGGGTCCCAAAGAACGACATCCTAGACCCCAGCTTACTCCAGAACTTCCACAACAGTCACCCTGAGAGACCGGCACCGCGGGGAAGAGGACGACCACCACGGTGTCGGGGTCCTCGGCCCTCTGGAGCGGGCCGTGGAGGGGGGGTACTGTCACAGACACGTCAGGTTCCAACGTCACCCAATCACAGCGCGCACCTTCTCCAGCGTACTGATCACCGCCACCTGCACCTCATCACTCTTCTCATCAACAGCACCATAAAACACACACGCACACAGCACTCCACGTCCGGTCTCGTTCGCATACCCTCAATGCTATGCTTACCTCAAGGACTCCTCTTCGTATACTCACCTGTCTCCAGCGTGTCCCTTCCTTCTGTGTGCCTCGTCTGCTGTGTGAGTGTGTCTCCGTCAGCTCCCAAGTTCTCCAGCGATCTCAAAGCTCCAGCGTGTATCTACCTGCAAAGAAAAGGACAGTAAATATACCTCACATTACCTGCTCTATCTGCAACCAGTTCACTCACCTGTGTGATTCACCCTGCTCTACTGTGGTCAAATAAACAAACTGTTACCCGTTACATCTGTGTCTGTCTCCAGTCTACTGTAACACAGATTTCCAAGCATTTTTTTTTCCACAGCTGATGTATTTTGCCTTGCTTTAAAAGTACTGTCTGGTTTAGTAAAGTTTTTTTTTTTTTTTTTAATTGCAGTCTGATTTGCTTCTCAGTTCCATGCAATTTTAAGCTTTTCTTGGTTCATTCCATGTTTTATAGGCAACTTCTCTCATGCTAATTCACATTTGCACAGTTGGTTTTAAATAAATCTGGTTTATTTTAATTCAGGACTCGATAGTCCAGGTTTTAGTAATCTGTACTTAATCTGTGTTTCAGAAAGTCATTTTTAAACCATAATCAACTATTCTAGATTAAGGCCTACTCCTGGTTTAATTTAAACCCTGTCCAGGAAATCACCCCTTAATGATCTAAAAGCATTCCACAGATTTTTATGAACACTAATTATCTAAAACTATACTGTCAGTACATCATAGTTATACAAATGAACTAGAGCATTTATTTACATTCAAAAGGATGGAAACTGGCAGAAAACGATTGGACTTAAAAGATTCCATATTCTGTGGCTCCTCTAGTGGGCAACATTAATATTACATCCTTCATCTTTCAGTTGAACTGGCTGATAGTTTCTCAGAACAAATTGTTCTACACATGTTTTCTCCATACAAGTTTTGAGAAGTTTTGGATTTTGTGCACACAATAGACAATAGTAAAAATACTAACATATATAAAAAATTGTATCTCCCAGTTTAATAGATAACATTTCTTTTGATAACTTTTTGTCAGCATGATCTAGCTGATATTTGCATTGTTTGGTGAAGGTCTGACAAATGCCTTTTTTTTTTTTTTTTTTTGAAGTTTTTAGATAATCATAAAAGTTACTTTTACTATTGTTGGGTCTAAAAGGATTCCAAAGAAATAATAATTTTAATTCTGTCACACACGATTGCAGAGTTATTAGCTAAAATGTAAAGTTGCTTATTGTAGCACCACCATGTGGCTGATTTTCACAAAAATCACAAAAATACACATATTCATTTTCAAAAGATTTAGAAATATTTGCATTTTTGTAATGGTAGGCCATTCAGATTTGATGTTGTTATCCGCTGAAAATTGATTGACTGCTATCCAAATCATATTAGAGGATATGTTAGGATGTCCACCATACTACAGAGCCCCGCACATGACACGCAGGAAAAATAAGTAAATTGTGTGCACAGTTTACTAATTCATTCCCTCGATTTACTAAATCGCATGCACAAATGATTTAGTTCCCTCGATTTGCTAAATCGTGCGTACAATTTACTATTTCGTTCCCTTGATTTGCTAAATCGTGCACACAATTTACTATTTCGTTCCCTCGATTTGCTAAATTCAAAAATCGCTTTCCTGTAGCTCAGTGGTTAGAGCATGGCACTAGCAATGCCAAGGTCACGGGTTCGATCCCAGGGATTGCAAATACAAATGTATAGTATCATGCAATGTAAGTTGCTTTGGATAAAAGCGTCTGCCAAATGTAAATGTAAACTGTGCGCACAATTTACTATTTCGTTCCCTCAATTTGCTAAATCATGCACACAATTTACTGTTTCGTTCCCTCGATTTGCTAAATCGTGCACACAATTTACTGTTTCATTACCTCGATTTACAAAATTGTGCGCACAATTTATTATTCCGTTCCCTCGATTTACTAAATCGTGCACACAATTTATTATTTCGTTCCCTCGATTTACTAAATTGTGCAAACAATTTCTTGTTTAGTTCCCTTGATTTGCTAAATCGCGCACACAATTTACTGTTTCGTTCCCTCGATTTGCTAAATCGTGTGCATAATTTATTATTCAGTTCCCTCGATTTACTAAATTGTGCACACAATTTCTTGTTTCGTTCCCTCGATTTGCTAAATCACGCATACAATTTACTGTTTCATTCCCTCGATTTGCTAAATCATGCGCACAATTTACTATTTTGTTCCCTCTATCAAGGGAACGAAGTAGTAAATCGTGTGCACTATTTAGCCTACTGTTTTTTTCCTGCATGTCATGTGCGGGGCTCCATAGCATATTTCAAGTTCATGAATTATTTGGTTGTGGAGTTATAATTGTTTATTAGTTGTACTGTTGTAGTGCCCCCTATTGGTAGGATGTTCTATGTGTGTCAAGTTGTTACGCCTGGACTCTGCGTTCAGCAGCCTTGGAATTATAAGATTCTATTTGCATTTTTGAGCTTCAAAGTTTTTCTATCCATATAGCAAAAGTTATATGGGCAACAAGTTTCTTTCATACATGAAAATACAGACCTAAATGTATTCTAACTCTTCAATATCAAAATCCTTTCAAATTTGTTATGGGGATTTTTGGAATGGGTCAAATGCAGATAGAACCTAGTTCTAAAAAGTCACTTTTCGCAAATTGAACTGGGACATATAAAATTACAACAAACAGCTTTATTAACAAAGCTCAATAAACAGTTGTACGGATTTTTAAAAACGTTTTGGAGCTTGAAATATGCTCTCATGCATGACGTTTTTTGAACCGGTTCTTTGACACGAACTGTTCGAAAGAACCGATTCGTGGAAATTGGTACTTCGCGGACAGAAAATCTCGCGATATAGCAGATTACATACCACCACATTACAGTGTGCGATAGAGACAGGTAAGATGGCGGCGCAGGAGACTCAAGCAACACAGCAGTCGTCCGTGAGCAACGGAGAGGTAAGAATAGTCGAAATGATAAAGTGTAGCCGTCAGATGGATTTGTCAACGAACAGCTTTCATATAGTCCACAAGTTTACGAGAGTAAAGACTTGCTTCCTGTCCGTTTTAAAGAAGAAATCCAGATTGCCGGTCTGAATCAGCGACCCCTTTAATTCAACATGCAGTGGGGGAGAAATACTGTCTGAGTCACGAAGGGTCTGTCCGATTGTGTGACTTATTTCTTATTTCTCATTTTTAACAAAGCTCTATTTATACCATTTATCTGTCTCACATGCTATATTTCAAAGACTAGTAAGCTACAGCTGCTTCCTTTGACAGCTTTTTTTTTTTGCATCATCACGTTTGAACGCGCATTTGATGCCCTCAGACGCTGTCTAGGTAGACAGCTGACTAAGCTTTAAGAAACAGCCTATATTGTATATGTTTTTTCAGAAACTGCACGATATAGTGTTATGAGCTGATGTCTATGAGTTGTTCTGTCTTAGCATGCTGGCTAACTAGCTGCCTAGCTCTTATGTTAGCTTCACATGTCAAAGCAGTTTAAAGATGGCAGTATTGTGCAATCCTGGTCATTAATCCTCCAGTTAGACCGTTTTGTGATACATTAGCACGTGTCTTGGCTGTAGATAGAGGAACTGTAGTGGTGGTTAGAAGTTTTTGTAATGATTATAGTATTGCGTGCAGTCAGCTACTTGAGTAAGTGGTTTAAGTCAGGGATGATCAGCCCTGCTCACAGAGATCTGCTTTCATACAGAGATTTCATTCTGTTATTTTCTAATGAACACAAAGACTTTGGTTGTCCATTTCTGGTGGGAGACCTAAACTCTCAGGACAGCAGATCAGGAGGCCTGCTACTGAATAAAGTAGCCTTGATAGCAAGGTTAGCTTCACTCACTGGATGAATAACCCTATGGTTACTGATTACACAGGTTATAAAAGGTCATATAGGTGTTATGAATCATAGACATTACTCAGGTTCACAAACCTTTTTTCCAAAACAAATGTGGGTGGTCAAATGTAAACAAGTGGATAACAGTTTCTCAGTATTTCTGTGAACTTCTCAAGCTTGTTAATTTTATTGGAAACAAAGAAAACTGGCCTGATGTCTTTTATCTTATCTTTTATCTTTTTGTGTTTAATTAATCTTGCTTGTTTCATTATTATTTTTTTGTGCATTTTTTTTTCCATCAGCACTAACCAAGCTTCAGTTCTGGGGGTATCTGTAAATACTACTTCAGTTGACAGTATTGACAAAATTACCATGACAAGCAGCGTTAGGGTCTCCACCTTCTCCAGATAGGCCATATCATCAGAAAGCTACAATGGACTTTGTTTTGGATGTATAATGAGAACAATAGAGGTCTCAGGACTTAGCCCTGGGGATGCCGTATTCAGAAAGAGGGTTGGCAATGATTGGCTGCCCATGTTCATTGCCTGAGGCCTGTCAAGAAGAACAGTAAGTCCAGGACCCACTAATAGAGAGTTTTAGGCCGAAAATATACTCTACACAAGTGCATAAATGTAAACGTTAATAGCAACCGAAGCTTGATTTCACATGTTGGTTTTGCGTTCAAACCACAAGTTTTTTTTCCGGATGTTTTTTTATTCTGTATATCTCTGGTCTGAACTTGATGACAAGCCTTTTGGGATGGATTATTATGTCAGAGCTGTTACCTTTATTCTTCAGACATCTGAATTGTTAACAGAATCATTGTAAATTAGATCCTTTTCTTCTGCCTCCATTTCGTTGACCTAAATCCAGTCAGAAGCAAATCTATGCTCAGCCTGGTGTTAAATGTTTAATATTTACCCTGTTCAGTAGTGTGTCAAATCTAAATCATTTTCCAAGGCAAATTGCTTTTAGCTGATCAAAAATAAAAGAAACCGGAATGATGGGAATACAGAGCTAGATGAAGGCTACAATAGTCACTTTATGAGCTTGTGAAAAAAATAAATTTGTGGTAATTATAATATCTTTCCTTCTAGGTCATGGTTGAAACTGGTCACGCTTTGTTTTCTTTAGATTGAGTTGATGGCAGACTTCTATCAGGCTTTCTCATCAGCCTCTATTCTCAGACTTGGTCTGATTTCTGAAGAATGATTTCCTTCATTTTTCATCCAAATTTGCAGAAAGCATTTTTTTCTTTTATTTAGTAGTAGGTTATACTAGCATAGTTGGTTTCATGGTCAGAGAGATCTGTTTTTGGAAATATGACTTGGCAATAAAATGTCTGTGGCTTTGTGTGCACCAATTAATATTTCCTGTTTTGTCAGTACAGGTTTTTAGTTTGCACCCTACCAAAAAATATCACATAGAGTTAAGGAAAGTAATTGTAATCTTGTATGAAGTAAATATATAGTTGTGATATTTGGGCTTTTGTTTCTCTTTTTAATTATCAATTATATAACCAAAAAACAAAACAACAACCTGTTGTTAAGGGCACAATAATGAAACATTTGTTCCATATTTTTGTCTACATCTTTATCACGACGTGTACTAAATGTTCATAGATTGCTATTGTGTTAATCTCTGAATGTTCTGTGCAGGTGAGCAGTAATGGGGCAGCTGCCTCAGGTCAGGTAGCTCAGACAGGTGCGACTGCAGAGGACCCCCAACAACAACAGCAGCAACAGCAGCCCAATGCCTGGCAGGTGATTAAAGGTGTCCTCTTCAGGTGAGTCCTTAATGTTGTGAACCCTGTGTACTTTCAGAACATCCTGATTCCTGCACTTTGGTCTTTATTTGGTCTGTGATGTGGATGGTAACATATTATAGATCATATGGTAATGTTTTAGCTTGATATGCCATCATTTTTCAGTGCACTTGAACAGTTTAATTTGGTAATATTTATACAAATAAATGACCAGGGTTGATGTGGTATCAACATTATTTTTTTTGAGAATCGTCAACTTTCACTGGTATTGCCAGGTGAAGATACTGTAACAGCCCCAGTGTGAGCCCAGAGGGCCCGTTTTACTCAATGGACGTCCCGTGAGGGGAAAGCAACTGAACCTCAGAGTTGTTCTGAGTGCTCTAATTGATGTCAGGGGGTTTACGTACTTATGTTAACATTTCATACTTATGCAATATATCGTTTATTGTCACAGTATATTTATATTTATTGTCGCAGGTACAGTAATTACCTTCTCCAGTGGTATTTATTCAAATTTACTTTACTCATATTTAAGGTGGGTTGAAATGGACTGTTTTTATGGTGGGAAAAACACTATTTTTTTACTTTTTCAAATCATGGCTGACAGTATAAGGCAATGGTGTTGCATCATGAGTTTTGGGATTACACTTCCTGAATATAACTAAAGCCTCGTCTGCTCTTGTGTTTGTGTATTACTCAGGATTTTTATCATCTGGGCTATAAGTAGCTGGTTTCGCAGAGGTCCATCAACTCCAGATCCCAACACTCCAGCTGGAGCTCCACGAGTGCCCAGCCGAAACCTTTTCCCCAAGGACACCCTTATGGTATTCATAATCAAGACCTTTCCTATCTGCATTTTTTATATGTATAACAACATACAAGCAGGATATCTAATCAACCACCTAACCAAATCCTTATTAGGGTCAGGTTTGTAGCTGCATTGATAACATGATGTTCTATGTTACCTGTCTTTTTACAGGATTTATATATATATCTCTCTGAGGATGAGGTATTTACAGATTTTAACAATACAGAAGCGTTGTTCTGGTACCAGCAAGACCTGGTATATGGAGACTGGACCACAGGGGACTCAGGGGATGGCTGCTATGAGCATTACCAAGAGCTGGACCTCTCTGAGGTGGGAATGTGAATACTTGCTGTAAATGTGAATGCAATAGATTTGAGACATGCATGGTATTAAAACAAGTGACTTTCGTTTTTAAATGTATAATTGTTTAGTGGGCACTGTAAAAAGCCAATAATATAATTGTTGAGTGACTGTTGCTCGCCTCTTTTTGTTCGTACAGAATTTGAAGCAGAATGGCTCTATATACATCCACATTTACTTCACTAAGAGTGGCTTCCACCCAGACCCCAAACGCAAGGGCCAGTACCGCAGGCTATCCACGGTCCATGCCACTCGAAGTGAGTTTGTCCAGCTTTCGTTTCTTGCACTCTCTCACTCACCTCTGTGACACGTGTGTTTTTGCTGCTCACACGGTTGGCTGTGTCAGCAGGCCTGTAATAACGCATTATCAGTGCATGGGTGAACCCACTTTAAAGCCTAGAGCCCGTTTTCACACACTTCCACTTCAACAGTGCTAAACAAGTACAAGAGGAGGAAGTTCCTCAAGACCAAGAACCTGTTGACTGGAGAAACGGAAGCTGATCCAGAAATGATCAAGGTAAGTTTGAGACACAAGCTCTTTTCCAAAACCTTGTGAGCTGCCTCATTGAAATAAGTTGCTCTTAGATCTTCCACCATCCATTTTCCCCATACTATGCATTCTAGGATGTGAAGTTTTGCTATGTTTGTGCATTCTCAGCGAGCTGAGAGTCATGGGCCTGTGGAGATCATATCCCATTGGCATCCCAACCTCACTATTAACATGGTGGACGATCACACAGCTTGGGTGAAAGGCTCCGTCCCCCCTCCCCTTGACCAGCGTAAGTTTTATTTGGTGCTGAACTGCCTCATATTATTGAAACTATTTATTGACCAAAGCTGTAGATTAATCTAGAATCACCTCTGGTTAACCTGAGCATTTCTGTCTCTCTCAGATGTGAAGTTTGATGCCGTGAGTGGAGACTACTATCCCATTGTTTATTTCAATGACTACTGGAACCTGCAGAAGGACTATTACCCCATAAATGAGACTCTGGAGAATCTGCCCCTTCGGCTCACCTACTGCCCCCTGTCCTTGTGGCGCTGGCAGTTATATGCCGCCCAGAATGCCCGCTCCCCCTGGAACTTCCTGGGAGAGGACACTTACGAGCAGTCGGATGAAGACCAGGATTCTGTTAAGGTCTGCACTGCACTCAAGAGATTATTAGTTTTATTGGTTTAAAGAACCACATGTCCAGCTGAGAGATTTTCTTACCATATACATGTTTGAGATCAAAAGATAGATCAGCAATGTCATTTGTAGCTGATCATTTCTGATGTTTGATATGTATGGGATAGAGCAGCACGATTAATCGTTAAAAGATTGCAATCTCGATTCAAATACCCACGCAATCTTATTCCTAAACGATTCGCCTGTGTCTATTAAACCTTTGACAAAATCGCACTGCAACACTCAAATCGGCATTTGCGATGCTGCGATGAGAGAACCGTTATGTTTGGGTATGAGACATCTTTACAAGCAGTCTTTTTGTATCATTATTTCTGTGTTACAAATATTTGTATTATGACAGAAGAACTGGGTTTATATTTTGGATATAAACACAGATGTGTACAGAAGCGATCAAAATCGAGTAAATCACCTTTTGAAAGTAACGTGCTTCAAATAACAATTTTATCAATTACGTTGTTACACCACTAGATGGTGACAAGTGACTATTAAAAATGTATTTGACATTGAATCATTCATTCAAGAGATTTGTTCAAAAACACAGATTCATCCAGTAATGAAACAAGTGATGTATTTATGAGTGAGTCATTGAATCATTCATTCAAAACTATATATATATATATATATTTAGAAATAATTCATTCAGTGTAATTAAATATTCTAAATAGACTGCAGCAATTAATATTTTGTCAGAACTTCTAGTAAATTATGTGTTATTTTGTTTAGTTGTCAGAATCGTGGGAGAATCGTGATCTCTGTTTGAAAGTCCAGAATTGTGCAGCTCTAGTATGGGATATTAGAAAATGTGAATGTGGTTTTGATTTTTTTTTTCATACTTCTAAAGGTAAACATTAAATATTAATTAGAAAATTGACATATATATATATATATATATATATATATATATATATATATATATATATATATATATATATATGTGTGTGTGTGTGTGTGTATATATATATATATATATATATATATATATATATATATATATATATATATATATATATATATATATATATATATATATATGGTTTTTATTTATTTAATTTTTTGTAATCAATACAGATAAATGGCATAATTTGTTGGGTATCTAAAGAATACTACCCATTATTTGAGTAATGTAATGTTAAAATTACAAGCAGAGTAACAACTTTGAGAAACGCCATTAAAAGATCTTGTGCTAATATGCTTGCTTATTGCCTGAACAGGTGGCTCTGCTTGAGACCAACCCATACCTTCTGGGCCTGACCATCGTTGTTTCCATTGTCCACAGCATTTTTGAGTTCTTGGCCTTCAAGAATGGTAAATAAATACCGACGTGTACGTGTGGTAATTGACCGAGACTTGTGGGTTCTAGTGTCTGAGCTGTGCGGTGTCTCTCATTTCACTTTCTCTGCAGATATCCAGTTCTGGAACAGCCGTCAGTCTCTCGAGGGGCTGTCTGTGCGCTCCATCATATTCGGGGTGTTCCAGTCTCTGGTAGTGCTGCTCTATATCCTGGACAACGAGACCAACTTTGTCGTCCAGGTCAGCGTATTCATCGGCCTGCTCATCGATTTCTGGAAGATTACCAAAGTCATGGATGTCAGGGTGAGATGATGCCACTGCCAGGGATTTCTGATGACTTCAGTTAAACGCCAAGGCCTGAATTGTTATATCTCGTTGTTGATTCTTATTTTTCTTTCTCTAGCTGGACAGAGAGAACAGGATTGCTGGAATTTTCCCACGATTGATATTTAAAGACAAGTCCACATATGTGGATTCTTCAACCAAAATCTATGATGACGTAAGAGACTTTTCAGCTGCAGTTTAGAGATGATTCATCAAATCCACATTATTTATATAGTTTTATGATGAATATTTGTTCATTTTTTCCCCCCTCCCAGATGGCGTTTAAATACCTGTCCTGGCTGTTATACCCTCTCTTTGGGTGCTATGCAGTTTATAGCTTATTATATGTGGAACACAAAGGCTGGTACTCATGGGTGCTCAGTATGCTTTATGGGTTCTTGTTAACCTTTGGTAAGTGTGGCTTCACTTCATGTATGTAATGGCCTAATTTGATCGCATTACTAATAATTGCTAATAATAGTCTGTGCTAACATCAAATCAGAAACAGTGATTAGATGCTGGAGGAAAAAGCTCACAAAGGGGAATTCCACTTTTTACCCTTCAAAGCCCAAAGGATTTTCTACAGTTCTGTAAATAGAATAAGAGAGCGCTGTCCACAGGGACACACTGTAATGTGTGAAATCCAGTAGTTAGCCTGTAGACCGTGATGCATGTTGACACATTCATATATAATGATTTCAAAATGAAAGTAATAGGACAACTTTCTTTTTTTTTTTTAACACTCCGATGTAGCTTTTTGATGTTTATATGGGATTGAGTTTGTTTGTACTTCTTGTACTTTACGTCTGCATTTGGCAAGCGCTTTTATCCAAAGAGACTTCAGTTGCATTCAAGATTTACATTTTTTTTTTAGGCATTTCCTGGGAATCAAACCCATGACCCTAGCGTCACTTATTTCTGTTGCTAATGGCATTTTGTAATTCTGTTTGGTGATGCTTGTAATTGAAAAATTACACATTTCAGCATTAAGAAATTACAAAACTTGTCATGTAAAAATATATTTAGAAGTACTTTCTGACCATTCAATCAAGTGTTTTGTGGATGCTTCACAATGGTTAACTAATTAACTAATGCTTAAATTAGTGTGTTGACAGCATGTTTTGCTTGAGATTTTAGAATGTTAGGCGGTAAAAACTTTTTTGGTAAAATGTGTGCATTTAAATTTAAGCACAGCTGTTAAAGCTTTGAAATGTGTATATTCAGATTGGCCTTTGCCTTTGTTTTTTTTATTAATTTTATTTTTAGCTTCTCACCACTCACATTGCATTTGTTTTGTTGGTGTGTCATGTTAAATAGTCTAGATATTTAAAAAAAAAAAAAAAAAAAGCATCTTAAGAACTCTAAATCTTTAAGACCGTCTAGTTAAAGAGAACCTATTATGCTTTTTTTACATTTTCAACTTTCTTTAGTGTGTAATGTTGCTGTTTGAGCATGAAATGGCTCTGCAAAGTTACAAAGCAACAGGTCCACTCCAAAGGGAGTTATTCTCTATATCAGTAAGCACTTTCTGAACTCTCTGAAAGGCCTCGATTGTGGTCTTGAGTTCTTAAGGTAACACACATCACAATATTCCGCATTTAAATAATTCCCGCCTAAAGGCCCATTTACACCAAGAACAGTAACTATAAAGATAACTATATTTGCGTTCACACTAACGAACGATAACAGTCTGTTTATTCTAAGCTCACACGCTGTGGTTTCAAGTGTGTACAACGTGTTTTTTCTGTTCTTGTTGCATTTACATGGCTTTAACCAGCAGATGTCCTCAGCATGCAAGTGGATAGCTAGTGTAATCGATCTAATCTTACAGTGAATTTAGCTGATGAAGTCAATATAGTGGAATAAAAACAACACCTATAGTCTTTTTCACTGCAACTTCAAAGGAAGCAAGACAATGTTGTCAAAACTAGCGCTGGATACCTGAGGTACCATTTATTCCGAGGGTACCATATATCTGTTTTCTTTTAAGTATTTTTGAAAAGGGGGTTTGAATTGTCAAACAGTGGTGGCTTTTTCTGGACCTCGGCGATTAACTTGTCTGCAATGTCGTCTGCCATTTTAAATGCGCGAGCCCTCAAATTAGAATGGATTCTGATTGGCTGTCAGTGTTTTATCATTCAACAGCTGGAAAAAAAAAATTCTAAAAGTGATCCCAATGATATAATTTCTCTATATTGCTATAGCTGTGGTGTGGACATTGCTATTCTTTTATATTTAAAACGATTTCTAGAACTACATCTTTATTGTTATTTTTATAGTATCGTCCTTGGCGTGAATGGGCCCTAAGGCATGTGCAAAAAAATGGGTGATGCCTGGTTGAGGTGTTAGTGTTGTGTTGAAACTTATGGTAAGGGGCATGGCATTTTGAAATGCGCTTGAAGCGGTTGACCAATCACAAGACACTGGTCCAGCCGACCAATCAGAGCACATTGTGCTTTTTGGAAGGAGGGGCTTCATAGAAACAAGATCTAAAAAGTGTTACTGACAGACTTAGAAGAAAAGTTCTGCAACAATGTAAACTACGTGAAAAATAATGTGCTTTTTGAGCATTCAAGCATGAAAACTTATTCTAGACCTCAAAAACAAGGCATCCAACTTGATATAGTTTCATACATCACTATTACTTTTTATTTGTTCTTACAACATGTGCAACTAAATTCCATGTCCATGTTTTGAACTGTACCTGCATCATGTTTCCTACAGGTTTCATTACCATGACACCGCAGCTCTTCATCAACTACAAAATGAAGTCAGTAGCTCATCTTCCCTGGAGGATGCTCACCTACAAGGCCCTGAATACCTTTATAGATGACTTGTTTGCCTTTGTCATCAAGATGCCAATGATGTACAGAATAGGTTGTCTCAGAGATGGTACGATATGATTCAGTGTTATGTTGAATATCGTCTTATTGCTGCTAGTATTTTTCATTCTATAATTGGCTGTGCCACCATTTCTCCACAGACGTCGTCTTCTTCATCTACCTGTACCAGCGCTGGATTTACAGAGTGGATCCCAACCGTGTCAACGAGTTCGGGACCAGCGGAGTTGACCAGAGCAGGGACAGCTCAGCCCAGCCAGCAGCTGCCGACACAACCGCTGCCATCACAGATAAACCAGAAGGGGAGAAGAAAAATGATTAACCCCTTTTAACCCCCTCCCTTGCCCTCTGGTCTTGCGATAAGGCATCTGCAAGGCTAAATTTATGTTTAATTGTCAGGGAAGGGAACTGGATTAATGGTATTACGTAAAAGACTGCTGGAAAAAAGTTCAGTTCAACGTTCCTCCTTTGTGTGGAATCCACAGGAAAAGAAATATTTAATGTAGAGTTCCTAAAATCATTCTTTTTCAATCTCCCATATTTTTGCAGTCAAAGTGAAGTAAAATGTGATGTACTGTATTGTATATTTTTGGGTTGGTAACACTAATAATTTGAAGGGTTAGGTGGTCCATAATTAAATCTTATTGGCTGGAGTGAATAGGGCGATTGCAGTACATATCATTTTGTTTTTTTGAAGTATAAGAGCGAGGAAAAGAGGCCAATCTCTCTGTTCTCCTGATTCTGTGTACTTATTTTCTGTTCATTCCATGTGTGAAGGGATACCAGGAAGCGGTTGTGTAGTGTAGGATAGAGGTGGCCAAGAAAAAAAAAGAAGCCAATTCTGTTCAGACGCTACTCGTGTGAGACAGAGACTTTCCACGTTTTTAAAACAAGAATTGATGTTGCAAACTTGAACAAAAAATAAAGAAATAACAGCCTTGTAGGTATTAATATATAATGATATATTAATATTATTAATAACTGATCATGATTTTTTTCTAAGCCTCTGAATTTTCTTTTGTATGTCCTAAAACTGTACAGCATCTCAGCTTGTAAAACGTAATCATGCTGACGTCAAACATCTAGCAATAGCTGAAGTGCCAGTTTTCTAACTGAGAACTAGTTACATTCACACTCCACAGCTGGACCATCACATGTCACGTTTGGTTCGGCTCGACACATAGCACAGTTCAAGAATGCGTGAGACGCAATGCCTGGTTTGTCTTTTTTTGGTGCAGTAATTCTGAATTGATTAAGCTTTTATTTTGGTACGTTCCAAAATTTCATCACTCATGTTTATAGTAAAGCGTAAGTGCAGTTTAAAGTGGACATTGTTTCATTCATGTCTCAAGACTTGGGTATTTGCATTGTGGTTTTTTAAAAGGTGTGACACTGAGCTCATAAAAACATTAAATATATCCAAGGAACATGGTATATTTTGCAAAGATTTTAAAATGAAACCACTTCATAATAAACCTAGAAAAAATTTTAAAGGTTTAGTTGCACCATATGAAGTGCATACTTGCTCTTTGGGTTTGGCATGAATCTCTTTTGCTTGAAAAAATGTTTTGTGGTTTCCAATGCAAAGACTTTTGCCCCCATTTCTTCTTTTTAAAAAAAATATATTTAAGTAATATTAAATATGTCATAATATATTAAAAATTAAAATAGAAATTATTGCTTAAATTCACATGGCCATGTTGGTTTTAGCATAAAAACTAATATGGTAGATTCTGAGTAGCACATTTTGATTTAACAAGTTGTGAATTAATTGGCTATATATATATATATATATATATATATATATATATATATATATATATATATATATATACATACATATTTATATATACAATAAATCAGTATGAAAATAGGCCCTAAAAGATGAAAGTATTACCTTCTTGGCATATTTACACTTTTGGGAGCCTCAAATGTATGGAATATTTTCTGTTTAGAACGATCTGATTTAGAACGATCTCTGTAAAGATTGGCAGAATTCTGGATGATACAAATTGTCAACAATCTAAATTTATTTTGAAGATTTTTTTTTCTTACCTACTGTACATTATAATCCAAGAATGGTCCAGGGAGCTGCAAGAAAGCAAATTAATATTTTTGAGCTATATGATCGTAAATGTAATCGCACTGAATATGCACAATATTTGAATGTGCTGACACCTAGCGACGTAGATGCAGCATCACTAAAAAGCTTTTGAAGAGAAATTCTCTATTCGCCATGATTAATTTATTCTGCCATAAAGTGGTCCAATAACAAAGCAATTCCCGAGATAAAGTGAGTAAAGTCCCTTTAAGAGTTATTCTATAGTCTTTAGTAATATTCAGTTGCTCATGTGACCTCAACATGGCGGCCATCATAAGGCGACCCGCTCCATGTAAAATCAGTCGTCATATATTTTTCATGAATGTGCGTAAAACGAGTTAAATTAGGAACATAATGAATTAGAAACATCAATTTTACAAAAGTAAAACTAATTCCCAAACATCCACCTCCTCACATTTATTTATAAATATAAAATATGAAGCAAATATCACTTCATACATTTATATTCAGAAATACAACAAATCACAAAAGGCTTACTTTAAACAAGAAAACATTTAATTAAAGCTCTTTAGATGTTAAAAATAATTGCCTCACAATAAAAAAGGTAAACATTTACAATATTAAACTTACAAAACATCAATTATTACAATAATATTAATAAAAAAAACATTTCAAATTAATATATTTTGTGAACCTGTGGTGCAAATTCACAGTAAGATCAAAGAGAGTTCACTGACGAGCTGATCTGCGGTCGGTCGGATGTTAGGGTCGCCGTCCCAACACCGGCTGATCAGCTTTTGACATGTCTGTCCAGAAAAAGACTGGATAAAAACATCCCTAGTGATGTTTGGGCGCAGATTATACGCCACAACAGCGTACAGAATATACTGTCTGTCCCCCTCATACGGCGGCTCTCGGTGAGCAGCTGCCACATTGTGATGCCAAAAGAATAAATGTCCACGCGCGTAGAAACCTCCTCGCCTTTCAGCAGCTCGGGCGCGCGGTGCGTGAACGTGCCACCGATTTCACTCAGATGCGTCACGGTGTCGCTTTTGCTCGACAGTTTAAAAGAGCACCCAAAATCTGCGAGCTTACAAACACCCTGTTCTGATACTAAAACATTGGCAGGTTTCACATCCAAGTGGACTATGCCGTGCGCATGCAAGTGCTGGAGCGCGCGCGCGATGTCTATTGAATATTTCACGCACTTGTTCATAGGCAACGGGTCTGCGAGTCCGTAAATGACCTGATGTAGGTTTAGGGCGCCTGCGAACTCCATTACAATCGTGCCGATGTTGTCTTTGGTGTTGAGGTGCGCAGGCGTGCACGTGGTAGCCGCAATCACGCGCACAATGTTTTGATGGTGCAAGTGCGCTGCATTGAGTTCCGCCCAGAAGCTCTGCCTCGAAGCCAGTTTGTTTTTCACACATCTCACTTTTTTCATAGCAACAGTCTCGCCAAAGTATGTGCCTCTGAACACCATGCCGAATCCTCCGCTGCCGATGGGCTCCAGAGCCTGCAGTTCTCGCCAGTGGATCACAGAAGACCACAGTCTGTGGGCGATTTTACCGTGAAACGTGCTTGTGGGAACTCGCAGAGTAGATCCACTCGCAGTTTTGGTCAGCGGGCTACTGCACGCGCCAAACTCGAGCCCAAAATCCTTTGGCAATAGTCGGGTGATTGGGATTGGTGACGGCATGGTTCATGGTAACCGTGAACTCAAATAGCTGTTCTCTAAATTTAGGGTTTTGCTTCGCGTGGGCGAGTTCACGTGATCGTTTTATGCACGTCTGTCATATGACCATCACTAGCCGAGGGTAAATGTCAAGACTCAAGAGATATAATTTGAATGTTGTATGAAACTATGTTCTCTGTGTGTAGGCGGAAATTTAACAGGCTATCGATAAATAAAAAAAAATATGTAAAACAACTCTATAAATCTCACGTGTTATATTTCCCTTTTTTTTGCCTTAAAGGGATAACGTTAGTTCACCCAAAAATAAAATTCTGTCAGCATTTATTCACCCTCAAGTTATGAGTTTCTTTCTTCTGAACTAAAAAGAAGATACTTTGAAGAATGTCTTTAACCAGTTAACGGTAGCCATTGACTTGCATAGTATTTTTTTCCTACTATGGAAGTCAGTCGCTACTCTTAAAGGGATAACGTTAGTTCACCCAAAATAAAATTCTGTCATCATTTACTCACTCTCAAGTTATGAGTTTATTTCTTCTGCTGAGCTAAAAAGAAGATATTTTGAAGAATGTCTTTAACTAAACAGTTAACGGTAGCCATTGACTTGCATAGTATTTTTTTTTCCTACTATGGAAGTCAATCGCCACTCTTAAAGAGATAGTTCACCCAAAAATAAAAATTCTGTCATCATTTACTCACCCTCAAGTTGTTCAAAATCTGTATGAATTTCTTTCATCTGCTGAACATAAAGGAAGATAGTTTGAAGAAAGTTTGTAACCAGGCTTCTTTGGGGCACCATTGACTTCCATAGTAGGGAAAAAAAACAGTCAATGGTGCCCCAGAACAGATTCTTCAAATATATATTTCTTTATGTCCAGCAGAAGAAAGAAATGTATACAAATTTGGAACAACTTGAGGGTGAGTACATGATGACAGAATTTTCATTTTTGGGTGAACTATCCCTTTAACAATGTGGTTTCCAACGTTCTTCAAAATATATTATTTTGTGTTCAACAGAGGACAGAAACTCATACAGGTTTGGAAAAACTTGAGGGTGAGTAAATGATGAAAATTTTAATTTTGGGGTGAACTATGCCTTTAACTAATCCTGTTTTTTTTTTTTTTTTTTTTTTTACAGTCTGTGGTATTACACAATGATAAAAACAACAGGCGCATATGTGCCCTCATTACACCCATCTCTGTTATTCTGCAATATTTACTGTAGATCACGTGACTATCAGCACTCTCACTCCGAGCTACTACTTGAAAGAAAGGTGATCTATTAGCTTAATAATCAAATCAATTTAAATATTTATATTGATTATTATTTATATAAAATATTAATTAATTATTATTTATATACATTAAATAAGTAATTTAATATTTTTTTGATTATTTAAAATTTTATTTTTAAATAGTTGTTGTGTATATCGGCTATAATATATAGTAAATACATTATTATTATTTATTACATGACGTATGGAAAACTATACGTGCATTTAGGGTATTTTAGCACAATGTTTATTATTCATTTAAGACCTGATAATATCTCCGAAGCGCTTTCTTGAAAGAAACTCACCTGTTGTTAGTCGTTGTCATGGCAACGAATCTTGGGGGTTTCCCTAATTGTGACGTAAGGGGATTTCCACCCACCAGACAGGACCACTAGAAATCAAGAGAAAAGTGAAAGAAGTACGACAGCGAGTTGTTTGTCATGTCACAATCGTTAGCGAACGAGCCAGAGATAAAGCGGTCTCCATCTTTCTCTCGAGATTTCTTTCCCAAAGGCTTCCGTTAACTTCAGAGCTTCCAAAAAAAAAAAAAAAACAGGCGAAGCACCCGGAAATGAGTCCATAACGCGAGTTTGATGATCTGGACGCAGTTTCGGTGGATTTTCACGCGCTGAGATTCAACACAATAACGACGTACGAGTGCGTGTAGAAACCAAAGAGACTCTTTTATTCTTTACTGGGCTTGCGATGAGAGACATGAGCATTCAAAACGGCACAGCGGAAAATGGAGGTCAGTTCACTTTCTTACACTTCGGCCCTGTTGTCACTCTGATTCAGCATGTTTTAGGAATATTTGCTCTGCTTTGTGACTAATATTGCATATGATGCATTGAACTTGAACTAAGGATAACAATCGCGATATCACGTTATATTACGTTTTATGACACTAAAGTATCATAGAAAGTGAGTTGTTTTCTAAGAGAAGTGGGTGTTTCCAAAGTTATAGGCCTGTATCGAAACAATAACACAGGCCCGCGAATGTCTTTCCTGTTTTATTGTCTCGAAGGGTTATAATGGTTTAGTATGTTTCTGCTGTAATGCGATCGAAAAGCGTGTTTATCATCTGATGTGTGTTTTTTTGACTCATTGTAGCGGGTTTGTTTATTACCTGATAATAAAGACGAGCTGTTGCAGACACGTTTTTTTTTAAATGACATTGTTTGTCCTTAACTGGTAGTTTTATGTTATATAAATAAATAAGTTGCTTTCAGTTTCGTTTTCCGGAAATGCGCATGTTTAACCGTTTTTGTCTTGTTTTTCTCTCCCGTCTCCCTGTGCAGCTTTGGATCTAGGTGAGTACAGATGTGACGTCATTGTGAGGTGACCTTGGTTGCCCGCTTTTCTGTCCTTTTCCTTAATATGCTGCTTGTTTTATGGTTTAAAGGGATAGTTCAACAAAAAATTCAACTTGTGTCATTATTTATTCACACTCATGTCTTTTCGACCCAATGACTTTCCATGGAACACAAAAGGAGATGTCATCCAGCATGACAGCCTCAGTTACCATCTTTTTCCATACAGTGAAAGCACGAGACTATCATCTGCTTTTGTGTTCCATGAAAGAAGAAAAAAAAAGTGAATGATGAATTTTACTTTCTAAGTGATCTCTTGATCTACAGCTTGTGTTTATATTTATCAAAACTCTCTCTGAACAGACCTTATAAATGAGTATCTTTTGGAGAAAACAACCAAAGCGCCAAGTCAGCCGACGCTCCCTGGTCCTCCTCCTCCTCCACCTGAGGACCAAGACATCCAGCCAGCTGATCCTCCACCTAGAAGCAGGAGAAGCGCTCCAGTGTTGGTCTCCAGAGGAGCAGCGCCACACACGAGTCTTTCTGCTGTAAAAGTGAAACCAACAGTAAGTGTGGTTGTCTTATCAGTTGCTATAGCAGGCATTACTATTATTATTTTTCATACTTTTTTGAAACCCTTAAGGAATAGTTCACCCCATAACGTTTACTCAGGATCTTTGCCAGGATTTTACAACAAAACCCACCAATTGCTACTCAAAACTAGCCCAAAACCAGCCCAATTGCATTTCAGGGGGCCCCCTCCCAGTAAAAATTGTGTTCCAGGGGGTAAAATCTGCTTTTTTGGTGGGGTTTCCCTGGTAAAATTAGCATTCCAGGGGCTAAATATTATGTTATTTGGGGTCGCTTCATCCACGGGCATGAAAAACAGCCAGTGGCAACAGTGTAAAAGTAGCCCAATGGCAACACTTGGCAACACTGACCCTTATGTCAATTTGTACGACTTTATTTAATCTGCGAAACACAAATTTTGAAGAATGTTAACCAAATAGATTTGGTGACCATTGACTTTCATTGTATGGGAAAGAAAAAAAATGGATCAAAAAAAAAAAAAGTTGTTGCGCTCTCAGTTGGAAAAATTATTTTTTCCTTCAGGTGCGTAGAACCAAAAAAGATATACTTGAGCAAAACAGAAAAAATGGCTGACCGCACACTGAATCCAAAAAAGACTTCTTTTGTTAATTGCATGATGCAATAAAGTGCAATGAAAAAAATAGACATTTCTCAAAATATCTTCTTTATGTTCCTCAGAAAAAGATACTGGTTTAGAACAAAATAATGACAATTTTAATTTCTGGGTGAACTTCCCCTTTAACCCTAACATTAAGTAAATTTGGTGCATAACTCACTCCACATGGACATGAATGATGCTTCAAATTCTGTGGCTTACTGAGTAGCTCATTTAGTGACTTAGTCACTTGCCATACGTGCTGTCTTGCATTTATTGGTAGATATCGAAACTTGTACATGACAGCAAGCTTTATTACCCTCAGATGGGTGCCTGTAATTCGATGCCTACTTTCAGTTAGCGTTCTCTCCACTCATGCTTCTCTCCCCCATACAAAGGCAGACAGGCACATACCCTCCTCTCTGCTTCTCACTTTCTCATTGGCTGGTTTTTCGATCAGCTATGTGAGCTTCCTGTTTCTTCACCATGCTCCTTCTGGCTCTTCTCAGCGGTTCTTTGTGTAAGCGATCTGAGTCCATTATCAGGCATGTCCAGACTTGGTGTTTGTCTGTTGTTTCCTCAAAAATTCAGTATTCTGAAGCTTGTTGCTATATTTGTTTTTATAATCATGCTCTTTGTGTTCTTTATCTTTGAATGTCCTGCATGTGTCAAACAAACTGTTAAACACTCTCGTTTTTTCTCCCTCTGTCTTTTGCACACTCACTTTCTCTTTCTCTCTCTCACTGTTGTTTGACATTAGTTTAATTTTTTTTTTAGTGCAGATAGTGATCTGTATGTGTATTGTTTGTCTTTCCATTAATGATTTCAAATATTGGAAAGTCCGAACAGGAACATGTGATTTCAATGTGGCAGTAAAACAAGCTGGTTTTCAGTGTGTGGTTTTCTGAACCCTTTGTGTTGCTGATTCATTGTGCAGGTGTTTGAAAATAAATTATTCAGCGATTGGCTGGCCATTTTTTTATCCAAATAAGTAAACCCTTTTGGCATTGCTTAATTTATCCATTTGTTTAAATATTTTATCTCTTGCTTTATTTGTTTGTTATTTTATTTGATATCAGGAAATCTAGTGGTAAATGACCATGCACATCAAAGACAGTCTATTATAATAACGATAAAGTTTTAGTAATCTTTCAAATTCTATAAGAATAGGAATGTCCACAACGCAATTATGAAACGACACTGAGGAACAGTAGCACTGGAATCACTTTCAGAGCGTTTTTTTTTTTTTTTTTTTTTTTTAGCTGATGAGCGATAACTTTTACAGCCAATCAGAATCCACCCGACTTTAAAAAGCATTTAAAGTGTCAGATGACAAAACTCCATTGCATTCTTACAATAAACAGTGTAATCATGCATTGGTGTGGACACTAATCAAGTGTTTGGCGTAACGCATTACAAGTAACTCGAGTTACGTAATCAGATTACTTTTTCAAGTAACTAGTAAAGTAATGCATTAAAAAATTTACACCAAAATTTCTGAGTTACTTTTTCAAATGAGTAACACAATTTACTTTGTTTTCCCATTTATTGACTGACATCTCTCCTGTCCCCATGCTGATAAAAATCAGTAAGTGCAGAGGCGTCATGTGTGCTGTGTAAACATGATAATTATTGTAGTTCTAGACTAAATGTGAGCATGCATTTACTCATCTCACTTGCACAAAAATAGATTCACTGTTATTCAGAATGAATAAAATCAGTGAAATGCAAGTCAGAATATTAGGCAAAACTCCAATAATTAAATGTTAAAATATTTTTATGCATTTAATCTCACTTTATTGACCAATGTACTTGCTGCTGACCTTCGATGATTCAGTTAAACCATAAGCAAAAATTACTTTTGATTTTTTGTTTTTTATTGGTGAAGTGTTGCACTTTCTTATCCTGAATCCTATTCTTCTGCGGTCCAGAATGGCAGCACAGCTGAAAGGTTTGTTTGAGCTGTGCCCTCTACTGTACACATGTGAATTTGCTTCAGCCTTATTATGTCAATTTAGGTGTGAAAACGTCTTTACATTTGCCCAAAAATATATATTTTTTTTTTGTTATATAAAAAAAAAAAAAGTAATGCAAAAGTAATGTAACACATTACTTTTCTTAAAATGTAGTTACATTTTAAGGGAGTAACACAATATTGGGTTACACTTTATTTTACAGTGCTGTAGTTACATTGTAATTACTCAAATAAGTACTGAATAACTATGAATTAAGTACTTGTACTTACTATAGAATTACGGTCAGGGTTAGTTACTTTAAATTATGCATAATTTACTGTTATTACTATAGTAAGTACATGTAGTAACGTGTCACTATGGCACTGTAAAATAAAGTGTTACCCAATATTGTAATGCATTACTTTTCAAAATAACTTTCCCCACCACTACTAATAAAATTACCATCATAGTTATCTTTATAGTTATTGTTCTTGGTGTGATCAAGCCTTTAATCTGTTAAAAATGGTTTAGAACACATTAGCAACCGCATAGCAGCACCCTGAACCACTCGGAACACCTGCATAGTAACACCTTGGCAACCACCTGTAAAATTCTAGTAACCCATAGTGACACGATAAAAACTACACAGAACACTTTAGCAATATAGCAACACTTTAGCCATATGGCAAAAAAACTGGCAACCTTTCAGGACATCCTAGCAACTGTATAGTAACATTCAGAAACCTTATAGCAATGTCCTGGCAACCACCTAGAACAACTTTTGTGAATATGTTCAATGAATAGAAGTGCTATTCATTTTCTTCAAATGCAAAAATTTAGTTTGATATGTCTTTTTTCACAGAATCCATACAGCTTTGACCAGACACCAACCACGCAGACTGATGGTATGGCATCAATGCATCCCATACGAGGCCACAAAGGGCCATCTCAGCGACGTGGACAGGCGTTACCGCCCCAGTGTCTTCATCCTCAACAGTCGGGAACAGAACTCCTGGAGCGCTTCCTGGAAAAGCCAGAGCTGGTGGTGGTGGAGCAGCCAAAGGAGCGTGGCATGCGATTTCGTTATGAGTGCGAAGGACGATCAGCGGGCAGCATCCTTGGAGCCTCCAGCACTGACTCCAGCAAAACCTTACCTGCTATTGAAGTAAGTCAAAGGAAGAACTTTTGACAAGGGTGCTAATGAATGAGCTGGAGCTGGATTTTTATCATCTTGTTATCATCAGTTAGACCATGTGAACCTCTCATTTAATTTCCATTGTCCATTCATATTTTTCCATTTACATGAATTTGAAATGAATTTGAGCACCTTATTTGATGTAGTGGGTGCGTCTGGAATGCACCGACTATCCCAAGACACTGGGGCTTCCCCCATTATGGTTTTGTGGTGTTATATGTGAAATCAAGTTAAACTTGTCAGTGCAGTTAAAAATGAAATCTCCCTGGAGAGGTGTGCGATGCGTGGGCTCTGACGGAGGGAATTACCTTTAAACCACACAAATAAACATATTCACCAGTCATTTTTGCCATTGACAAAATGTCCATACATGGGTACTTTCAACAAAGGAGCCTGTGCCAACAATGCAAGCACAAAGAACCCATGCAACCAGTGTTCTGAAAACAAAAGTAAAACTTTATTTCATCTTTTTATCTATTTTTAGATTCAAGGCCCAATTGATAATATCAAGAAAGTGATGGTCACAGTGTCTCTTGTGACAAAGGATATCCCATACCGCCCACACCCACACTGCTTGGTTGGCAAAGACTGTTCAGATGGCATCTGTGTCATCCACATCAATCCCCACAATGCTCGTCGACACAGGTATTTTTCTGCTATCCTCAATTTTTTGGGCGAATGCATGCTTAGCAGAACGTGATCTGAGTGTAAAAACGTTATTTCCTGCCTGAGTATGTTGGTGTTTTCCAGCTTTGCCAATCTGGGCATCCAGTGCGTGCGGAGGAAGGAACTTGATGCCTCACTGAAGAGGAGGAGGGAAAAGAAAATCGATCCTTTTAACAGTGAGTTGTTGAATTATATTGCAGGCTCGCTAGCTGGGTTTCCATTACAGATTTGTGCAATACTTTTGCAATATTTTAGTATGCAATATGTAGACAAAAAAAAAAAAAAAACTATTGTGAAATGACAGCATTTCCATTAACGGATGTTATTCGATCTCTCGTGATAAGTCATTCCAAAAATCATGGCAACGGATGTTAGTAGGTTTAAGTATATCGCAGCCACTGCACTAGCCATTATGTTTAACCAAAGAAGACGTAGGTGTGTTATCCAAGCATTTATGGCAAGGAAATCCCCTTATACTTGGCAGTGGCCACGTATGAGGGATTTCTGGGTGTTTCTCCCTCCTATCTTGATAAATTGTTGCCTGTATTTGTTGTTTAGAATCCAGTATTCCCGTAATTCTTTTGTCTTTTGTGAATTTAACAAAGAACTTTGTCTCGTCTTCTGTTCAGACATACCGCGCCATCTTTAAAGAATGATCGACTTTTACATACGCCAGGTGACCTGTAAATATGGGAGTTTTTGCCAAATTGACGTTTCTATTGGGCGTATTTTTAATTCGCAATTTCAATTTGCGCAGTTTGAAGGGTATTGGAAACGCAGAAATGGAACGTCATATACAAGTAGCAACTCTCTAGTGCACTTGACCATCATGTTGCTAAGCTAACAGCACAGTACTCTAAGCATAAAATACATATTCAGTTCAAGTTTATTTGTATAGTGCTTTCACAATACATCTTGTTTCAAGCAGCTTTACAGAAAACGCTTGTTGACTATACGTATTAGGTAAAATAGCTCATTTTTTTAATTAGCAATTTTTGTCACTGAGGTCAATACCATATTCTCATTAGGTTTTAGAACAGGTTCTAATAATACTCTTCCGCTGTAGCGGAGTATGAACATCTGTTGAATGTTTTTGTCTTGTTCTCCCCCAGCGGGCCACTCTAAGAGCATTGAGGACATGGACATGAACGTGGTGAGATTGTGTTTCCAATGTGAGCTGGAACGAAAGGACGGAGACAGGATGCCCCTTGCCCCTGTGGTTTCCAACCCCATCTACGACAAGAGTAAGAGCATGATATATGTTAGGCCAAAAACATACTCTTACCTAATTGCTTAGTTTGGTTCCTGGGAGATAATGTTTGGTTTGGTTTTTTTTGTCTGATTAGAGGCGACCACAACAGCAGAGCTGAAAATCAATCGGCTTAATGTGGTCAGAGGCCCCTGCACAGGAAAAACTGAAATTTACATGCTCTGTGACAAAGTGCAGAAAGGTAACTGGACTTGAAAGGCACATTTAATTGCTCAAATTCCTATTACATCTCACTTGATGCTATTTTTTACGTAACTAAAAGGACTAATTTGTATATCTGGAAACCTCCATAGATGACATTGAGATAATCTTCAGCACGGAGGACTGGGAGGGCAAGGCTGAGTTTGCTCAGACAGATGTCCACAGACAAATCGCCATTGTCTTCAAGTCTCCACCATTCAGGGAGCAGAATATATCCGAAGAGGTGGAGGTCAACGTGTGTCTACGCCGCATGTCTGACCGGATGGACAGCGAGCCTGTCAAGTTTACCTATGTTCCAGACAACGCAGGTGAGTTATCAGACATGGGTGAATGTTGTGAGGAATTTATCCTCAAAATCAAAAGATAAAAATATTATTATTAAATTAATGTTATCCTGTTAAAGACGCCGGGATAGGCTCCAGCATCCTTAACCGCATAAGCGGTTTAGAGAATGAATGGATGACTATTTATATTAAATCTTTTAGAGGTTTTTCTTCTTCTATTAAGATAAACAAATATAAAAAGAATCTACCACAATATATACACTACTGTTCAAAAGTTTGGGGTCAGTAAGATTTTTGAGAGAAGTCTCTTTTGCTCAACAAGGCTGCATTTATTTGATCAAAATGCAGTCTTTTTGTGAAAAATTATTACAATTTAAAATAACTGTTTTTTATTTTAATATGTTTTAAAATGTAATTTATACCTGTGATGCAAAGCTGAATTTTCAGCATCATTACTCCAGTCTTCAGTGTCACATGATCCTTCAGAAATCATTCTAATATGCTGATTTGCTGCTCAAGATACATTTGTTATCATTGTTGAAAAAACATTTATTTTGAAATTTAACAATTTTAACATTTATTTGAAATAAAAATTGAAATCTTTATTATCATTTTTGATCAATTTAATGAATTCTTTCAGAATAAAAAACAATTTACTGATCGCAAGCTTTTGAACTTTTTTTTTTTTTTGCATTATGATAGAGATTTTAGCTGAGTCATATGGTAGAAAAGATTTTCAAAAGTCCTAAAAATGTTCGTTATGTGGGGCTTTTAAGGTGCTTGTGTTTAAAAGTAGTAGCATACAAAAGCAGACCAGTAGGATGGATAACTGAAGCCAAAAGCCTCAGATTGAGATATGAATCACCTCCTCTCTGTCTAGTTTCTAAAATATTGCAAAAGAAGGCGTGTCACCATGTCAGTTATTCAAGGGGATTTATAAATAGGCAGCATTATGCTAGTTTAAACTGAAAGTATGCATGAGGAAACTCTAATGCTTCATAAAAGTTCTTCTAATGTCTACAGAACACAAATGATTCTTTTATAATCTCGGCCTTTTTATCCAGTGCCATCACATGCTCATGTCACCCTATAACGCTGAAGGGAGGTTAATTTGATTTACACTTTTGGTCTGCAGATCCCTACGGAGTGAACCGCAAGAGGAAAATAAAATCTGACACAGCGTTCAGCGAGCCGTGCAGCGTTCCTCAAAGTAAGGATGTTTTTGAAAGGAAACGGACACCTTAATATCATTCTCTGAAACTTTGTTGACTACATCAGTGTTTTATCTTCCCTGCTTCCTCAGGTCAAGACATCATCGTGAACGAACCCAGCATGCCACAGCATTTTGACCCGTTCTACGCTCTTCCCGATTGTAACATTCCCAATGCTTCCATGCCAATCGCCGTTCCAGATGGAGGCATCCACATGCAATCCCAGGGCATGGAGGAAATTCACTATAATGAAGACTTTAAACAAGAGGACAGTTGTATTAGCATGGACCCAGAGGCTTTGGAAACCTTCTTCCAAGGCATTTCCCAGTGCTTGATTCAGCCAGGTTCAGAGCAGCTTCTAAGTCAGATCCTTGATTTCAACTTAAGTTTTGATGGCACAGATACAAACTCAAACGTCAACCAAACTATGATAAACATGGCGTCTATAAATGACGCACACTTCAGTCAGATGGTGAATGAGAATCAGGCCTATCCAGCAGATCTGGAGAACATCGAAGGCCTCATTTTCTCCCCTGTGAAGAGCGAGAATGACCTAGATCATTGAAAACCACTGTGGACTGACTATTGAGACTTTGGACATACAGTCACTGCTGACTATAAAATCATTTCGGACCAGGAAAAGACTAAGTCAAACTTGTTACTGACTGCCAAACCTGTTCAGCTGGTACTATGACTTCCAGTTTTGGTAATCTGTGCATACTAATGAAGTAAATCACCTGCTCAGCAGCTGGTCTTGAGAATGGACAGTAAACCGAGGCTGATGAAAGGCAGGAGAAGCATGTAGCCATCGCATTTCTAGTAAAAAGGGAGCAACTAATGCTGCTCAAACTGCTTGTAATGTGCCAGTTATGAAATGTGTCTGTCATTTGCTAATTTATTGCTTGGGTTTCAGAGCAGAAGCCATTAGTATCGAGTAGATGGTCCCAGACCCTAAATTCACTAAAATATTTAAGTGTTATATATGTAACAAGATATTTGTTTTGAACATTTCTGAGCAGTTCAACCATAGAGGAATTTCATTGAACAGCATTAAGGGGACAAAATTAGACATTATTCTGAAGTAGCAGTCGGATTCATTCATGTAGGTCATACCAATCTGGCACCATGTTCAAGCTAGATGTGATGCGGCAAAGTGATTAAAAGCCTTTTTTTTCATCTAATCATCCACAATTAAAATCCCCCACCAAATCCTCTGCCCATTGCTGGCCATTTGTAGTTCCTAATCAAAAGCATAGTGTGTTACCGTGATATCTGGTTGACCAGTCAGCACTATGCTAAGCTGTAAGTAAGTGTCCATTCACACAAAATGTGTTTTTGCATTCTTATGAGTTGCTTTTCCATTGTTGTTCTCTGTAAACATGCGATAGATTGACGTTTGATTGTTGCGTTCGCAGCTTGCTTCTTTTGGAGCATCTTGTGCATGGCAAAAATGCATTCTGTGTGAAAGTCTCCTTGACTTGCTAACTGAAATTTTACTTTTCTTACTGAAACCGCAAAGAAAGGGAAATGTTTCATTTGAATTTGTTTGGCTTTGGTTGTATAGTGTCATATGTAATGTGAAATACATTATGTTCATGACATCTCTAATCAGGCACCAAATAGAGTAACCATTAAAAATGGTTTCAGCCAATGGAATTACTTTGGTGTATAAGGGGATTGGATTCTGTTGGGGACTAGTATTTTGCACGACTACAATGTTCCTAACACAATTAGGTACTTTAATCAAACAGTCAGCTGCTATCATGCAAACAGTTTAAACAAGATTCATTCAATCGATGTCAATGTGAACACACCTTAAGATTTGTGAACAGCAATTTTGAGTGTTATTGCGATTTTTGGTTAGCCCCGCCCACTGAGAAAATGTAATTGGTCTACAATTCCAAATTAGTTGTATATTAAACATCAAATATGTTCTTATTGGCTGCATTTTAGCTTTCACTGGAAACTTGTCTGGTTACGTCATGCTGTGAAGTTATACAGGAAACTGAAATGAATGTTGTCAAAACGAGTCAGTGGCAAAAAGATTTTAGCGCTTTTATCTGTGATGTAACTACAACTTTAAGTGCACATCAACATTGAAGGAAGCTGGATTCACAATCTTAATCATTTCGTTCATTTATACACACATATATATATAATGTCTGTAATACTGCTGTGGTTCTAATTGTGCTGTGTAAAAATCCTCCAAATATTGTCGCTTTATGCTTCTTATAGTGTTGTTGCTGTTATTAAAATGATGTGTTTTGAAAATATGAATATTTTGACTCCATTTGGTTGTCCCCATGTGTAACTGCTGTTAGTCACCGGATGAATCATAATTTCTTCCTATCTTGAGAGTGGGCAAAAGTCTACGGCCAAAGTCCAACCAAATCAGCCTCACCACGTTAACAAACCCTGCAAACTCTTGTTTTTACGTGTGTTTCCAGATTCGACATACACAAGGGAACCAGATAATGAAGTGCAGTCACTTCCTCATTCACTTAGTGTTATTGCTGTGCTTTGTTGCACTTCTCTGATACTATATATAGTGTTCAAAACAATAGCCACACACATTGAGCCTGTCACAATCTCTGACTAAATAGACTCCCACAGTTTTTCACTTAACTTTATTTAGATATGATTTTTAAATGGTTCTGTTTTTAAAAGTTCATTTTATTCATTATGACCTAATATCTGAAAATGTCTGTTTTAACGAAGGATGTGTGTGTAGAGCTCTCGTGACAAGTGATTTCCCACACCCGTCCACATGACTCATGACCCTTAAAACTACTAATGTTAGCAGCATGCTTTCTCTGTGTGTGTGTGTGTGTATATCGCAACTTCAGACTAACAAGCTTTAGGGAAATTATGCCTCACACACAGAAAGTCCAGTATTGGGCAATAGTTCCATACTGTAATTAAGTATGTGGCGCCAAAAGGAAACAGAAAATTTGCACTCATAAAATAACTCGTTGCATTATTTTTGTAATGTAAATTTATAATTTTTTTGACAACGTACAGAATGTAACCTAATACTATCGTACTGCTTACTGAACAAGCAGTATCACACGAGCAAGACTGCTTTATACACTTTTAAATCAAAAAGTTAATGAGCAACTTACAAATTTAGACCTAATATTGCCACTTGTGTATATTTTCTTCTTTCACCACCAACTTTCCTGACGAAGTCAAAGAAAATCAACCGTCGAGTCTCTGAGCAGCAAACACAGCAATGGCGTTTCGTTCCAATCTTTGAACTGAGTGAATGATTCAATGAGTCATTCATAAATACAGTCACTTGTCGGTTGTCGCTACCTACTGCCGTAAATATGTAGCTTGCAGAAAGCGTCATCACTATTTCACATATTTTCCTGAACACGCAAACACAAACAAGGGGAGTGATTCAAACAAATTCGGTGACTAGCTGTTGTTTAACGTGCAATACCAATGAAAGGAAACCGTCTAAATGTGAATATCTTAAATTGTAAACTGTATAATAATAAACATCCTCGTTATGTTGCATCCAGCTAACAATTTCTGGTTCCCAATAAGAATATTAGTTCATGGTTACAAATAAATAAATAAATATATAAATAAAATAGAACCTAAAAAGAACATTATGAGTTGGTTTCTTAAAAAAATTATGCTGTTCCAGTTTCCAAACACAGCCAGAAAATAAGGTATTCCAGTCAGACTGGCAAAAATGCATCTCTGAATGAATTTATTATTAAGTATAAATGACATATTTACAGAATACAAGCACATAGTTGTTGGTGATGTTAATACAAAATAAATACATTATTGTTTATTCTTCAGACTGTATGACAGACATAGAGAATGGCAGGGAAGAAAACCGTCATCATTTTTTCTCCACAATCTGAGGCTCTGAGAGCTTCTTAATGGTGAGCTCCTCTACAAACTTCTTCACCAAACTCTTGTGAAGAGGCTCTGGATCCTGAGAAAGAAAAAAACGGAGTGAGATTGATCAGATGACAGTGAGCGGATATGCATTTATATTCCCGTTCATTTCATTACCGTCTTTTCCAGTAGTCTCTGTTTCTCTACTGCTTCCTCTAGACTCAAACCCACCCATTCAGCCTCCTCCTCTGGGATCTCAAACTGCTGCTTTTAAGAAATGTGAGAAAGGCAAATGGAGGAAAACACACAGGCTGATTATCAACACCATAGGCTGCAAATATACATCTCGTAATAAACTCAACTCACCTTGTAGCGGTTGTAGATTTTCTCCTTGCGAGACGGATCATCGAGAAACAGATCCGTGTCTTTCCGCGCCAGACGTAAAAGCATTGCACGTTTTAGATCCATTCCGAACTTGGAGTTCAAATCTTGCTTTGGGGTCTGCTTTAAAAGAAATACACACAAGATACGGACCAAATTTTGCTGTAAACTTTTCTCGTATAAATGGTTAAAAATGGATTTCTATCAGAACTGTTACAGTACATTGAACTGAATGACCCTTTACACAAAAAATCTTTTACAATTTACATAGAAATGTAATCTGATTGCATTTCATACACAATAAAATATAAAAATATATACATATTCTATGTTTAGAAAATTACATTTTGTACAATAATGTAATATAATAATAAATATACAATAGTATTTTTAAATATAATAAAATATCTTTTTTTTTTTACAATATATTTCATAAAAATATATATTTTTATTTATATACAATTATCCTATTTTTTGTAAAATAATAAAACATACCAAATGCCACAAACTTTTAAGGATTAAATTAAGGATTTAATTTTTTAATATAGTAATAAATATACAATTAATAAAATTATTTTAAATATTAAATATTAAATTATAAACATAATATTATATAAAATTATTGTAATTTTTGTAAAATAATAAAACATACTAAATGGCATAGACTTTTATGGACTTCATGATTTTTAATATAGTAATAAATATACAATAAATAAAACTATTTTAAACATTAAATATTACATCATAAACATAATATTATATAAAAATATTGCAATTTTTGTAAAATAATAAAACATACCAAATGCCATAGACTTTTAAGGACTTCATGATTTTTAATATAGTAATAAATATACAATAAATAAAACTATTTTAAACATTAAATATTACATTTATAAACATAATATTATATAAAAATATTGTAATTTTTGTAAAATAATAAAACATACTAAATGCCAGACTTTTAAGGACTTCATATTTTTTTATATAGTAATAAATATACAATAAATAAAACTATTTTAAACATTACATTATAAACATATATTATACAAAATTATTGTATTTTTTATATAAATAATAAAACATACTAAATGCCACAGACTTGTGAAGATTCTCACCTTCAGGATGTAGAAGTCGAAGCCAAAAGCGGCATCAATGAGGTCCAGTGTGCGAGCTGTGACTGTTACAGTGAACTTTTGGTCGAGGATCTCACTGTACAGCTCTCTGCTAAACAACTGCGGCTTCCAGGTTTTGCGCAGTCTTGTAGAGAGCTGATGTGATCATTCATATCCACAAACACATACCATATAATAATATGGGGTAAGTCATCTTCAAGTTACATTCTAATTTATGGACTATTCACATCAACTTAAATTCAGTATTACAGTCTTACCTTGTCACCTTTGGCATATCTAAAGCCAGATACCCAGCCTTCTCCACCCCAGAGTCCATCCTGTGATTCTGGCGGATAATAAACTGGGATAGGCACATCTTGGACTCGCTCTCTGTGCCCAGTTTCAGGATTGACTCTATATTTGACTCCCAGGGGTTTCCAGTGCACTGGGGTAGGAGGGGTCGTGTCCTGCAGAGAGCGCAGGTAGTGCTGGGGTAGACGGGAATAGATGCCCGTCTGCAGCTTCAGGGCTTCCCATATTTTTGGTGGATACTTGTGTAGAGGCATTTTGTTGGACAAAACCTTAGAAAGGTACATGAAAAAATATTATAGTAAATACTATAGTGTTTTTGAACCATACTATAGTAAAGTACTTGAATTCATTTGTTGTGGTAATTCTATAGTTGCTGTGGTAATATAAACAAATGACCCAATACTGTACTAAGTTTTCTACAACTATAGGGTATATTATACTACAATATACACTACAGTTTACTGTAGTAAAAACTAAAGTATACTACAGTATTTATTAGTTTATCGGTTCATTATAGTTAATACTACAGTATGCATTCATTAACAAAGTGTTATAATATATACAGTATACTACAATTTACTATAGTATGGTTCAAAAACACCATAGTATTTACTATAAAATACTATAGTATTTTTTTTTCTGTGGGGTCCATGCATTACACAATGTACACAAATAAATACATAAATAAATATTTAGATATACATTATATATTAACTACAACTTATTGTAATCTATTCTAGCTGATAAGCTAAAGCCTCAAAGATGCAAATATATGCATTAAAACATACAAATCTGAAAATGCAAAAATAATAACTATAAGAAAAAAGACTGTATACAGTTCAACACTCTTACCGGGGAATAACGCAATCGGAGAAAATTTAATTTAATTTTACATGATCAGTATTAGCCTGCTAGCCTCTCAATCCAGCACACGCTGTAAAGCTAACCAAGGGCACCCAACGTCATTTCCTATGACAGACACTTGTGTGAGAACTGCGATTGGTTGAGTGGAGTGTTTACTGCGCTGATTGGTTGTTTTCATGGCTGAGCTTCCGGGTTTAATAAAAGTTATGTTCTCGTGATGGTAGAAAACAATACAGCATTTTAACTCAACATTATTAAAAGGTACATTTCCTATCTAACCGCCCGAAAGGTGGAATTGAACCACTCTGCCGCTAGGCAGCTACAGGTTTGAAGCCTGCACCCCGGACCACCGAGGTTCATCCGGGCATTTGAAGAGGTTGGCACTACTTCTATATAAAGGTCGCTGCTACGCTATGTGTTACATCTATGGTGAGTTCAATTTGTGAAATTGTATTTAACAGCTTATCACCATTAGGTCAAGAGAAATTAATCCCTCTCACAGTATGAAGTTTATGGAAACACGAAATGTGCAGAAATCCTACATTAAACCCAGTGTTGCACCACATGCAAATTAATTACCTGCTATTGGTACAAACGTGGGGCGGAGTTTCACATTCTTTGTTGCATATTTTATTGTTATGTTAATCATTCTTTGGGGGACTTAAAACCATATCAGGCATGTTTGCTATTTCATTGTATAGCCTACTGCTTTTTCTAGAAAGAGTAAAAGTATATTCTTAAAGCATTAACAAAAGTTTTTACACATAATATGTTTTCCTATATACAGTGCACAGCATAAATGAGTACACCCCCTCTGTAACTTCTGAAAGTCAGCAATTGCTCAATTACTTAGAAGACATGTTATGGTTCTTTAGAGGTATCATGTTCCAGTAAGTCTGCTTAATCAGTTACCAAAGAAGCATGTCAAAATTATTCAGGAAAATAAGATTTTCTTATCAAGGTGATAAAATGTTGTGTAGCAAAAATGAGTACACTTGATCAACAGGTAAGTATGTTGAACCAAAATTATTAAAGAGAAGTAATTTCTTGACAATTAAAAGTGTTATATAGCCCACTGAATCATTCTCAGACTTAATGCTGACAACAATGGAAGAGAGAACTGTCAGGAGACTTTTTTCTTAGCACAAAAGATGACAGTGGTACAAGAGGATTACCAAATCATTGTTTTAAAGGTCCCGTTCTTCGTGATCCCATGTTTCAAACTTTAGTTAGTGTGTAATGTTGTTGTTAGAGTATAAATAAAATCTGTAAAATTTTAAAGCTCAAAGTTCAATGCCAAGCGAGATATTTTATTTAACAGAAGTCGCCTACATCGAACGGCCAGTTTGGACTACATCCCTCTACTTCCTTCTTTAATGACGTCACTAAAACAGTTTTTTGACTAACCTCCGCCCACAGGAATACACAAGAGTTGCGTTTGTAGAGTGTGTTTGTCGCCATGTCGTCGAAACGCTGTTATTTTCATCCCGCAGTCCAATCACCGGGTCTGATTCCGGCTCAGATTGATAGGGTAAAATTAAAGATATGTTTACAATAACACTGAGCGCGTGCATCTCCACGTTATGGTAAGAGGCGTGACCTTTCCGGGCAAGGTTCGCTAAACTGCTGTCGAATCACAACACAGGAACCGCTGGCACAATCAGAACTCGTTACGTATTTCTGAAGGAGGGACTTCATAGAACAAGGAAGTCATCAGCACGTTTTTATGACAGTGGAAACAGCGGTATACAGATAAGTAAATTATGTGAAAAATACTGTGTTTTTTTTACACGCGAAACATGAACACATGTTATATTGCACACTATAAACACAATCAAAGCTTCAAAAAACCACGAAAAACGGGACCTTTAAGTGTGAAAATATAGTAAAAGTAACACAGAAATTCAAACACAATGGACTTGTTACAAGGTCCCTGAAATAATCAGGCCTTCATTTTAAGCTTTCATTTAGTGATGAGGGATTTTTTTTGCTAGACATAGAGCAGGAGAAATACCAAATGAGTGTCTCAGAGCCAGCAAAAGCTATGAAAAGAATGACTGTTTATCTTACAGAGTAAGATGCAGCCTGCAGAAATGACATGCATGGTTGTTGTTCTCAGTGGAACTTCCTACTGTAGCCAAAGCACAATAAAGTCAGTTAGCCATTTCCAAAGCCCATATTTACAAAATATAGATTCTGGGAATCAATACTCTGGTCTCATGAGAACAAATCAATCATTTTGGATCTAACATCATCCAAAATGTCATGGTGTTGCTAGAGGAGGAGTACAGTGAGAAGTGCCTGGTTCCCACAGTAAAGTTCAGTGGTAGTAAAGCTCTTATATAGGGATGTATGAGTGCTGAAGGTGTGAGGAAGTTGTGCTTCATCAATGCTGTCATGAATTCCCACACCACTGTGTAATTTAATACACAGACCTGAAACAGAAGATGTTACCCTTTCCTCATTCCCTGCATTACTGGGCATTTTTTCAACATGACAATGAGGATATGCATTTTCCCATGGTGAAAAACCTGTGTATTGCACTCAGTCTTAACACTCTTGAGCACCTGTGGGGGATTCTGTAGAGACGAGTTGAGCAACACTCCCCATTAAAGATCAGGGCATTTAAGGTGCTCATCATCCAGGAGTTAAACAGGACAGATGCAATAATTTGTCATAAACTTGTACACTCCGTGCCAAGAAGGGTCAGAGCAGTATATTCAAAATTATGGTGCTAGAATAGTGCTAGAATATTATACATTTGTTGAATTAAATCTATGGTGTACTCATCTCTGCAATTGGCTAATTTACTTATTAATGACATATATTTCTCAGATTTTATTACGTATATGTTTAATACATTTGAGTTTTGCCATTTTCCCATGAATTGAATTAGTGATCATAAAGAAAATACATCTTTTGTATTTGTTCAGAGGGGGTGTACTCATTTATGCTGTGCACTGTATACCTTTTTCTAGTCAAGCAATAGATATTCAGCTTAGAGAACCATTTCAAAGTTTCAACTATCACTAATTTAATACTAATAAATATCTAATCCACAACCAATTTGTTGTTTTTAAATATATTTTTTGTCAGTGTTTATTACATAAAATATTCATTTGATCATCACGACTATGACTAATCCTCTTAAACATCCTAAAATGATGATAGATTAGCTCTGTTATTAAATTAAATATATAATATAAAACATATTACCAATGCAATATTCATTTATAATGGCATATTCGCATATTTAGATTGGTAAAGAAACCCTTCATTTTATTGCACAGGGTTTATGGCATTGATTTTTATTTGTTCAGGGTGTTGTGGAAACAGGACATAAAATCAGCCTCAATCAAATAATATTTTTATTTTGCCAGTAAATAAATTATGCAACATATTAAAAAAAATCCAGTACATGAAAATGATTCACTCACACTGCAAGAATAGCATCCGTTCCAGATCTTCACTGTACATTGGCACACATTCACTTCATACATCTTATTAATTTTCAAATATTCTTGAAGCTTTTAAGGCTTCAGGCAAGAAATCTTGAAAACAGACAGTCATAGGCAGAGCATATGCACCTTCTCAGAACTACATTTATATTTTGCTTGTTGCAACAGCAGTGTCTCACACTACAGGGAACTTGAGTGTTCAGTTTTCTGCTGAACTGTTTACCAGAAAGTATATACGGGAATAATTGCAGAACTGTCCTCACGTGTCTTACAAACTAATACCATCCAGTTCGCTTTAAGAATAAACACAAACCTTTACACTTTTAGTCAGTGTTTGTCGTTTGTAATGAATAAAACTTTAATGCTGTGACAATGATGGAAGACACTCTACAAAACAGGAGAGTGATAAATAAGACACAAACACCACTCTTCCTAGTATGTGATATAGTGGAGTGACAAAAAATAAGTACACATTATCATATTTAGAATGATGAAAATACTGATGTGCCGCCCATGAAGTTGAGAAGAAAAAAAAAAAAACACACCCTCATTTCAGTACAACATAATCAACTTAATAGTGAGTGTTTATATGTGTACGCAACTTTATTACATAAAATTCCATCAACAGATTTCAAAATGTTTTGTTTCACGCTCACTTATTGCATTATATCACCGAATGATGTGCACAGACTCAAGTTACTGGAACATTTCATGTGCATCAGAGAAAACAAGTATTATTCATAATTTCATGTAGCATTCCCTTGTAAGGTCATTCACACCATTTTTATTCAGTTTCATCATCTTCCATTACAATGAACTGACATTTCAGCTTTTGGGACTGCATTTCATTTGATATCATTCAAAAATAAAAAAACCCAATTGGCTCTAGAATAACACAAGCACACAACAAACGCCAACTGTGATTGATAAATATGAAAATCATAGTGCTTGTCCTAATAAAATTATATGTATTTACCTAGAGTAATTGATAGAGGAAAACATACAGTCAGCAGAAACATCAATTTTAAATTCCAAAAATGAAAATGCATAAACGTAACAGGATATGACATCACCCTGTTGTAAAAGGCTCCTAAGCGTACACACGCACACACACTCTCTCTCCCCCTCTCAAACATGCTTAAGTTATCAATAAATAAAGAGGACAATCGAAATATCACAATGTTCTCAAACACCGTTGTACATCTGGATCTTATAAACAACCTTTTTACTATTTTGAGTTGCCATGTGAAATCAAACACTAGGGACACAAATGAGTGACTGATCTGTATTAAAAACAGAGGAAACAAACACAACTGACAGGAAATGTCATAGTGGAGATGGACAGATGTTCTGCAGAAATGTTATAGAATTATCATTGTGGATTTCACTGGGCCCTCCTCAGAAACTCATTATTTGCCCCTTTAGTTCGAGTGTTATAGAAGCTTGTTTTCACCATGAAAAAATAAAAAACTTTTTATCTCATAATTCATAATAAATTTGAGTTCTAAAGTCAGAATTGCGTGATATAAACTCACAATTGCGAGAAAAAGAGTCGACTTTACATCTTGCGATTCTGACTTCATAACTCGCAATTCTGACTTTATCACTTGCAGTTGCGAGGAAAAAAAGTCAGAATTGTGAGATAAAAATTAAAAAAGCAATTACCTTTTTTATTTAGTGGCGGAAATAAGCTTCCATAGCGTGTTTTGTATGGAAGCTTGTTTAAACTAAAACAATAATAAAAAAGGTAATTGCAACTTTTTATCTCACAATTCACTTTTTTTTCTCAGAATTGCAAGATATAAATTCAATTGCGTGATATAAAGTCAGAATTGCAAGTTATAAAGTCAGAATCGTGAGATAAAAAGTAAAAAAAGCAATCTCTTTTTTTTTTTATTTAGTGGCGGAAATCTCGTAATTATGACTTTATGACACACAATTGCAAAAAAAAAGTCAGAATTGTGAGATAAAAAGTAAAAAAGCAATTACCGTTTTTTTTTTTTTTTTAATGCCAGAAATAAGCTTCCATAGCGTGTTTTGTATGGAAGCTTGTTTAAACTAAAACAATAATAAAAAAGGTAATTGCAACTTTTTATCTCACAATTCAAACTTTTTTTTCTCAGAATTGCAAGATATAAATTCAATTGCGTGATATAAAGTCAGAATTGTGAGATAAAAAGTAAAAAAGCAATCTCTTTTTTTTCAATTTAGTGGCGGAAATCTCGTAATTCTGACTTTATGACACACAATTCTGACTTTATAACTCACAATTGCAAGAAAAAAGTCAGAATTGTGAGATAAAAAGTAAAAAAGCAATCTCTTTTTTTTTCAATTTAGTGGAGGAAATCTCGTAATTCTGACTTTGACACACAATTCTGACTTTATAACTCACAATTGCAATAAAAAAGTCAGAATTGTGAGATAAAAAGTAAAAAAGCAATTACCTTTTTTTTTTTTTGTGGCGGAAACAATCTTCCATTGAGTGTTTTGTATGAAAGCTTATTTAAACTAACTAAATAAGTATTTGCGACTTTTTAACTCACTTTTCTCAGAATTGTGAGATATAAAGTCACAATTGCGAGTTATAAAGTTCAGTTCTGAGAAAAAAAAAAAATGACAGAACATTTTTTTACTCTTCCGACTTTACAACACGCAATTAAGACTTTATATCATGCAACTGTTTATATCTCGCAATTCTGAGAAAAAACGTCAGAATTGTGAGATAAACTCGAAATTGCAAGAAATGTCAAAATTGCGAGTTATAAACTCACAATTGCGTGCTATAAACTCACAATTCTGACTTTTTTCTTGCAACTGCGATACAAACTCACAATTCTGATTTTTTTTCCTCAGAATTGTGACATATAAACTTTTTTTTTTTTCGCAATTCTGAGAAAAAAGTAAATTATATAGTAAAAAGTCGCAATTATACCTTTTTTATTTTTTATTCAGAGGCGGAAACAAGCTTCCGTAGTTTTGCGTTTGGATGAATATACAATCAACACGATGGCATCAGCCAGTGAAAATGGTATTTTAGTTGTTTTTTCCAAAGACAATGCACTGAAAGGCTGATGTATGGTGAACACATTGATGTTTGATTCAACCGTCATGTCAAACGCACAGAAATCCTAGACTGACCAAAGACTGTCAATATTTGAATATAAGAGTTAATACTTTTTTGCACTTACTTAAATGCTAATAATCATGAGACAATTCATTTGAATACAATAAACAGCTGATCAGTAATTGCACAGGCTTTTGTTCAGAGACACTCGGTCATAATAGGATAATAAGAAAAAGGAAAACGTTTCCCACTAAATGTGGCGACAAATGAAGAGACTTTCTCGGGGAACCTCGGAAATAGAGGGTAAACAATCACAACAATGATTTTGAGATCAGCACTCTTGTGCTTTGCTTTGGCAAACGTGTGTTTAGCAAGAACCGCACGGCGCTAATGAAAGTTAGCACAACCTACTAAAATAACTTTACCTGAGGTTGGAGCGGCGCTTGCTTTACTCGGACTCATGTAACTGTGCTTTACTGCTTGTGTGTGCTCAGCTGTGATGGGGCAATGAGACTAAATTGGAGCTGTGACTCTGATGTTATGGGACCTTAGTGAGGCCACCTCATCACAGGCTCCAGGAACAATTCAGTCGGCATTTCAGTCGCTATTCGAGACCGATAACGGAAAATTCTGTTGTAAACCAAAAAAAATAAAAAAAATAACTGCAATTACATCACACTGACCTTCTGACTCGGTGCACACTGATAATGCATTTACACCAAAACATACAAAAAGCAACAAAAAAAAAAAAAAAAAAAAAAAAAAAAAAATCAAACCACCGTATTTTCTCCGCAGACCATGACCCTTTGTGACCTCTGAACACCAGCTTTTCCTGGCATTTTGAAGAGAAACTTGAAGTCTAAACTGCAATTAGCCAATCAAATCTTTCATAGCTTAAAGAAGGTTCAACGTCTGCAAACTTTTGACGAAGAAAAAAAGGGAAAACGAAACCCAAAGACGTGAAAAACAACCCAAATATAGCCATGCTGACATATTGTGGTGTAGAGTGTGAAAAGTGCTAATGCTAGTCCTCCATCCCGGCCCGCGCTCCTCAGTGACTCCGGTGTGGGCGCACACACGGCCAGGTGTTTGCAGTGGCGACGATGGGACGGCTCTTGTCCTGGACTGTGCGGTGAGGATGGGAGGCGGCGGGGTCCAGGCGGAGGATGTGGGAGGGAGAAAAACGCTCGTAACACGGCACACACAAGCAAGTCCTCGGATGAATGTGACATTCCCACTGACCGCATGCTGCTGGAGATGTACACATACAAAAGGCCAAACGCCCACCATGCATACTGACTACCAATGGCAAAAATAGAATCCTTTTGTCTTTTTTCCTATTTTTTTATCTCCTATTCTGATCCCCATGTGTCTTCACTGTAAGGTAAGGCAGGGATTTATTTTTTTTAAATACATTTTTATCTGATGTGTGACTGCCTGTCGTTAAAACAAGCTCATGACTACGCCATCAGACCAGCAGCCTAAGCAGTATCTTCGAGACATCACACCATCCCTCCCCCCCGCTGCTGATCCTCGACAGGTACGTCGTCCTTGGGAACGGTTACAGGTAAACTCTGGAGTCGTTTCCGCGCTACGCCATGTAGATGAAGGTGTTAATGTCCGTCTCGTCTCTCTTGATGTACTTGTGCTCAATGAGCCACTCAATCTGTTCCTTGATCATTTTCTTCTGAGGGAGGAACATGTTCTTGAGGATCTCCACCAGCTCGGTCTGCAGCTGAGCGTTTGTGATCTTCTTACGCATCTTCATGATCTGAATAATGGCCTCCTGAAATGTTGCAGTAGAAAAAAAAACACACACATTAAGCCCAAAGTACACTATAAATAATAAATTCATGAAATTTACAGTAAAAAACAGCAGCTGTGGTTGCTAGAACTACCGTAAAAAAATACGGTAGCAATATTTTAGGTTTTTACGGGACTAAACTTAAATTTAGGGTTGATATAATGTTAATATTACACCCTACTTCTTTTATTTGTACCTGTATAACATACTGAGAGCCACTGTAATAACACAGGTGGTAAATGAAGCATGATTAAAATTAAATCCATCACATGTAGTCACTACAAGCAGTGGAAAGTACAAACAGTGTCACACACACAAATGCAAAACACCATCATGGTAACACTTGTGACACTAAAATAATGAAATAAACATTAAAGGTGCAGTGTGTAATATTGACAGCTAGTGGTTGAAATGGGTACTGCAGTCCAAATTCAAAATATTGGAGAGGGTCGTTCCTCCTACTCCTCAGACATGACGCTCACGTGGGTTGCCAGTTTGAGGACACAATAGGAATGAGTGCAATTGACAATGGAAGGTGAAGAGCCTTATATTGTAAATTGATGAGTTGATTTATCTGTGTCTAATATGCCTCTGGGAAGAGGTTTTTAGATGGATGGCGAGGCTTTAGGTTGGGCAGAATCTACGATCTCCGACCTAGTTTGTTTGCTGGCTTTTGTGGCTACAATAAGCCGTGTTTTCTGCAACCCAGGGTATCGAAATACTATTGGATGAATCCGCACTGGGCGGGATCATACAGACCAAACCAAAAACACACATTCTGACACAGAACGCACATTTCAAAGTAGAATAACTGGCTGTAGTATTGTTTTTCTCAGAAACAAGTATGTGAACTTAGCATGTTTCTTAAATCTCTGCAAACATATTATGGTATTTTTGTGCTTTAGTAGAGTCAAAAAAATTACATATTAAAAAAAAAAAAAAATTACATGACTCACCCTCATGTCGTTCCAAACCCGTAAGACCTCCGTTCATCTTCGGAACACAGTTTAAGATATTTTAGATTTAGTCCGAGAGCTTTCTGTCCCTCCATTGAAAATGTATGTACGGTAGACTGTCCATGTCCAGAAAGGTAATAAAAACATCATCAAAGTAGTCCATGTGACATCAGAGGGTCAGTTAGAGTTTGTTGAAGCATCTAAAATACATTTTGGTCCAAAAATAACAAAAACTACGACTTTATTCAGCATTGTCTTCTCTTCCGGGTCTGTGTATATCCGCGTTCACGACTCCGCAGTGACGCTGCTTCTTCTTCTTCTTCTATGGCGGATGGCATCCAGCTTATTGATGGATTACCGCCCCCTTCTGCTCCGGACAGTGACGCGATTAGGACATCAAGCTGTATTCAAGCTATTCTACATGGTTTGTATTTTGGTATTGCTATATTTTTTAAAATGGTGCATAGGTGTGCATGTCCTTATGTGACGCGAATGTCCTAATCGCGTCACTGTCCGGAGCAGAAGGGGGCGGTAATGCATCAATAAGCTGGATGCCAACCGCCGTAGAAGAAGCAGCGTCACTGTGGAGTGAAAGCGGATATACACAGACCCGGAAGAGAAGACAATGCTGAATAAAGTTGTAGTTTTTGTTATTTTCGGACCAAAATGTATTTTAGATGCTTCAACAAACTCTAACTGACCCTCTGATGTCACATGGACTACTTTGATGATGTTATTATTACCTTTCTGGACATGGACAGTCTACCGTACATACATTTTCAATGGAGGGACAGAAAGCTCTCGGACTAAATCTAAAATATCTTAAACTGTGTTCCGAAGATGAATGGAGGTCTTACGGGTTTGGAACGACATGAGGGTGAGTCATTAATGACATAATTTTCATTTTTGGGTGAACTAATCCTTTAATATCCTAATGATTTTTTAGCATAAAAGAAAAATCGATAATTTTGACCCATACAATGTTGTTGGCTATTGTGGTCCAGGGTCCAGGGTCACATATAGTAAGGGAACTTGCAGTTAACAGGTTTTTACCATAACCTTTTTACAGTCTTTTACCATTAAAATTACATTTTACTTTACTAGTTTATGCGTACATTAGGGTATGCATACAGTGTGCATTGTCATTTCATCATCTGCATAGTATTTGCTTACTCTACGCACACTGTCTGATTTTTCTATCCGCATATACTTTGTTTTGAGCTAAATAGTTTGTCCACAAGGTGGCAACACTGACCCGGACCACTGTTTCATAGACGAAAAAGAAATGGAGTAGATGGAACAACAACAAACTATTGGAGGTGCAACAATGACAGTCACTGGCATTGATGAGCGTTCGAGTGAAGTAGTTAAGAGATACTGTGGACAAAGACATTTTTATCAGCTATACCTTCAGGAGAGAAATAGCGGAGACAATGGACAGTATGAAACTTTAAAATGAGCATGTGTTAAGCGACTTGTGTGGCACAGGCACACTTGGATCAAATACGCTATCAAATGAAGTATACTTTGAAAGGCTATGTATTCGGCTTAGACAAAGTGTTCACATCAAAACTGAAGTATACATTGGGCTTCAGTGACTAGTGTTAGTGAACAGAGAGCACTAATAATGATTTTTGACTTTTCGTACCTGTGTTCTTAATATTCTAAGCTGGACGATGCCTTCATTCTCCTCTTCTCTCATTCGCTCCGTCGTCAGCTGCAACCGGCCGATTAAGTTTATCTTCCCCCTCTTTTGAACCTTGGAATTTTTTCTGAGGAGAAACAAAAATTATTGAGCAAATGAAAAGAGCAAGTAAAAGTCAAAGCAAGAGATGAGATGTTCTTACATCAAAGAGAATTCCTGGTTAACGAAAAACAATGTACTGTCCGTGAAGTCTTTGGGAGAGCTCACTTGAGGTTCATATGACAGAACTTGACGTTTGAGCTTCGGGAAGGCAACAAGAGACTGAATAAAAAGAGAGGGAAAACAAGTTAAGAAGATGATGTTACAACATCTATAAACCAAGATTTGTTTAACTTTTCAAAGTCAGTCGATATTGGATATTTCTAATTCATTTTTAGACATTAATAATTTAAAAATTGTTAAATGTAATCAAATTTAAAAATGAATATCTATTTTTCATACTGTATATTATAATGTTGTGATATTTAAATTCAATTTAGATAGCATAGTAGCATTATGATTGATTTTATTTCTTAGTGTTTTATTTTTAATTTATTTACACAAAATAGTATTTAAACATTTTAATATAGGTCATTTATCGCCCATAACATACAAATAATTATCGGCTTAACCATACCGGTCAGAATTTTAATATCAGTGCATCTTTCGTTCATGTTAAAGCAGTGGTTCTCAAACAGTAAATGTAACTCTAAATTCAGGGAATAAAGCAAAAAAAAAAAAACCTAAGACCTATATCGTTTTAAAGGGTTAGTTCACCCAAAAATGAAAATTCGGTCATCATTTACACACCCTCAGGTTGTTCCAAACCTGTATACATTTTTTTGTTCTGTTGAACACAAAGGAATATATGTTGAAGAATGTGGGAAACTGCACAATTCTGGGGCACCATTGATTTCCACAGTATTTTTTTTTTTCCTACTATGGAAGTCAATGGTGCCCCAAAGTGGCCTGGTTACAAATTTCCTTCAAAATATCTTCCTTTGTGTTCAGCAGAACAAAGAAATTCATACAGATTTGGAACAACCTGAGGGTGTGTAAATGATGACCAAATTTTCATTTTTGGGTGAACTTTTCTATTGCCAGTTTGCATAATTTCAAAGCTGCTTCACTCTATGAAATAAAATTGATACTTTTTGCAATGCTTGAAACAGTCAACAAATAATCAACTATGTAACTTTTCAGTGCATTTTCTTCTTGAAATCTTGTAAATGCAAACAATGATCTGTTTTAAGTAAACATCTTAACACTTAAAGAACAAAAAGTGCGATTCTTGTGCAAAAGTTTCTAGAGTGCTCTTCAATTTTTCTACAATGAATTTTATTTATGTTGATTAAACGAATACCCAGAGAGTTCGTCTCAGTTCAGCATCAGGCAGCTCAGTGGCAAGTTTCAGATTCTCAAAGCTGATCTTCTCTCGTGGTCTTTGGTTCCAGGCAAAAAGTACAGCCAGTTGGAAGGTTGTGACCTCCAGGTCGTACTGCCCAACTTCATTCTTAAAAGTGATCTACCGGAGAGCACACAGACTGATTAGTTACAAGCATTTACTAAGCATTAAACACAGTGCATAAAATACACCTACAATGCCATTGGACATGAGGTGGTGCCAGTGGAGTTTGCGGCCACTGTGGTTCTTCTTGTAGAAGTCCTCCACCTCAGGGATGAGATCTTCCAGCTCGGTGGGCAGAGACACAAACACTTTCTCTGAGCTGCGTGACCACGCTCCAGCATTCAAGATCTTTATATTCACAGAGTCCGCTGCGTAACAGAAGAGGAGTGAAAGAGACCTTAAGAACTAAATGAAGAACATCACATCATCACTAATATATTTATTACAAATGTTCACTATAGAAACGTCTGACTTTTTGTCCCCCATCACCCATTGGCTCTGCAGTGAGCAGCCTCTCGAATTTTCAGCATCATTACTCCAGTCTTCAGTGTCACATGATCCTTCAGAAATCATTTCAATATGCTGATTTGGTGCTCATGAAACATTTTTTGTTGTTGAAATTAGTTGCGCTGCTTAATATTTTGTGATAAAAATTTTTTAGGATTCTTTGACGAAAAATCTTACTGACCCCAAACTTTTTAAATGCATATATATATAGAGAAAACTAGGCTTGTAAGTCACCTGGTAAAGCCAGCTTGTTGTGTTTGTGCACCTCCTTGAAAACCTGGTTAAGATCTTCAGACACTTTGATGTCTTGAAACATTCTAGCTAGCTTGTTCACATAGTCAGCAGGCATCCCAACTTCCTGAAACATGCCAGGCCGAAATACAAATTAAAATACAAAACACTCAAATTGAGTTTCAGTCACTCTCATTTCTCTTTTATTCTCACCCTGAGCCACTCGACCATGTTCTCCTCAATCTCACTGTCCGCTGAGATGTCCAGGATCAGACGCCTGGTCAGGTGGGCTTTGTGGTACCTCATGAACACATCCTTATTCTGGACGTATTTTAGCACAAGCAGCTACAGGAAGCAATTTGTAGTATTTACATTATGAAACACTTTTGAGGACAACAACAATGTGTAACATGTTATAATAGCCTCACCACTTCCTTCAGTTTGAGCTCGATCTCCTCTGAGGTCAGCTTTTTGCTGAGAGGCGTCTTTCTTAGCAGCATGTCACAATAGTTGGCGAGCAGCTCCGGACACTTTGACTCTGGTTGTGTTTTGAGGCCCACTCTGCGTTTAGAAACATTAAAGGGTTAGTTTACCCAAAAATAAAAATTCTGTCATCATTTACACACCCTCATGTCGTTCCACACGCGTTTGGAACGACATGAGGGTGAATAAATTATGACAATTTTTTTCATTTTTGGGTGAACTAACCCTTTAAATGGTCATCAAACATGATTGATATGAGTTGATACAACTCTAAAACATGGACCCTTTTCACAGACTGAATCTAGAAAAGACCAACTTCTAACCAACCTAATTAATATTTTCCCCCCTTTTATAAAGTCATAGAAAATTCCTTTTCTGAGAACCTCGTAAATTTGAAAAGGGTCCATTAGCAGCACTCCATTAGTGAAGTTAAAAGGTTATTTTGTGCTTTTCACAGTAAACAGAAGCCCAGAAGGCAGCCGTCACTCACCCCTTCTGTTTCAATGGCAGCTCCAACTTAAATATTGTGGCATCATTCACAACTGCTTTGTATGCCTGGGGGAAATTATAAACTATATGTTACAAGTCATTAAAAAGGTACGCAAGACATAAACACTTTTATTCAAGTCTATTCAATTTCCAGTAACATCAACAGCGTTTTTATGGAGTTACTGCTAAATAACCTTCCAATGTACTCCTGTGTCATCACAGATCTCTGGTAACCATCTGCGGTGTGATCTAGTCATGCAGGCTACTTACTGAGACCAACTGTAAGACAGTGAGAATGAATACAGATGGGGCGACACACTCACTTTGTCTCTGGCTGTCAGGAACCGAGGATCATCCTGGAACGCTTCCTTCACTAATTTACTAAAGCGATTGAACAGAGTCAGGAGCTGCTCCACGTACTTCTCAGAGTCCTGAGGAAAAACATAAACAGAACATCAGTACAGCACAGAGTTGGCCTAATGGTTGAGAATCAGTCATAACACAAAGGTCAGAACTTTAAACCCAGACAGAGAGGACTTTTTCACAAGAAATCTTTGGAATAAAATAAGTAAAAGCATGACCATCAATTTAACATTCAACTACAACCAATAACGTTAAGTGCTCACTGTTGTGATGGTCTCGGCAGCGGCCACCATGTCTGCCAGTCCAGCGCTGATGATGTGCTCCTCAAGGTCTTTCAGCATGGGCTCAATCCCATTGGGAACTTTATCCATGAGAGAGAACATGAGGTGCAGCTCTGTGGATGAAGAGTTCACTGAGGTTTATTATAGCTATTTAGAAAATATGCAAAGTCCAGCACACTACTGTTCAAAAGCTTTGGGTGAGTAAGATTTTTTTTCATACTTTTATTCAGCAAGGATGCATTAAATTGATCAAAAGCGACCGTAAATACGTTTATAATGTTACAAAAGATTTATTTTTTTGAAATTTCTATTCAAAGAATCCTGAAAAAAACAAAAAACATCACAGTTTCCACAAAAATATTAAGCACAACTGTTGTCAACATTGATAATAATAAGAAATGTTTCTTGAGCAGCAAATCAGCATATTAGAATGATTTCTGAAGGATCATGTGACACTGAAGACTGGAGTAATGATGCTGAAAATTCAGCTTTGTCATCACAGGAATGAATTATTTTAAAATATATTAAAATAGAAGACAGTTATTTTAAATTGAAATAATATTACTGTTTTTTTATACTGTATTTTTAAATCAAATAAATGCAGCCTTGATAAGCATAAGAAACTTCTTTCAAATACATTAAAAATATCTTACCCACCCAAAAAATTTTGAATTGTAGTTCATATAAAACCCCAAATGGATCATTTTAAATATATAGATTTCAAAGTCTCATACTCACTGTCAGTCTCATTCCGTTTGATCATGCCTGGACATTCAGCCAAGATAGTTTCTTTAAATGACGTTACAAGTGCATTCACACAACATTCCATAAGCTGGGAAAAAACAATCCACAATTTCAGACTGACATACCTGGCTATAAGACTTTACTTTCAATTACATATCAAATACCGAATCATTTAAAAATAATAATAATATTTTTAATATATTTACATTTAAAAATACACAAATATTGTAATAATTGATGCCCTATTTATGAATGAATTAACGCATTATTTAAAAACCAATCATATACTCACTGCTTGTACAGAGTTACATTCACGTCGTGTCTCTAAATATCGTAGTGCACGTTTCTCTTCTTCCCTTAACTTAGCGTCTGCCTGTAAACAGAGATATGAGAATACATGACTGCAAACGCAAGGAAAAACAGAGCTGTAGAGTGTTAGCTCTGTGTTTGGCTGTGCAGTTTTTATCTAGAATATGTAGTTTAAAATCTGATCTCTGGCAGGCCGTACATATTTCATGTAGTTTTGTACTCCATTCTGCTGCAGGTAGGATGGTGCCTGAGTCCTGTAGAACCTCTCAGTGGAGTCTAGGTAGGCTTTCTCAAAGTTATCCCTGTAGATCTGCAGTTTATCATCAGGATTGGAGCACAGGTTCACTGAGAAAAGAGAATGTAATACTTCTAACTAATAATGCCATCAAATATTTTGAATCTTCATGAAAAAGTCACTCAATCCAATAAAAGAACTGCAGCAAATCTCACCATATGACTCTCTGACCCCGATGACCAACTGTGAGTCAAACGCCTCTCCCAGCCGCTCGGCGTGGACCAGCTTCATTGCACTATCCTGCAATCTATTCTTGATGTTGGAAAATATAGATTCGTTCCAAGTGTCCAGCATCAGCTGCAAGAACATAAGCAGAACAAAAGAATGAATCCTAATCTGGAAAAAATCAGGGCTGGGATTCACACAAATTTCACAATTGGATTCAATTTCAGCTTGCAATTCAGTTCTGATCTCAATTCAATTAGTTAGTTACAGTTTTTCAAAAAAAAAAAAAAAATCTCTTTCAGCTAATGCTGTAAATTCTTTAGGGAACCCTGTCAGTTGGTACATTAATATTAAAGGGTTAGTTCACCCAAAAATGAGAATTCTGTCATTTATTACTTACCCTCATGCCGTTCCACACCCGTAAGACCTTCATTAATCTTCAGAACACAAATTAAGATGTTTTAGTTAAAATCCGATGGCTCCGTGAGGCCTCCATAGGGAGCAATGACACTTCCTCTCTCAAGATCCATAAAGGTACTAAAAACATATTTAAATTGGTTCATGTCAGTACAGTGGTTCAATATTAATATTATAAAGCGACGAGAATATTTTTGCAGCGCCAAAAAAAACAAAATAACGACTTATTTAGTGATGGCCGATTTCAAAACACTGCTTCAGGAAGCATCGGAGCACAAATGAATCAGTGTATCGAATCTGCTGTTCGGAGCTCCAAAGTCACGTGATTTCAGCTGTTGGCAGTTGACACGCGATCTGAATCATGATTCAATACGCTGATTCATTATGCTCTGAAGCTTCATGAAGCAGTGTTTTGAAATCGGCCATCACTAAATAAGTCGTTATTTTGTTTTTTTTGGTGCTGCAAAAATATTCTCGTCGCTTTATAATATTAATATTGAACCACTGTACTCACATGAACCGATTTAAATATGTTTTTAGTACATTAATGGATCTTGAGAGAGGAAATGTCATTGCTCCCTATGAAGGCCTCACGGAGCCATCAGATTTCAACTAAAATATCTTAATTTGTGTTCTGAAGATTAATGAAGGTCTTACGGGTGTGGAACGGCATGAGGGTGAGTAATAAATGACAGAATTTTCATTTTTGGGTGAACTAACCCTTTAAATGTTACAAGGACACCTTAAAATAAAGTGTAATGGCATATATTAATCAAAATGCACTGAATGGCTTTCCTGTGGTAAATGTAACTTTACATGACACTTTATTGATGTCTTTCCATTGTTGAAACATTGATTAAACGATTACATGTAGGGTTGTCAAAAGCACCGATTTCGGTACCAAGTCGGTACTGAAATTTTAAAAATGTGACAATAGCATTTTGAGCGCTGTTGAGCGGATTCTTAAACACCCCTGATTGGCAATTGTGTTCACACGCTCAACAGATACGTCTGTGATTGGCTGTTGTGAATAGGCATCTTTGACGGTCTTCACCGAGCGCTTACACAGATACACACAGGAGCGTTTGAAAGCAGTTATCTATCAGCAGATTCATTTATCAGCGGATATATTAGGGATCTGCTGATAGACACCTGCTTTTAAACGCTCCTGTGTGTATCTGTAAGCGCTCGGTGAAGAGCATCATTGATGTCTGTTTACAACATGTTTTTTGTTGCCAATCACAGACATATCTGTTGAGTGCATGAACACAATGGCCAATCAGAGGTATTTAAGAAGCCGCTCAACAATTATTGGATGGGAGTCGAACTACATATAATGTATAGTGAAGATTTGTTTACACATTATCTGGAAATAGCATAGACTAAAAGATTGCAATTTAAGTCATTTTTTCAACCCAGCACTAAATAAGTTTTATCCCACTGACCTTCCTAACAATGCTGTCTTCCACATTGGACTTCTTGTTGGTGCCCTGTTTGCCCATCAGGGTGATTTCCAGCTGGCAGAATGGCTTGGGCAGAATGTCACACTGCGTGAAGAACTTCCTCCACTCCACGATGTAAGCCTTGAGGAGCGCCGTGTCATCTTGGTGACTGAGCACTCTCTAAACACCAATGATCAAGAATGAGAGATGATTCTGCTGAAGAACATCAACGGGTCACTTAATCCTGAACCTCTCTTACCGCTTGAGCTTGCTTAATAAAATCTAAGATGTCCTCCTTGAGGGCCTGGTGGATCTTTGCTGGTCCTTTGTCATCCCATAGACAAACCGCATGAACATCTCTATGAGAATGAAGAAGAATAGAAAGACAGACTGAACACTTAGACTATAGTTAATGTGTAGGATATAAAAAGATCTGAATTCATAAGGTCTTACGAGAAAAGATCGAACCACTGCTGCTTAGTTACAGACTCTTGGCGAAGCAACTTAAGGACAATGGGGCGCATAAGATCCCACTTGTCCTCAAACTGGAGGGAACCCTTGTTCTAAGCAAAAAGACATGGAAAAGGACACAGATGAACAAGAGCATGCCTGCATTAATATGTGACACAATGAACCAGACATTATGGAACACTTCTGTGTCTAAATATTTCCAAAAAATTAGTGCATTTACAATAAGGCAAGTAGTTTGTTTCTTTTATTTCTTACGTCTGTAAAAAGCATAAAATTGAACATTTCTTTGTATTATTTGACTTTTTAAATATTATACTTTTTACATATTTTTGTAGTGCTCTCAAATTGATTAATTGCGATTAATCACATCTAACATAAAAGTTTGTAATATATTTGAGAGTTAGATCCAATTAATCGATTTGACAGCACAATTTTTTCTTTTAAATATTTCTTTGTTTTTTATCACTTTAGTTTTTTTGTTATATTAAGGTCACAAAGAAAGGTTCTTTGCTAATCTTTCAAAATGCTATTTTTCAAATAGCTATTGCTATAGATTTTACTGTGTAACCCTTGCACCAGATTTAGACTTTCAATCTTAAAATATGAAAGTGCATCAAATAAAGAGCATAACTGAATATATATATATATATATATATATATATATATATATATATATATATATATATATATATATATATATATTATTTATTTTTCCAATTATGCACTTTATTTGATATATATATTTTTTTAATTATGCACTTTATTTTAGGGCTGTCAAACGATTAATCACGATTAATCGCATACAGAATAAAAGTTTGAGTTTGCCTAATATATGTGTGAGTACTGTGTGTAATTATTATGTATATATAAATACAAACAAATTAATGTATATAGTTAAGAGAAATATCTTATTTATGAACAAAATATTTTTATTTATATATAATATAAATTATATGAAAATATAAATAAATACATATACTTGTAAATATTTCTCAAAGATATACATGAATGTGTTTGTATTTATATATACATAATAATTACACACAGTACTCATATATTAGGCAAACTCAAACTTTTATTTTGTATGCGATTAATCGCGATTAATCGTTTGACAGCCCTACTTTATTTATGAAAGTGCATCAAATAAAGTGCATAATTGAAAAAAAAAAAGAAAAAAAAAAAAAAAAAAAAAAAAAAAATATATATATATATATATATATATATATATATATATATATATACCATTTCAAATATTAGTGTGCAGAAATTATAATAGTTGTGGTGTCATTTTCATCAATGAACAATACTGCCACTAAAGTTTTACATTTTTAAAACTTTATTGTACTTTTTTTTTTTTTTTTTTTTTACCAAGGAGACAGTGAAGAGCTTAAAACGAAATACGAGACATGATGAAAAAAAAGTAAGAATCAAAGTAAATATCACTTGTGAACACAAAAATGTTATTATACGTGATTTCCAAAGCCAATAAGTGTAAAAATATTACTTAATTGTACATATATATTTGATAAATAAAAATGCTAGATATGAAATTAGTTTTAGCCAGAAAATAGTTTTATTTCAAAAATGTTTAAAATGTTATGTCCACCAAATATAGATAGCAAGCAACAGGCTGAACGGTTTTAAAATCAACCTGATAGTTTATGTCTCCAGACAGCATTTTGGATATCACTGGTGCATTTGAACACATCTATGACACCAAAAATATAGTGTAGTTACTCAGATCACTAGGTTTTGAGACACAGTCACTGTATTTAACTGCATGAAAACAAGCATCCTCCATAAAAATGGAATTTCTCTTCTCTCTAATTCATATTCCTTGAATGATATCTTCATATATTCTAACTTCTTAAAATATCTGACCCTAGTGACATGTAAGGCAAGAAAAGACCAGCACATGAAACTCGATATGATCAACTCATATTGACATTATATCATTAGCTCAGTCAAGTGTCATTTAATCATTGGCCAAGCTAGCAACATGCGTGCTAATTGTCATCAGGCACATGCCCCTTTATGATATATATTTATAAGCAACATAATACTGAAAGTCAACACCAGTGGCGTTAAAACTGACTTCAAGTAGTCTGCATGCAGTCCAGCATTATTGTGATTATTGGCTTTATTAATCTCAGCTAGCTCACAGCCTGCTAGCTAAACACAGGCTGCAAGACAGTCTTATAAACTCACTAGACATGCACGCAAGAGTCCGAGCAAGCCGCTAAACGTCAATGGTACAACATAGTCATTTGAAGGTTACAGGCGTCTATATGGGTTTTTGACTGTTTTTGGAGAATTTGGAGGCAAAGAGCTTAAGTGTCTCTTACCTTTAACAAATTAGACATCGCCATGTTTCCTTAACTTATCCCCTCGTCCGATCTCGCGAGATTTGGTTCGGTATTAGAACTAGCGATGGGATCTTAGGTTCATTTCTGCAAATGGATCCATTCGAACAGATATATAAAATATATATGTACAATTAAGTAATATTTTTTACACTTATTGGCATTTAAAAATCACGTATAATAGCATTTTTGTGTTCACAAGTGATATTTACTTTTTTTTTTTTCATCATGTCTCGTATTTTGTTTTAAGCTCTTCACTGTCTCCTTGGTAAAAAAAAAAAGTACAATAATGTACCAAAATGTAAAACTTTAGTGGCAGTATTGTTCATTGTGATGAAAATGACACCACAACTGTTATAATTTCTGCTATATTTCATATATATTTCATAAATAAAGTGCATAATTGAAAATATTAAAACTGAATATATCCGTTATCCAACAATTTTGCTTTAATAAATGCTATTAAAAATAATATATATAAATATATAAAACAAATTTGGTGTATGTCAAAAAACATTTAATAAACACATACAAAAAAATACAAACATATTTCCATGACATTTTATTTGTGGCATTTAATCTGTTCAGCTATTATGGTTCACCCCAAACACCAGTTCACTCAACAGTGGTGGCATTGGCATTGTACATAACGTATTATTATGTATATTATAATTAAGCACCATTTTAAAACTTTGAGATATAATCTTTGTATGTTGTCCTGTGACATTCATTTGTCAGATGTAAGCCTAAACATAGCCAGACATGTGAGAGAGCTCCATACAAGGACATATCACATTACCTGCTGTGTGTATGTGATTGTGTACACCACATAGAGCAGTTTGACAGCTAGTTATATCCAAATTCAAATGAGTATTATGTCTCTGCTGGTCTCCCAGACTGGTCAAGTTGGTTAGGCTGGCACATTTGTTGGTTTTAGATGAGGTTAAGCACTTTTAAACTTGTCAGAAGAGTCAGTCAATCAGTTAAACACTACATTGACTGTACTGGGGAATCATCTTAAACCAGGTAAGAACAAAACACCAAAAACAACTTTTTTTTTTCTTTTTTTTTGCAACCAAAATGGTTTTCAAATGTGTTACCATAGATTTCATTTTTAAATTCAACTATGTTTTTAGATGATTCTCATAAAATTTGGACTTTGGGGTCTCATCAAATCAGTTTCTGCACACTACGTCCAGGCAAGAAATTAGTGCCTTGATTATGGGATTTTTAGGATTTACATTTATTTATATAGAGATTTTCTCTAACATTCTTTCTGTACATACGATATTAAATACATAAGTCATTAAAAGCGTCTTAATACTAAATTGATATTACAATAAACAAGATAACTTTTATCTCAAAAACAACAATTTCTTGACACAAATGTAAGCAAGATATATATGAGAATATATATTCCGTCCTGGGCTTTGGCAGTCTTCAGTGTGGACTCTGTGCTTGGTCCACTTTATGGCGGCGACGGAAAAAGCCACACTGAAAATAAGATCACATAATGAGTCAGTGCATGCTGAGAAAATGGTTCTGTTCGGAATAGAGTACCTCAGGGATGACGTGTTTTTGTAGGCCAACCCGGAAGTTAGCGGCGCACGGGTTCTCTCGATCGAAAGCCTATGCATTTTTCCCATAGACTTTTGGAAAATTGTAAAAAATAAGCTCTGTGTTTAACAAAGGGTTATGACACTTACACGTTTTGTCTATCAAGATAATCTTTACAAGTTAACACAACATTTATACATTTTGAAGCCTAAATAAAGTCGTCAGATATAAAAAGCTAACTGTAGGCTATAAACGGACTACAGCACACCATGGTCGCGGATCAACGTCACCACCACCAAGCTTCCTCAAACTTTATTTAAAAACATGCTCGCTGATTATGATCTGTGCTGTGTATAAATATTTAACCACTTTTCTGTCTAAAGTCCCCGCCAAAGGAAGTAGTCCCTTTTAGCAACTTGTTAGCAACCGCTGTTTTTAAGACACAATAAAGGTTAAAAAAAATCACAAGCGGGTTATAACTGGTGTGTTTTATGTAATAGATCAAAACGTGAAAATATTTAGAGGCTTTGTTAACCACAGACCTTATTTCAGGCGATTTAGCAAAAACCCATTCAAAAAACCCATAGACTTCAGGGCGATGGAACTGCAAGTCCTAAAATTCTAACTCGCTTCCGGATTATGCATACAAAAACACGTCATCTCTGAGGTACTCTATTGGATTCAATCTTGAAACTCTTACTACACTACCAGTTTTTTAACAAGATTTTTAAGTGTCTTTAAAACAAGTCTCTTCTGCTCACAAAGGCTGCAATTATTTGATCCAAAATACAGCAAAAACAGTAATATTGTGATATATTTTTACAATTTAAAAGAACTGTTTTCTATTTGAATGTATTTTAAAATGTCTTTTATTTCTGTGATGCAAAGCTGAATTTTCAGCATCATTACTCCAGTCTTCAGTGTCACATGATCCTTCAGAAATCATTCTAATATGCTGATTTGCTGCTCAAGAAACATTTGTTATTATTATCAATGTTGACAACAGTTGTGTGCATTCTTTTTCAGGATTATTTGATGAATAGAAAGTTCAAAAGAACAGCATTTATCTGAAATATAAAGCTTTTATAACATTATCACTACCGTTCAAAAGTCTGGGGTCAGTAAGAATTTGTTTTTTGTTTTTTTGGGAAAGAAATTAAAGAATTTGATCAAAATTGATCAAAACTGACAGTATAGACATTTATAATGTTGCAAAAGCATTTTAAAATATATTCAAATAGAAAACGGTTCTTTTAAATTGTAAAAATATTTCACAATGTTTCTATTTTTACTGTATTTTGGATCAAATAAATGAAGCCTCTGTGAGCAGAAGAAGCTTCTTTAGACATTAAAAAATCTTACCGTTCAAAAACGTTTGACCGGTAGTGTATTTCTGCAGTATATTGCATACAGACAAAAGTGTGGGGACAGAAAGGAAGGGTTAATTTTACCTTTATGAGAATGATAATAATGATTAAAAGGAACAGAAATCCTCCTATGGATCCTCCAATGATGGCACCTTTAGATGATGTCACAGCCAGCTTCGAAATCATCACCTCCATCTGCATTGCATGAATAAATCTCTCCGTCATTAAATGCTTGATAACATGTTCGCATTTTTGAAAAGGGTCTTTTATTCACCGTAACGGTCCTTGAAGTACCCTTCAGAGCATAGACGGTCTCATCAAAGCTGAATGTTCCAACGGCAGTGATCTTTTCTGATTTTTCCTATCAGTTTGAAAAGTTATAGTGGATAAACAGTTAGTTGATGCACACGATTAGCACTATACCTGGATTAAATGCTGCATTCATGCCATGTCGTAATTACTGTAATTTCGTGATGAAAACACGTGACATTCTACTCAGAGGAATTATGCATTTTTATGACAACACTATCAACGCCTAAATTAATCTGCAGTGGTCAGGTGGTACACCTGTCACATGGTACAGAAAATTCCCACCTTTCAAGCTGAGTTGAGCTGAGTTGAAATCTCGTAATTATGACCTATACAACTATACCTGAACATCATGTATCAAAACATTGGCATCAATGGAGATTTCCTGCAGCTTTTTCATGGGACATCTGATGGTATAGGGTCCCTGCAGGCACAAAAATATAAATATAAAATATATTTTAAATTTAAAATATTTAATAAAAACAGTTTTTTTTGTTTGTTTCAGGGTAATATCTTACCTCCACTTTATCTTTTGGCCAGACACACTCCTAATGCAGAAGGAGCAATAAATGTTAATTTGAAAGCTTTCATGCTGTTTATGATCACTCTATGCACTAAATATATCATGTGCAATACCTCTGGTGTGACACTTTTGATGTGCAGATCGGTTTTGTACGTGTCCTTTGTTATGTTTACAACTACATGGATTGCAGCGCCATACTTGTTTTCACCTACAAGCTAAATCAGAATACAACAGAATATATTAAATGTATAATAGAAATATATGAACATAAAATTAGCCGGTTCTTATATACTGTACCTGAAATACAAACTTCATCGGTTGAGTCTCTGCTTTTGCCCCCTCTTCAATACGGAGTCTATTCGGGAAGGCTGTGCTGTTGTTGTGGAATAAATACATAATTAAATAAATAATAATATAATAATAAATATGCTTTAATATTACAAAATCAAAAGGTTTAAAGGGGTCATGAATTGCATTTTTTAAAAATATATAACATATATTCGATTTTTACATCAAAAATTGTCATAATTTACAAATAAAAGACCATTTTCTACTCTGATTTTAGCCCTCTGATTTGAACGCTCTGTTGGAAGGGGCGTGTCTGCTGTGAGACTTCAGTGTAAACGCCCACTGCTGTGATTGGCTAACATCTTTGCACATAAAATATGCATTATATGTGGAACTCTCTCAAAAACTTTTTAACTAATTGTGAAAAGTGTTGATAATGCCATTATATTTAGAATATATTTAGGTTGCAGCGTTGTAGCCAATGTAAGACATGTCTGTTCAGCGCATGAATTCAGTGATCTTGTCATTGCAATTCGATTTCTGCACTCTCACGAATGCTTTCATCATAACTAACAGAACAAACACGATGTAAATACAGATTCATTGTGCAGTGCAGACTGCGTCACTGATTATAATGGGATTTTTGGCAAGAGTCCAGAACTCAGTCTGTGATTGACAGCTCCAGTGAATATAAAGGGAGCGTTCTTTGATCGCTTTCTGTGTAGAATTTAATTACAGTTTAAATAACAGATTATTTTCATGCTACTAAGAGAAACAAGGTGAAGTTGACGTTCAGTCACTAGCTTGATTCTGATGCATAAATAGCAATAAACAATTTTGAGACAAAGAACGTCAGACTGTACATGAATCACTAAATATCAATAGGCATTAGAATTAACACAGTTATGTGCATTACTGTCAGGTCCATATCTATGCGCCAAAATTGCGACTGATTTACCAAAGAATCCACAGTGAAATGTACCGAACAAACAAGTAATGCTCTACTGAGACATTCACATAGTTAAAAATAAATAGGCACTTTCCTAAAATTAGGATCCTTTGGAAGGTAATTTTTATTTACAAAAAAATATATATTTTTAGTCCAGTGATCCTGTATCTTCTCTCCTTTTCATCTCACTAAAGCCTGATTTATACTTTTGCCTGGCTCCGCACCGCACCGTGCGCATCTCCCCAAACGGACGAGACGTTTATACTTGACATGCTCGCCATTGTTCTATTTTTTTTAAACAACAGGGCGTGACTCTAAGAAATTGTTCTCTAAATCAGCAGGAAGCAGTGGTGAGAAGAAGTAAGGTACACCTGGCGATGTGTAAACTGGGTGCCGGTGTGATGACGCATACATGCTCGGCCAGATTCGCCTTGCATTCGCGCATCTTTGGATGTGGAGCCGTGTGGAAATTTACAAAATTTGCCGTCCACACCACCACACGCTCAATCGTGCGCGCTCAATGCGCACTTCCGCCAACTTGTGAACGCGTCGAGTATAATCAGCCAATTAACGTATATCAATTAATCAATTAACGTGCCAGTGGGCAGGGCCAAAGATGCAATGATGTAGATGTACAGTACAGTCCAAAAGTTTGGAACCACTAAGATTTTTAATGTTTTTAAAAGAAGTTTCGTCTGCTCACCAAGGCTACATTTATATAATTAAAAATACAGTAAAAACAGAACTATTGTGAAATATTATTACAATTTAAAATAACTGTTTTCTATTTGAATATATTTGACAAAGTAATTTATTCCTGTGATGCAAAGCTGAATTTTCAGCATCATTACTCCAGTCTTCAGTGTCACATGATCCTTCAGAAATCATTCTAATATGCTGATCTGCTGCTCAAGAAACATTTAATGTGTACAATTGTACAAAATATTTGTGTACAATATTTTTTTTCAGGATTATTTGATGAATAGAAAGTTCAAAAGAACAGTGTTTATCTGAAATCTAATCTTTTGTAACATTATAAATGTCTTTACTGCCACTTTTGATTGATTTAATGCATCCTTGCTGAATAAAAGTATTCATTTCTTTAATTTCTTTTCAAAAAAAATAAAAATAAAAATTCTTACTGACCCCAAACTTTTGAACGGTAGTGTATAATGCTACAGAAGCTTTGTATTTCAGATAAATGCTGTTCTTTTGAACTTTCTATTCATCAAGGAATCCTGAAAAAAAAAGTACACAACTGTTTTCAACATTGAAAATAATCATAAATGTTTCTTGAGCAGCAAATCAGCATATTAGGATGATTTCTGAAGGATCATGTGACACTGAAGACTGGAGTAACGATACTGAAAATTCAGTAATCACAGGAATAAATTACTTTGTCAAATATATTTAAATAGTACACAGTTATTTTAAATTGTTATAATATTTCACAATATTACTGTTTTTTACTGTATTTTTAATTAAATAAATGTAGCCTTGGTGAGCAGACGAAACTTCTTTTAAAAACATTAAAAATCTTAGTGGTTCCAAACTTTTGGACTGTACTGTAGATGTTGATGCAGAGGTGGTCTTCAGTCACACTATTACATCATAATGTGACAAAATCCGAAACGAGTCGTTTCCGGAGCTTGGTTTTAATAAGAAATGTTTTTGGACTACCAAGGAAGTTTAATCAAGGAAAATGTATTTCTCAATTCATGACCCCTTTAAAGCAAATTACTTATCAGGTTTGTTCACTTACCCAGTCAGCTGGATTGGTAGGGAATACATCACTTTAAATGCATATATTTTTGAGTCCAGAGGCTGAGAGATTTGATTCTGACTGAAACCAGAGAAAATGTGTTTATTTGTTTTTTAAAGCACATTTAAAACTGATTTTTATATAAAGAGCAAGAGAATCAGCTCTCAAACCTGGTTAGATTAGCGATAATCTCAGAATTCCTCAACTCAGTTTTGAAGTCATTGTCATTGAGCTGCCAGGAGATGAAGAGGTTGGTCTGGAAAATGAAAAATAAAACTTTACTGAAAAAAATCAAGTGCAAATGATATCAGAATTCTTATGTTTCAAAGATATAGTCATACCTGCGTGTCTCTTTTGAAAACAGGGTGTTGAATATTACACTGTATCTGATTGTCATTCTTCACGGGGCAGGGGGCACCTTCTATCTTCTGTAAGTGAGACACCAAACCAGGTTGTTTTGTATCTACTAAATGTATCAACAACAGATTTAATTTGCTTTTGCAAGTCTTATGAAGGCGAGGTCATGTTTTTTACCTTCTGACTGAGTATGCTGGGGTAGGTCAAAGTCAGGGTGGTCATATAGGAAGGGTCTTCAGTGTTCGTAAGAGTGAAGTTGATATTCAAGCTTTGAGTTTCTCCAATTATGATCATAGTTTCACTGCAATTAAATTATTTTAGTTACAAATAGACCCCCCATCAAACTGTATTTTTACATGTCACCAGTACATACCTAATTTTTGAATCAGATAATGTAATACTTGGTTTACAATCTCCAGCATTGCAGTCATTTTCAAGGGAAATCTAAAAATAACAACAAAAAAATATATAAATACATAGCTTGCTATGAACATTGTAAATGTTATTACAGAAATTGAAAGTCATTTAATAAACAAAATGCCCAATATGGATGATAGATAAAACCTTAAAAAAAAAAAAAATCAAATAATACACCAAGTATTCATTAAATTGGTCAAAAATGCAAAAATGACAGTAAAAACATTTATATTGTTACAAAAGATTTCTATTTCAAATTAATGCTGTTATTTTGAACTTTCTATTTATCAAAGAATCCTAAAAAAAGTGCAAAAGTCTCCAGCACCACAACTATTTTCAATTGAGCACCAAATCAGAATATAAAAATGATTTCTGAAGGATCATGTGACACTAAAGACTGAAAATTCAGCTTTGCATCACAGGAATAAATTACATTTTTAAATATCTTTAAAATTGTAACAGTATAATTCACAATATTACTTTTCTGTATTTATAATTAAATAAACACCTCCTTGTTGATAAAATTCTTTCAAAAACACAAAAAGCTTACCAACAGCAGTGTAACAAATGGTGAAAGATATCTATGTTCACAAGCGCATGTGAAATTTTTATATTATGAATATTCTGAAAAAAAAAATATATATATACATATTTTTTTTACCTCCTTTACAACCTCATTTGGAGTAAATACGTCAAGAATTCGGATAGGGGATCCATTTGGGTGGGGGGCCAATGAAAAATCCAGCTTGATTTTAATAGGTGAAAAACAATCAGAACACCCCTGAAAATAAGACAATCAGTCAGTATCACAAAGAAAGGATTGTGGCTCTCCAATTCATTTTGCAATGAATAATTTGTTGTTCAATGAATACTGACAACTTCTCTTGCAATTTAAAGTGGTAGGAATAGGCTGGATGTCTGTTCTTCTTGTAACATTTTATTTTCTTAAAAAGTGAACAAGTTATGTAGGAAAAAAAGAAGAAAACAAAGAAGCAACGTACCAAATATTGAAGGTCGATACGTGTGCACTCTTCCGCTGGCATCAAAGTAAAAGTTTGTTTTAAGACATCGCTGTTACCAGCAATGATACGCTTTTTGACTACATTAGAATCCAAGTCAATTTGGTAATGAAGAGGAAGTGTTTCTTCAGCTAAAATGACAGAAAGTGAATTTTGGTTAAAATAATCATGAGGAATGTTTTGGCTCAAGAATACTCACTGAAATGAAACAGAACACTTACCTTGAAGTTTTCCCTTTCTCACTTCAAAGCATACACTGAAAATGACGTCAAGCTTGCTCATCTGTTGAGTCAGTGAAATTTCTTTTGGAGTAACTGTTATAACTGGTTTGATAACCACAACAGGGATAGTTCTGTAAAAAAAGAGCACGAACATGAAACAACATCCAAAGAGAAGGTTCCCCTATCCTACAATGAAACAAAATGTATGCTGAAATATAATTTAAATAAAATCTAACAAAATGTTTTTTACTCACTCAAAAACAGTCACTCTCCCTTGACTTCCAACAGCGATGTAGGGCTTATTTGGTGGCGAGGCAGGAACACCACTTACTGACTGACCAAAATGCATAAGTTTCATTCCAAAATCTGAGGGTGAAATTTTCTAGGGAGGAAACAGCAAATTATATTTGAAAACACTTCAAGTCACTCTGAGATAGAAAGACAAACTTGAAAGAATTCATCTTTAGGTTATTATTATTATTATTATTATTATTATTATTATTAAATAGCAAATTCATTTTTAGAATAAAACAGAATAAAATGGAGCTATAATGGTATATACTGCTCAAAAGTTTGGGATCGGTAAGATTTTTAATGTTTTTAAAAGAAGTTTCTTCTGCTCACCAAGGGTGCATTTACTTAATTAAAAATACAGTAAAAACAGTAATATTGTGAAATATTATTACAATTTAAAATGACTGTTTTCTATTTGAAAATATTTTAAAATGTAATTTATTCTTGTGTTGGCAAAGCTGAATTTTCAGCATCGTTAATCCAGTCTCGAGTGTCACAGGATCCTTCAGAAATCATTCTAATATGTCAATTTGCTGCTCAAGAAACATTTATTGTTTACAATTGTACAAAATGTTGTGTACAATATTTTTTTCAGGATTCTTTGATGAATAGAAAGTTCAAAAGAACAGTGTTTATTTGAAATCTAATCTTTTGTAACATTATAAATGTCTTTACTGTCACTTTTGATTGGTTTAATGTGTCCTTGCTGCCCCAAAAGTATTAATTTCTTTCATTTCTTTTCAAAACAATAAAAATAAAAATTCTTACTGACCCCAAACTTTTGAACGGTAGTGTAAAATGTTACAAAAGCTTTGTATTTCAGATAAATGCTGTTCTTTTGAACTTTCTATTCATCAAGGAATCCTTAAAAAAAAGTACACAACTGTTTTCAACGTTGATAATAATAACAAATATTTCTTGAAGAACTAATCATCATATTAGAATGATTTCTGAAGGACCATGTGACACTGAAGACTGGAGTAATGATGCTGAAAATTCAGCTTTGCCAACACGAGAATAAATTACTTTGTAAAATATATTCAAATAGAAAACAGTTATTTTAAATTGTAATAATTTTTCACAATATTACTGTTTTTACTGTATTTTTAATTAAATAAATTAAGCCTTGGTGAGCAGACGAAACTTCTTTTAAAAACATTAAAAATCTTAGTGGTTCCAAACTTTTGAGCGGTAGTGTATGGTAATGAAGTGTCTATATGAAGAGACTCCATCTGATTTCTTAAAATAGGATATCAATTGATTTCATTATTTTTATAATTTATTTCATTTTATTCATTTAATTTAAATACAATTTTTGTAAATAATTCTTATAAAAGAATTGGTCTCATAATAAACTGCATCATTTTGTCATGATCCTTGAGGAAAAAACCCAACAATAAAATGTAAACAACCTAATAATAATTGAAAACCACAACCCCCAGTTTTACAGACCATGCTTAAGCCTAATCCCTGACTAAAGTGCATGTTTGAGCTGTTTTAGCTAGAGGCAACTTGTACTGACATATCTAAATATGTCAGTGTCATTGTTAGGTCTGAAGATGCACATCAGCAATGTTTTTTTTTTTCAAGTTATGCTAGATGCTATTTATAGGGTTAGTTCACCCAAAAATGAAAATCCTGTCTTTACTTACCCTCATGTCGTTCCACACAACAAAAATTACTTTATTTATAATGATAAATTATAATATAAACAGTGTAGGAGACTGCCAGGGAAAAGATGAATTTGTTGAATAAATTTGTTATTTTTGTTTTTTTCGCTTCATAACATTAAGGTTGAACCACTGTAGTCACGTGGACTATTTTAATGTTGTCTTTAGTACGTTTGGGCCTTGAATGTGGTAATTAATTTGCTCTCTATAAAGAAGTCATAGAGCTCTTGGATTTCATCAAAAATATCTTAATTTGTGTTCTGAAAATGAACGAAGGTCTTATAGTTGTGGAACGACATGAGGGTGAGTAATAAATGACAGAATTTGTATATTTGGGTGAACTAACCCTTCAAATGTCCTAATTGAACTAAGGCCTAATCCTGGCTTAATCTAAGCCTTTTCTGAGAACAGGCTCAAGTGTAAAGAAAATGTGCTGATACCCACTTGTGAAAAGGCCACCTGAAGGCCATCTTTGAATCCATTGTAAATGTAAATGCTTCCCGAGGAATCTGTTTCCAGAGGTGCGCCTACTGCTACATCATTGAAACTGTTCCCATCAATATCTCCTATAGAGGCAATGGCTGCACCAAACCTTGCAAAGGTCTGTCCCTCGTCATGCTTTAGCTCCGTGGCCACGCTCTCAAACCTGCCCTGCTTTGGGACGATTTAAAAATAACCCCATTAGCTACAAATCATGTTATAATATTCCCCAAACGTATCCGTGTGCCGAAAGGAGAGTATGATCATACCTGATTCAATTTGTACACTAGCACTTTGCCTTCCTCCCCATTTCGATAGAAATGTGGTGCTCCAACTAATAGATAATCTGTGATTTTATCATCATCATTATTAATGTCCAAGGCACAAAGAACTGATCCAAAGTAAGATCCAACCTATGAAAATTACACATCACTTCATTATTATCATTATAAGCAAATGAGTAAAAATGAGCAAATGAGTAAAATACAATCACCATAATGTGTTGTTAAAAATGAATAATAAATAAATTATCTATATATATATACAGTGGGTACGGAAAGTATTCAGACCCCCTTAAATTTTTCACTCTTTGTTATATTGCAGCCATTTGCTAAAATCATTTAAGTTCATTTTTTTCCTCATTAATGTACACACAGCACCCCATATTGACAGAAAAACACAGAATTGTTGACATTTTTGCAGATTTATTAAAAAAGAAAAACTGAAATATCACATGGTCCTAAGTATTCAGACCCTTTGCTGTGACACTCATATATTTAACTCAGGTGCTGTCCATTTCTTCTGATCATCCTTGAGATGGTTCTACACCTTCATTTGAGTCCAGCTGTGTTTGATTATACTGATTGGACTTGATTAGGAAAGCCACACACCTGTCTATATAACACCTTACAGCTCACAGTGCATGTCAGAGCAAATGAGAATCATGAGGTCAAAGGAACTGCCTGAAGAGCTCAGAGACAGAATTGTGGCAAGGCACAGATCTGGCCAAAGTTACAAAAAAATATTTGTGCTGCACTTAAGGTTCCTAAGAGCACAGTGGCCTCCATAATCCTTAAATGGAAGACGTTTGGGACGACCAGAACCCTTCCTAGAGCTGGCCGTCCGGCCAAACTGAACTATCGGGGGAGAAGAGCCTTGGTGAGAGAGGTAAAGAAGAACCCAAAGATCAGATCCAGAGATGCAGTCGGGAGATGGGAGAAAGTTATAGAAAGTCAACCATCACTGCAGCCCTCCACCAGTCGGGGCTTTATGGCAGAGTGGCCCGACGGAAGCCTCTCCTCAGTGCAAGACACATGAAAGCCTGCATGGAGTTTGCTAAAAAAACACCTGAAGGACTCCAAGATGGTGAGAAATAAGATTCTCTGGACCAAGATATAACTTTTTGGCCTTAATTCTAAGCAGTATGTGTGGAGAAAACCAGGCACTGCTCATCACCTGTCCAATACAGTCCCAACAGTGAAGCATGGTGGTGGCAGCATCATGCTGTGGGGGTGTTTTTCAGCTGCAGGGACAGGACGACTGGTTGCAATTGAGGGAAAGATGAATGCGGCCAAGTACAGGGATATCCTGGACGAAAACCTTCTCCAGAGTGCTCAGGACCTCAGACTGGGCCGAAGGTTTACCTTCCAACAAGACAATGACCCTAAGCACACAGCTAAAATAACGAAGGAGTGGCTTCACAACAACTCCGTGACTGTTCTTGAATGGCCCAGCCAGAGCCCTGACTTAAACCCAATTGAGCATCTCTGGAGAGACCTAAAAATGGCTGTCCACCAACGTTTACCATCCAACCTAACAGAACTGGAGAGGATCTGCAAGGAGGAATGGCAGAGGATCCCCAAATCCAGGTGTGAAAAACTTGTTGCATCTTTCCCAAAAAGACTCATGGCTGTATTAGATCAAAAGGGTGCTTCTACTAAATACTGAGCAAAGGGTCTGAATACTTAGGATCATGTGATATTTCAGTTTTTCTTTTTTAATAAATCTGCAAAAATGTCAACAATTCTGTGTTTTTCTGTCAATATGGGGTGCTGTGTGTACATTAATGAGGAAAAAAATTAACTTAAATGATTTTAGCAAATGGCTGCAATATAACAAAGAGTGAAAAATTTAAGGGGGTCTGAATACTTTCTGTACCCACTGTGTGTGTATATATATATATATTTTATTTATTTATTTATGTATGTATGTATGTATGTATGTATGTATTTAGAACACCTAGAATTATTTTCGACTTTCAAAACTTAAAACAAGCAGTGTGGTGTGTTGATATCAATTGTACAAATACCTGATCTCCCTGGAGCACATACTTTTCGGAGCCATCAAAAATAAATACTCCACCAGTCAGATTATACCGTGGTGCACCAGATATGTAAAGAGTTTTATCGGATAATTGAGCAGAAGTGACGCTATAACCTGTAATCAGGAAGGAGATTCAACAAACATGAACCTGGGATGGCTTCCATTTACCCAGGTGTACAATATCAATAAAAATCTCCTTGATGGATTCACCCAGGACAGATTAGTAAATTCTATACTAATACATATAATATTAAAGGCTGCTAGGAAGATGATTACTGTGAACTGGATGACACTGCATGAACCTGCATGAAACTGCATGAAACGACTGCTGAACTGCAGATTTCACTTAAAAAATAATTTTAATATATATATGAATCCTTCATTTTTATTGAAAATAAATGCAAGCTCGGCAAAAGGCAGAATCAAACTTGTGTTGATCGCGTTAAAAGCCAGGTCTGCAAGCCTTACTTGCTACTGCTGCGCCACTGAAGACACTGAACTCTCCATGTCTTTTTTTAAAACTTGAGTGCCAAAATGTAAAAAAAAAAAAAAAAAAAAAAAAAATTCCTGAAAAAAATGGCTTCTTTAAGCAAAAATCAGTATTTTATGTGACCTCCTGTAATTCTTCCCATTTCTTAAAGAAGAAACTCTTGAGAAACTTCTCATATTTTGAATGTTTTCTTGGCCTTCCAGTCCTTTTCCATTTTTAATACTGTATACACAGCAAAATCCCCAGAGTTAAATCAGTTCTGCTCAGATTACATATGGTCCCTCTCTACTTTATGTTAAAGTAATACTGAAGCAGAGTTAAAGTTAATGAGATAATTAGGTGATTAAGTTATGATTGAGCATTAGTGATGAACACCTGCTGTTAACAAGCAGAATCAGCATATTATCTCATTAACTTTAACTCTGCTTCAGTGTTATTTTAACTAGTTCTCTGAGCAGAGTTGATTTAACTCTGGAGATTTTGCTGTGTACAAATTTCCTGTATTTTCTGGTAATAAAGAGACTGAGAAATAATTATATATACAGTCATAATAATTGCTAAAACAACATCTAATGGTGTCCTAAGACTTTTGCACAGTACTGTGTATATATATACATTTTTGTTTTATCAACTCACCTAAATACGAAAATTTGGGTCCATTATCAGTGTCATTCATAAATGTCACAGTGTCATCAGATTTCAAAATGACCCCACCACTCCAGTCATAGGCACCAACTGCTCCAAAAAGAACAGATTTCTATGCAAAGAGCAAAACAAATTAATGTTAATAGTATATCAAACATCCACACAATTTCTTTGAAGATGAAGTTCTTGAATAAAAAAATATCAGAAACCAAAATTCCTACTTACATCCTGCATGATATGGGAGCTGAATCCAGCTTCTGCGAGCTGGAACCGAAATCCTTCACCTTGGTGAATGCCTAAGACACAAAGTGGTCAGATATTTCATGAAACTCATTTTACTTGCTAAAACTCACATTAATATATTGCATATTCAGTTATGTGAAATGTTATATAAAAGCAGTACCATTCACAGTTTTGTGCTGTTGCACTGAATATCTGCAACATTTAAATGTACTTTTTTTCTTTTATTTTTAATTTTACAACTTTTTTATTTAGGCTACAGCAGGTCATCCAATCAGATTTTAGCATTGGAACTATCCATCATACAGCCTCTTCTCTATTATATAGCAGAATATTTGATGAAAACTTTCTTACCTTCACCCCCAACTATACTTTTCTCCAGTTTGGACAGAATGTCATCTAATGCAGCATAATTGGAAACATTGAAAAACTGACCAGGATCTGCTATGTCCGTCATCTCTTTTATTGCTTGAGGTTTAGACAGAATACCATCACCAACCTAAAGATTACACAATGTTATTAACTGTATGGGTTATATATTTTGTTTTTAATAAAACATAAAAATCATTAACAATACAATAACATATGGGTGTTTAAGTAGGGTTCAGGCAAACCTAGAAGTATCTACAAGGACAGATTAAAATAATTGACAGTAATCTGAGATTGTTATTCTAATGGATGATGTACCATTCAAAAAAGATTTTCAAAAAATATAAAATGCTAGAGAAATAAGCACTAAACAGGACACTTACTCCTATGGAATAGCGATTGATATCTTTCATTTGTGGCATGTTCAAAACATCAGAAAGATTCATTGTGTCTCCCAAAATTTCCCCGTCAGACAAAACAATTAATATTTTTTTAGAGTTATTTTTTGATCCACTCTCAGGGATGAAAATCTGTGTACTGTAAACAACCAAAGAAACCAGTGAGACCATGACATTAACGTATCACCAACAAAAGTGCTACATGCTAATCAAACACTTAACTTATAAAATGTCTAGTAATTCACAATTTAAACTCACAGGACATGATGGATGGCTGAGGCAGTTATTGTGACTTTACGAATTTGCTGTATTTCCTTAATCTTTTGCAAGGTTCTGGCACCGTCTGCATTGTCTAGAAGTGAGAGCTCTGTCCTGATCACGTCACCATATTGCACTACTGCAAAGTCACACTGAGGAGAGAGGTTTTTTTTTTTAGATAAAATACCTTTTCAATTGTACAAAATAGCTATAAATGTGTCATAATATCTATTAGTTTATACTTGCATTGAAACATGCTTTCCAAACATTTAACATCACATTGTAGATGAAGTCTTTGGCTCTCTCAAAGTCGTCAGCGGTGATGCTACCAGAGCCATCCAGCACAAAAGCAATCTCTGTCCCAGGATCTACAAAAGATATTCTGAAATATCAGTATAAAAATAATGGTTTCTTTTAAAACATCATGCTGTTAATCTGTAGTATGACACCATCAGCATGTCATTAATACTAATACAGATTTACTTCAAAAGCTAAACATAGACAAGTACCGTCTTCATCCTCATCTTCATCTGTTTTCGTGTCACTATCCGGCTGGGCTTCTCTTCTCATCCTCCGTTTAACTTGTAGATATTGAAAGAAATGTAAATTAGCAATCACATTCTTTAAATGGGTCAAGCTCACAACAGTTTATTTCATTTTATCTCAGGCGGGCTCACCTTGATCGATTCTTCTACCTCGATTGTTGTTGTTGTTGTTGTTGTTGACTGAGATGAAAGAGATTTAGGAAAATCAGGGGTAGGATTTTATCTATATGAATCTGAAATACCATTATTAAATCATCCATTCATACCTAATTTAGCAGGATTCAGGTCTTCTTTCCCAGCATCACTTATCTGTTGGCAATTTCCATTCAAATCCTCAGTTATTGACTTCTTTGTGCGAACCTGATTACACATCTCGGAAAAAAACAACAACACAAATCTAAATATTTCGATTGTATCTTTCACCAAAGTTATTTCTCTTCATATTTGGCTATCATATAATTCTAACTGAATAAACAGCTGTTAATGCCCTATGTTAAAGGTGACCTGTTACGACCCCTTTCACAAGATGTAATATAAGTTTCTGGTGTCCCCAGAATATGTCTGTGAAGTTTCAGCTGAAAATACCCCACAGATCATTTATTGTTAAATTTGCCCCTATTTGGGTGCGATCATTTTTTGTGTATGTCCCTTTAAATGCAAAAGAGCTGCTGCTCCCAGCCCCCTTTCCCGAAGAGGGTGGAGCTTTATCATCTCCTGCTTCAGTTGCTCGACAACAACAAAACCGGAGAATCTCACACAGCCGAAATGACAAACATCAGTAACAGTGTTCAGCCTTACAATGTTCAAACTGGAGTCAGACATTAATGACACTAATGAAAAGACTCAGGAAGAACTTTTAGAATACATCTGGACGTTTCTGAATGGTTAGTGGATAAATTTATGTAGTTGCTGTGGAGTTGATTCAACTCATAGCATGTGCCGCTATGTTAATCTTTTCTGCAAATCCAGCATTGAATTGACCCTTGTTTTTGAAGCAGTCCGGCATAAAATGACGGCATGGCAACAACACTATACTACAATAACTATTCCTCTTCTTTAAAGGTGCCATAGAATTGAAAATTGAATTTACCTAGGCATAGTTGAATAACAAGAGTTCAGTACATGGAAATAACATACAGTGAGTCTCAAACACCATTGTTTCCTCCTTCTTATGTAAATCTCATTTGTCAATCTCAACATAACACCGACTGTTACGTAACAGTCGGGATCATTAATATGTACGCCCCCAATATTTGCATATGCCAGCCCATGTTCAAGGCATTACACAAGGGCAGGCAGTATTAACGTCTGGATCTGCACAGCTGAATCACCAGACTAGGTAAGCAAGCAAGGACAATAGCGAAAAATGGCAGATGGAGCGATAATAACTGACATGATCCATGATATCATGATACTTTTAGTGATATTTGTAAATTGTCTTTCTAAATGTTTCGTTAGCATGTTGCTAATGTACCGTTAAATGTGGTTAAAGTTACCATCGTTTCTTACTGAATTCACGGAGACAAGAGCCGTCGCTATTTTCATTTTTAAACACTTGCAGTCTGTATAATTCATAAACACAACTTCATTCTTTATAAATCTCTCCAACAGTGTGTAATGTTAGCCCATTAGCCACGGAGCACTATCAAACTCATTCAGAATCAAATGTAAACATCCAAATAAATACTATACTCACATGATCCGATGCATGCATGCAGTATGCATGATGAACATTTTGTAAAGATCCATTTTGAGGGTTATATTAGCTGTGTGAACTTTGTTTATGCAATGTATTATAGAGTCATGAGCTCGGGGGCGGGGAGTGCGAGCATTTAAAGGGGAAGCACGCTGAATCGGCGCATTTATAATGATGCCCCAAAATAGGCAGTTAAAAAAATTAATTAAAAAAAATCTATGGGGTAGTTTGAGCTGAAACTTCATAGACACATTCAGGGGACACCTTAGACTTATATTACATCTTGTAAAAAAGCATCCTTTAAAGAAGTAGAAACTGGTACACTGTTGTCACTTGCGAAAACAAAATGGCAGCGCTGTGGGTGGAAACGTGCAGATTAATGGGTGGTAATAGTATAAAAAGATCTCCTTCCTATGTCACTAGGGGAGCGAAATCTGTGCATGCTCGTTTTTTCACATGCTTTCAGAGAAAAGGTTACTGGGTTGTCCTTTTTCGCGTTTTCTGGGTTGGTCGGGGACCCAATTATAGTACTAACACACGGAAAAAGTCAGATTTTCATGATATGTCCCCTTTTAATAGGAACTACTCACAGTGACAGAATCGCTCTGATTGAGACTTTTGTAGATTGTTTTATTCTAGAGATATTTTCACTAGGGAAGTGCCGTCACAATGGTTTTGGTGAAGTCAGAGTTTTGACTCACAATGTTGATGACTTCCTCCTGATAGTCACAAGCATCATCCTGAACAATTTCCCATAATGTCCCAATACATATGACCAAATTCAGTTCCCCAGAAATAACTGTGGTCTCCCAACATGTCTAGTCCTACTTTACATTTCACAAACTATTTTCCCACCATTTTCCTGCTCTCTGAAAGACTATTTCCTGTACTCTAAAGGAGAACCGACACGTCTGTCTGTCACGTACGTGAAGGGGAAGCCACACTCTCTGCGGTTTACTGTGAAAATGCTGTGCGACAGACACAAGACCTTTTGCAAACTCTATCTGATTATGAACAGTTTACTTCTCATTGCGAACAATAAATGAATAAACAATAAAACAGTTGTTGACCAAATTTTCCATCCCTGTTATACCTACCACAAACTGCTCTTCTTCTGATGTCATGGCAGAAGCTACGGATGCCACAGGTCTCAGGCCTTTTGGTTTTTCATCTTTAAAAGAGATATTGGTATAATAAGATTTTTACTGTGAAAGTAATTCTGTAAATCTGTGAGGACATTATGAAATTAACAACATTTTGAAATCAGCTTCATAATGAAAAGATACAAAAGACAAACTTACCGTTAAAATTTACTTTGTCGCACTCATTCTTTAGAGTGCACCTGTAAAGTTTTCCATTTGTTGGGGAAGGAACAAAAATTCTAGAACAGGAGAAATTAGGTCAATTTTACTAAAATATGTCAATAAATTTTCTTTATAATGACCTATTATGACCTATACTTTAAATGTAACTATTTTAGTAAAATTACAGAATTATCTAAAAAAATATCATAAATAACTAACCCATCTTTTGATTGGACAACCGTTTGCCCAAAGAGTGGATCCTCATTTGTAAAATGCTTCACTGGATTTATTTGAATGTTGAACCCATTCACACTGTATATGACTGTAACATACATGTAAAATAATTAGTAGAAACACAACGATTCAGACCGATTTTACTTCACAGGGACACAGTGATACGATTATGTTTTAATAATATTGTTCCTACTTTTACCCAGACATTTTCAGATTCAAATAAATACGTGTTTAAAACATGCCCAAACTCAAATAATTAATTATAAACATTAAATATCAATACTGTAAATAAATAAATACATACCAGTGAAAAATAGCAGTCCTTTGTACATTTTGTGAATTTGATCAATTCCACACTTTAAAAAACATATCAGCACACTGCGACAGACAGCAGCTCGTTGTGGTGTAGAAAGTAGAACACGCTGCTGCTGACTGTTAAACCCTCCCCCTTGACACACTTCAGACACCGCACATTTACTCAATAGTGATGGGAATTCAAAATTATTAGGTTTTTATTACTGTTTATATATATTTATATTGTTGTAAAAACTGTAGACTTAGTAATGAATGTTAAGTACATGAGTTTGCCAACACCATCAGACCATGAAACACTTTTGTGATGAACTATTTTCAAAACTGTCACATACTTTGTGTGGTTCTCATACAGATCTGAAAATAAGTTGGCAAGGCTATTGGTTCAACTGGTTCAACTTGTTCTGACTGGTATCACTTGACTCAAATTCAGATTTTACACAAAATGTATTTTCTATTTGGACCACTAGAAGAAAAATTGTCCTTCTACTTTAGAAATCTTAGATGCCCATTAATTATCACTGGCATACGAGGTTCTCACTTGTTTTGCAAGAGGGCATGTACCTAATCTGAGACGATCTAACGCAGACTTTGTTACAGGATGTGGTGAACATGGAAACCAGAAACTCTAACTATGACAATACACTAGTTTACCCTCAGGCCTCAGTTTTTAAACTGACCACAAAATATATATATTTTTTTTCTTGAACAAGAGTATACAAGCAATTTGAGTTGAATCACAGCTGAGTGTAATAGTGCTTTAATAGCACTCACTGGCAGTATAGAAATGGTATACATATAGTGGTATGTAGACAAACTGAATTTATATTATATTATATATATTAATATATCCCTCATATATCAGGGGCTGGTCCTGGGTTGGTTCTCTGTGTTCCTGTGTTTATTTCCTGTCTATGATAGTTGACCTAGGCTATGTTTAAAAGCGCCCTCAATACCCTTAAAGGGTAAGTTCAGCCAAAAATTAAATTTCTGTCATTAATTACTCACCCAGAAAGTATGTCCCACACCCATAAGGCCTTCGTTTGTCTTCGAAACACAAATTAAGATATTTTTGCTGAAATCCGTGGATATCTGATACACATAGGCAGCAATGCCATTGCACCTTTTGAGGTCCAGAAAGGTATTACGGGTGTGGATCGACATGAGGCTGAGTAATAAATGACAGAATTTTCATTTCTGGGTGAACTAACCCTTTAAATATGGCCCTATTTGAGGGAACAGCCATTTGTGTCGGAAACCATAGTGGATGTTATCTCATTCTATCCCATAATGCACCGCAATAACGAGTGTACAACCGATGTACACTCAATGGCAAGAGAATACCCATAATACACAATCATGATCCCCTAGGGCAGTGGTCGCCAACCCGTCGATCTTTATCACTGTTCCAGTAGCTCGCGAAAATAACAGAAATATGCGTACAAAAATACATTACATTTCTCCAGTCTTTGTACTGTATTTTTGTATTTATTTTTAAGTTATTTTCTGGAGCTACTGGGACAGACAGATAAAGGTAAATAATAGGGTTGTGCCGATGGACGATAACATCGTCCATCGTGATGGCTGACCGACATCACGATGGAGAGACACCATCGTGATGTCACGCCCCCGCCCGCCCCTTTTATTCCCCTCACGTGCAACCTATTGGAAAGCCCGGATGAGTCATTAGTTGGGAAATAAAATAACCCTTTCGCACGTAAGTTTAAAATATTCTGTCTGACCCCCCAGCGTGAGTTTTTTTAAGGCGACCGTTATTTAGAACATATCGCTTTATGGTTTCCATGGTGACGCGTCATTGCTTGTCCAGAGCCGTTGACGGCTCTGTGCTTGTCAACACACCGCAGCGCTGTATGACTGATGATATGCTTTCATTTCAGTTTTCCTTTTTTATTCAAAATGTTCACTAATTTGTTAACTATAACATGAAATATCTGATATTCCGATTGTCAAATATGTGAAAGTGGATGTGTTTTGCTGTTTATAATGATTGCGTTAGTTGAGCTATACACGTTATGGGCGTCGCCATGTTAGTTTGTGCCGCAGGTTCTGTTTAGATTCACAACATCTTATATGTATTTAAACATCCGAAACCTAAAATAAACATTATGTGGTTGAAAACACTGCATATTTGTGATATATGAAAAGTGCTGCGCGCGCGTCCATCTCTGGTTGCGCCAGCCAAAGCTCACATGCACATTTGAATTTGGCAATTGATCACGTGATGCACTGCACTGAAAGTTCTAATCACACCGGTGTGATCGTACGCGTCAATGGGATAAATAAAGTAATAAAGTAAAATAATGAATAATAATTATATAATAACGAAAAATTAAAATACACCCCCACACACCCCCGACGATATCATCGTCCATCACGATGTTTTACTGTAAACATCGTCAACTGCCAATTTAGGGGACATCGCCCAACCCTAGTAAATAACCCACATTATGTCTGAGTCTGTAAAGAGGCCAGAAACGCTGAAGACAAACACAAAGAGGAGAAAATTCTGTAGCAGGCAGAGCAGCTCACTGTTCACGATGCTCGAAATATAGGAAGGAAATATAAATATTGAATTGGGGGTGAGGGATTATGAATTCATCTCTAAAAGGAGATCAGTCTTCAGGAAGATTTCGATGGCAATGGCATTTTATTTTCCTCTTACCTCCGAATAAAGTAGCTCATTATTAGCGCATTTCAGCTTTGTTTACAGCGGTAACCAAGGAAACGCTGTATCACTGCTTCTCCATAAGCGCCACCTGCTGTCAGAGAGTGAATTTGCGTCCCATTCAGCCTGCTGTTTTTGTTTCGTGCTTTTTTGTGTGTGTAGCATTTATAATTTCACAAAGATAAAGTCGGACCGTTCTGTTTTTGCTTTAAATCTTGAAATTAAATCTTATTCTTTGTTTGTTTGGATTGTGATTAAAAAGCAGTGGTTCCCTCTAATTTGAAGTGGCTATGTATTTTTGTTTATTATAATAATATTAATAATAAATATCTGCAACCAGTATCAGAATCAGCCAATTTGCTTGTAAAAATAAATAAATAAATCACAATCTACATTGACAACGAAAAAAAATAATAAATACAGTCTGGGCTGTCTTTTTCTATCAAGTAGATCTTGTCTTTCAAAAAGGTCGAGGTCAGGGATCTTGGGCTTAAAAAGGTTGGTGACCACTGCCCTAGGGGATCAGTAAAGGAACCTTTAATAGAGACATCTCACCTCAGAAATATTATAGCAATGAATGCAATGAAAAGCCCTCGCACTACTCGCGTCAAATAGAGAGAGAGAGAGAGAGAGAGGTGCACAAAGCTGCACGAATAATCTTTAGAAGGTTGTGTTCTTGATTTCATCACTCGCAGGATAATTCCTAAATGAAAATGATTTGTGTAGAATACTCGTGTAGATTAAAGTTTTATAGCTTTTAGTATGAATATGTTGCCTTAAGGTTATGAATAAGCTGGTGTGTTCCAAAACAATGACAAAAATCGCATTAAGGAGACATAAGCATTAAAAACTTACAGTCTCTCACTTTCACTAAAATGGATCACGGATTTTCATGACATCACATGGAACTTAGGCTTCTTATCAAATCTTCTGTCCAATCAAATGCTCTCTAGAATCTGAAGTCCCGCCTCCTCCTACACTGCAGTTGTGGCTGAAACCGGTCATTTATTCACACATTTACTAGTTTCTACATGGTGAATGGCACATAGTGCCCTATATAGAGAATAGGGAATGATTCAGACAGTGTAAATATACTTTCCATTGACGCGAATGAAGTCCGTTTTTGCGTGAACATGAACCGCCGCAGCTCGAGCACAGTCTGCTCTGGCCCAGGGACATGCAGAGGTGTAGAGAGTAGGCTACCTGAAAAAAAAATACTTGAGTAAAAGTACTGATACCTTACATCAAAAATTACAAGTAACCATTTCCAATACGACTTGAGTAAAAGTCTTAAAGTATCTAATTTTAACAGTATTTTACTCATGACTGTTTGAGTTGAGTATTGTGTATATTTTTGCCCTTATTACTATTTTTATTGGTTGTTTAAAAATTTGAATGGAACCAGAATCGTTAGGCGGAACTGGAACCAGAAAATTTCCCAACCCTATTATTAAGTAGTGGTTTGTTTTTCAAAAATATCTATGTTTTGTGCTTCAGAACTCCCATTAATGGAATAGTGAGCATTAACGCTCCCTGGTTTTCACAGTGCATTGTGGGACTTTTTAGAGAGCACCCTTTAAGGGTAGATAAGTTCAAAGTTGCCCCAGTTAGAAGCTGTTGTACCAACAGATACATTTTAAAATTATTTCTAATTATTTTTTGGGGCCCCTCAAACAAGGAAGTAAATCTCAAGTGTGCTTAGAGGAAACTCTGTGGTTAGCTATAGTCAGGCCTGTCACATGTGTTGTGTGGTCCTGAGAGAAAAAAAAAAAGCCCACCCAATGCACTTATAAAGGCAACTTATAATTTTATCTGGTGTGGTGGAGGGGTGTTTGAGACTGTTCTGACCATCCCAACCACAATTGGATAAGATACATGTTTTTTTCTTTTTGCACAATTTAATAATTTAAGACTTTTTTTATTTACTTATAATATGCGGAGAAGGATAGTGTACTCAAAAATGAAAATTATGTCATCATTTACTCACACACGTCACATAACTTTCATTGGAAGAACAAAAACATCTCAATATATATATTTTTTTGTGTTCCAGAAGAAAAAGTCATGCAGGTTTGGAAGCATATGATGGTGAGTAAATGATGACAGATTTTTTTGAACTAGCCCTTTAAATACAGTAAACATAAATACATTTGCAGAAATGTACATACATTTTCAGTATGGAAATGCAGGGTTGTGATTGCTTATAAATTAATGTAATTATAGACAACGACAGCTCTATACTAAGGTGCAGTGTGTGAGTAAAATGGAAAATGACAGTGGTAATCAATAATTTTGTGCTGTACTCACTTGTTTTACAACCAGAAAAATAGTTATAATAATAACAAAAACACATACTTCTTTTGCAGTTATAAAGAGTTGGCCTGAGAAATCACACCTAGATTACCACAAATGACATGAAAAGCAATGTGTGAGTGTGTGTGTGACATTTTTTACCGGAAACAAGTGACTATTAGACTTAACAGGGTTCTTTGAATGTGGCTTCATTTAGTTCTTGCTAAATGTCAAAGACATCGTGCTTGACAAATATGCTGTGCATTTTACAGCTTTGGATATTTTTTGGTGCCCTGGTGTCTTCAAACGGTAAGTTATAGACAGAAATGTGTCTTCAATCTCCATATCTACAGCTGTACCTATGAGTGATGAAAAGTTGTATCAGTTACATTTTGATGCTCTTCTATTCTTCAGCTCTGGATCGTTGGAACACAAGATGTACAGAGGTCAAAATCAGCACCTTTCTGAAATCAGAAGTCTTTCTCCCTTGTCACTTTAATAAAAGCTTTGACAATGAAACAGAGACAGTGAGATGGAGTAACACTTCCAGTGGAGCTACTCTTCTAACTATCATGAAAAATGGTAAAATCATCTTTGATAGTCCTACAGAAGGACGAGTCAACGTTTTCCCGCTTCTATTCAATGACGGAAACTTCTCCATCCTCATCCGTGATCTGGAGTTTTCAGACTTCGGCCCGTACTTTTGTGAGCTGAACCGTGAATGCTGGAGAGTGGAGATCACAGAACGTCTAATTGAGAGTAAGAGCAGTCCCTGCACGGGAAAGTCTTTCAAATTAAATTTAGAGGAGGATAATGGTGTGATAATAATAATTTATTAAAGAGATATAGTAAATTATGACAAAATATACTGGATCATTTTACAATTATATAACATAAAATTTCTATTTGTGGCACAGAAACTGTGGACTTGGACTCTTATAAACCCTGGTTGTTCTTTTTTGCTGGAGCTGGACTTTTCACTCTTTTTTTCTTGTATTTAATCGCACTGGTGAGCATTTTACTTTTCATTCATTATCCAAAGTTAAATTTCAGTATTGAACCAGTATTTAATGAAATTATAAACTGATTCCTATTTATTTGTTTGTAAAATAATATTCAGGCTTACATAACCGTTGTGTGAGATGTATGAGATCATCCAAATGTTGCTCTATTAATGAAGAACACAATGAAGGTAAGTTCAGTAAAAATGATGTGAATGTATTAATGCCACTTGCCAGTTCATATGTTTATACAAAATATGATATATCATTAAAAAACAAAATTCATAATTAATTTACATTTAAATGCAGTTTGCAAGTAGGTTTTCAATTGCTGCTGTGGTTTGAAAGCTAATAATACAGTGTGAAATTCCTGCTGATAGACTATATTAACTATATTATTTGTTATCAAACAATAAATATATGATGTCATACTCTTTTGTTTTTTAAGAACAGGATTCTTCAAATCAATCTTCTATCCAGCAGAGAGGTACTGATTGGCTATAACTGAGCTCAAATATGCTAATTAATACTATTCTTTTTCAGCATTTAGAACTCCAGATCCAAAGGACTCTCCCATCACTACAGTATATGGTAAGTTCAATTTATGTTCAGAAAACTGTTTCTGGGAATAACTTACAAAATTGTTTCAGTCAACCAGATATAACGAAGAAATGCTGACAACAGTGGGAAATAAAACTGGATTCCCTATTACAGATAATCAATTGTATGTCATCTGTTTTGAAATATTTTTCTATTATCATTTATTGATTTATACTTTTTAAAAAAGGGTTTAAAATTTTAAGCCCGATTTGCACCCCCAAACAATCGCAGCCTGATTCGAGGCCTGTCACAAACGTTTCTTTGTCCCAAAAATCCTTTATTTTGTGGTGTCATTACAATTATTTAACTTCTCCTGATCGAGACCTCTTGATCAGGCTGCCTCTGACGTGATGCGCGCGATAGCCAATGAGAGTGAGCAAGTGTCACCTACTGGATGTTGTGTGCTTCTTTAGCTGAAACTTGTCAGCCACAAACATGCCATGAAAGTGAAGTATTGAGAAAGAAGATCACCCATAATCTTTTTTTTTTTTCTATTTTATTTTTCACTGTAAAGCAGAATGTGTGGCAGGAGAGCCTGCTGATAATGATTGTCCATTTGTTTTTCTTCTCAAGTCATGTTTAATTTTGCGAGTCTCCGTGAGATCACGTGTCACTGTGAAATCGTTCTTGCAATCAACATGTGTGGTCACATAGTCGGGTCGAACTCTCTAGTGTATGCGTTCAGAGGATTATAATGCTAAAAATTGGTTGAAACTGTCATTATGTCTGTGGTCTCCCACAGTTTTAAAATCAGTTAAGATATTGTGAAAATCATCTAATGTGGCCCAGGCCTTAGTTTGGCTTTCCCTGTTCCTGTTTGCCTGTGTTCTCATTCATTGTTAGTTTCCTTGGTTACTGATCATGCCCTAGTTTGTTTCCATGGTGTCTAATTGACCCTTCACTGGGAGTTTGATTGACAAGCGATCTAACCAATCATAACGCCGAATCTGCCATTTTGTCCAACAAAGCAGTCAAGAGTTAGAAGATTAACGTAGGTGGACTTGAACTTGAAAAATGGTGTGTACTGACATCTTTCTGTGATTGAAACAACATTCCTTCTGATGTTCATTCATGTTTATTTGATGCTATAAATGAACTAGTAAGAAGAGATGATCGGTTCACGAGCCGCTTGAGCTGAGGCGCTACAGCGATCTGTCACGACACATTAAAGAGCCACAAAATGTTTTTTATTGATCGAATTTCTTTAAAAATTACACAGTTTGAAAGTTGGGCTTTGTTTAATATCACAAGTTACCTGCTCTGTCTTGTCTGTCGACATGTTGTCAGTGTCCTCATTGCTCCATGATGTATTTTTCACTCTGTGTGGCGTGACAGCGGCATGGCTTGTTGGACAAAGCAACAGTAACTAAGGGGGGCGGGTCTTTGCAAAGGGACAATTGACCCTTCGCAAAGACTCACCCCCTTAGTTTCTGTTGCTTTGTCCGACAAGCCATGCCGCTGTCACGCCACACGCAGTCCACCGAGGTTCAAGTCCACCAAGGTTAATCTTCTAACTCCTGATTGCTTTGTTGGACAAAATGGCGGATTCAGCGTTATAATTGTTTAGATCGCTTGTCAATCAAACTCCCGGAAAAGGGTCAATTAAGTACACATCTCTTCTGTTTCAGTTAATTAGCTTCCTCTGTGTATTTAAACCCTGAGTTCTCCTCTGTTCTTTGTCTTGTACTAAAGTTAGTTAAGTTATGTATCTTCCTTGTGCATTCTGGTCTTTTTTGGATTGTTTATACACGCTAACTGTTACAGAATATAAAGCAAGAGAAGTTTTTTTATTTTTTATTTTGTGGCATTTCTTTTATCCTTTTGTTATGGACTTGCCAGCAGTCCAGCTGCTCTGTATTGAGTGGAAGGAACAAAGCCTCAAGGACCACACAAGGAACTTTTTAGACCTGGTTTGCCACACCACATTTCCTGACCGCTCTCTATGTGTTTTTATTTTTCCAGGCTGAGCGAGCAGTCCAAGGCACACTTACCTATCCTCTGGGAGATTTTGTTGCATTTGTGGAGTGGGTGCTGGTGAATAATGGATCGGCGTTCACCATCTGCCACGTGGAGGACATCACCAGCCCCACTTCAGACTCAGAGCCCAGCCAGCCACCGCCCACACACTGCACAGAGTAAACGGCAGAGCCCACCGCAGACAGCAAACTCGAGCCTGCCACGATGAATGAGCCAGTGGACTCGAGGACTGAGAAGGTCATCGCCCCGGAGCCTAAGCCACACAGAGAGTCTAACCAGGTGTGTGACCCGGCAACACTGTGCGTCACCGTGGGACTGCTCCTGGAGTAAAGTGGAAGAGGATGTATTTCTGGTTCTCGTGTCCCTGCTGGTCCCACCCAGCTAGAAGTCTCCCCTCTGACACTTCTCCATGGTGTGGATTTACCTCGGGTCTTCCGGTCTTCAGCTCCACCCAGTAAAGAGGATCCCTGGCTCTGCCTTCAGCCACTGATCCTGTCACTCCACCATGGCCTGTCGACCTATCGGCTCCGCCATGGTCAGACGTTGCCTTGCCTGTGCTACGGTCTTCCGAGCCATCCTCTGTGCTCTGCCTCTTCTCAGCCTTGATCCTCTGTCCCACCAACTCCGCCTCAGTCCTCAGGCACTGTCCCACTGGTCTCACTGGCTCTTCGTCTGCGTGTAGGGCTCCACTTCCACCAGCCTCATCTCTGTCAGTCATCTCCCTGGTGTCGTCAGCCAATTCTCCCTCCCTTTCGTTCTGGCTGCTCTCTGGGTCCCCACCTGACAACTCCTGCTCCTGGCTCCTCCTGCCAACATTTCCTGTGGTTCCCTGTTCTTCACCAGCCCCTCGACCTCCTCCAGAGCCTCCTCCCTCCTCAATCAGACTATAGTTACTACGCAAGGATGTGCCTTTCCTGACATCACAGCCCCGGGTTATTTCTTTTTTTAGTTTCTTTTGTGTTTTAGAGTACGTTTACATGACAACGATATGCTTAAAATGGAGAAGTTTTTCCTTTGAGTTTTCTGTGTACATACGACACCATTGTCAAAACGATCCCCATTCACATGGATCTGCGAAAATGACTAAAAACGCTGTATTCTGCAGGCAGGCCATTAAATGGCAATGAAACACTATAGACTGAGCTTGTAATACGCATGTGCATGACGTCATAGTTTCCACAGATTCACGTTTTTGTTGTTTACATGGAGACCGTTTTCAAAAACTTGCACTTTGAAACCCAAGTTTTCAGGCACCCAAAACGCCATTGTCGTGTAAATGATCAACCAAAAACACATTAATAAAATTCACATTTTTAGTTGAAAACGGCATAGTGTAAACGGCCCCTTTGATTGGTTTTCTCTGTTCCTGTTTGCCTGTTCTCATTCATTGTTTCCTTGGTTCCTGATCATGCCCTAGTTTGTTTCCATGGTTTCTAATTAAGTACACACCTGTTCTGTTTCAGTTAATTAGCGTCCTCTGTGTATTTAAACCCTGAGTTCTCCTCTGTTCTTTGTCTTGTATTTTGGTTATGTTGGTTGTGTAGCGTTTCTTTCTCTTGAGTTCATTAAAGGTATCTTCATCATGCATTCTGGTCTTTTTTGGATTGTTTATACATGTTAAACTCTACTCTTAAATATCTATATTGTAGGCTACATTTAGTCTAATGTAAGCAGAGCTGAAAAAGGCTGAGATTCACTGGGGGGACTCTAGCTGTTCTGAATAGACTCTGAGCTCAAGCCAAGCCTCGGGTTCGAGCCTCCTTCGAGGACAGCAAGCCAAGTTTGTTTTACCATTAACCATGCAGACTGAATGGGCAGGCGAACTCATGAATGTCATCATAAGGGAAACATGATAAAACAGCCATGATAAAACTTGCTATGCTAGCTTGACAGAATTGCCTTGACACATGGTAGCTATGCCTTTTATTAGCTAAGAAAACACTGATAAAAATATAACTTTATAATGTTTCATGCTTAGTATGACAAAAAAATCTGAAAAAAATTTCTTTTTTACTTAAAGTATTTTTTGTAGAAGGAATGGTCACATGTGGATGCTTTCTTCCAGAAAGGAGGAGGGGCTAACTGAACATGTGTAGTATGAGTAGTATCATCACTCTAGCTCATTCCTGATTGAAGGAATAAGCCATGTTGCAACCGTCCCCTGTTGCAACCATCCCCACCCTCCTAATTTGAACTTAAAATGATGCCTAAAAGATTTGCATGCGCAGTGTAAGATTTGTGAAAGTGTACATAAGATTGGAAGCATAAATTAAAGGTTTGTAAAGGTGTAAATCACCTTTCAAGTGTAAGAAAAAAAAAGATTTGCAGCATTTTACTGTTTTTTGTAAGTGTAATTAATGTATTGTGAAACTGCGGCTACATGCTAATGCAAAATATGATCTGTATTCTGACTTCCATTTTTCCGTGCTTACAATTTTGGCAGGTTAAATGTTTTGATTGTAAAGTTTAACATTAGCTCAGTGGTATAAGCAGATTATATAATATTTAAAATTGCAATGCAATGCAATGCCAAGCCAATCCAATAACGTTAAAGGGTTAGTTCAGCCAAAAATTAAATTTCTGTGATTAATTACTCACCCTCATGTCATTCCAAACCTGCAAGACCTTCGTTCATCTTCAGAACAAAAATTAAGATATTTTTAATGAAATCCGAGCGTTTTTTTTAATCTCCCATAGAAAGCAATGAAATTACCACATTCAAGGTCCAGAGAAGTAGTAAAGACTCTGAGTCGGTCTTGAACCCCGGTCCGATCGCTGGTATGCACAGTGGTTTACATGCTCAACTCTCACTATCCGGCCACTGTTACACACGCAATGTGAGAGTGGACGTCTGTTTATCACAGCTGACGCGCAATAAAAGGCTTCACGAAAAATAAAGCGCAGATGATGAACGAACGACAAGGAAGCATAAAAAATGATCGTACAGTACACCAGAGTAAATACAAATAAGTGTTTGTTGTTAGTTGCAAACAGCACAGCAACTCCAAACAATCAAAACCCAGTGTTATCAAAGCAGCCTCCGCATCTGTTTTCAGGCCTTCCTGCTTAGCTCTCTCCGGCGCTGGAAGCTTTTTTAATATAAACACGGTCCCAAGGCGCTTGCCCAGTCATAAACCTTCATTCCAGTGATATTCTTTTGAGCTATTTTGTATTGTGGCTCATCTCTTTCTGCAGTCTTTCTTCAAATCTCCCTCTTGCTTGTTCTCTCTCCTCGACCGTCATGCGCCCCCTAATGCTGATTGGTTACACGTTTGTTGTTGGTGTCGGCCCGACTAACTTCCAAGCAGTGTAGTTGAAAAAATACATACCCCACCTTTAATAGAAATTTAATTAGAGGAGGAAAATTGGATAGTTTTATAAACTTTCAAAAACACGTACTTAGAAAAAAATTTACCTTTAGGGGTACAACAGCTTGTCACCAGGTCAGTACACTTAAAGGAACAACTTTGTACCATTTTACTTCTAAAAGGGTTCATAGTAATACTTTAAAGGTACATATTAAAGTAGAAATATGCACCTTTAAGGGGTTGTTAAGGTGCAAAGTTGCCCCAGTGACAAGCCAATATACCAACCCAGTCACTATTTTATTTATTTATTTTTTTTATTTTTTTTTTTTTCTGACAACAAACAGATACATTTTAAAGTTATTATTTTGTACTTGCAGTTTATGGCAGTTTAAAGCTAAAAGGATAGCTCAGCCAAAAATATTACCCACATCTTTCCAAACCTGTATGACATTCTTTCTTCTGCCGAAGCACAAAAGAATATATTTAGAAGATGTATCGCTGTCTATATCAAGACACATTTCTACTATTAACTTCACTGTGAGAACAAAAACACTAAGAGATTTCTCAAAGTATTTTCTTTGTGTTCCAGAAAAAAAGTCTTACAGGTTTGGAAGCATATGATGGTGAGTAAATGATGACTTTTTTTTTTTTTTTTTTGGTGAACTAACCATTTAAATACTGTATGTTCTCAGTAAACAGAAATACATTTGCAGAAATGTAAATATATAAATTTGCAGTATGGAAATACAGGGTGGTGACTGCTTAGCAATGAATGTAATTATACAAACCCCATTTCCAGAAAAGTTGGGATTTTGTAAAATGCAATAAAAAACAATTGGTGTTGTTAATTCTCTTGAACCTTTTTTTTAACTGACATAAGTACAAAGAAATGATTTCCAATGTTTTCACTGACCAACATAATTGTATTTTGTGAATATAAACAAAATTTTAATTTTGATGGCTGCAACACACTCCAAAAAAGTTGGGACAGAAGCAAAATAAAAGTGAAAAGATTATAATATCCAAGTTAAACTGTTTATTAAACAGTCCACAAATAGCAAATGAATTGGTAATAGGTGAGGGTATCATGTTTGGGTGTAAAAAGCTTCTCAGACTTTGCAAGAAAAGATGGGTCATGGCTCACCACTTGGTGCCAAATGTCATGAGAGAATTGTCAAACAATTCAAAAATCACATTTCTCAATGCAAGATTGCAAAGATTTTATGTCTTCCACCATCTACATAATATTGTAAAAAGATTCAGGGAATCCAGAGAAATCTTAGTCTGTATAGGGCAAGGTAGGACACCTCAGTTGAATGTGCGTGACCTTTGAGCCCTCAGATGGCACCGCATTAGAAACCGACATGCTACTGTGTTAAATACAGCCACATGTGCTCAAGAGTACTGCACATGGTACATCAGAGTTGTTTCTAGACATTCTATGCCATAGAGTGGATGTGTCTGACTGCCGGCCTACAGTCCAGATCTGACTCTTATTGAAAATGTATGGCCAGGCATGACCACAGACTGTTGTGCGGATGTCTTGTATCAGGCGAGATATTAGTATCCTCAATTTCCAAATGATTAAAAATTGTAATTAAAAAGGAAAGTGACATGGTGGTAAACATGCCTCTGTCCCAACTTTTTTGGAGTGTGTTGCAGCTATCAAAATCAAAATTTGTTCATACTTACAAAATACAATAAAGTTTTTCAGTGAAAACATTGGAAATCTTTTCTTTGTACTTTTGCCAGTTAAATAGAGGTTTGAGATAATAACAAAAAAAAGGGGGTTTGAAGACAACGACAGCTCTATACTAAGGTGCAGTGTGAGTGAAATGGAAAATGACAGTGGTAATCAATAATTTTGTGCTGTACTCACTTGTTTTACAACCTGAAAAATAGTTATAGCAATAATAACAAATACACATACTTCATCAGTTATAAAAAAAAGGGCTGAGAAATCACACCTTTACCACATAGCAGGAAAAGCAATATGTGTGTACGTGTGTGCGTGCTATTACTGGAAACATCATGTGACTGTAGACTTAACAGGGTTCTTTGAATGAGGCTTTTTAATTAGTTCTAGCTGACTGTCAAAGACATCGTGCTTGACAAATATGCCGTGCATTTTACAGCTTTGGATATGTTTTAGTGCTCTGGTGTCTTCAAACGGTAAGTCATAGACAGAAATGCGTCTTCAATCTCCATATCTTTAGCTTTACCTATGAGAGATGAAAAGTTGTATCAGTCACATTTTGATGCTCTTCTGTTCTTCAGCTCTGGATCGTTGGAACACAAGATGTACAGAGGTCACCATCAGCGCCTCTCTGAAATCAGAAGTCTTTCTCCCTTGTCACTTTAATAAAAGCTTTGACGATGAAACAGTGAAATGGAGCAACTCTTCCAATGAATCTACTCTTCTAAGGATCAAGAATAATGGCTTATTCTACCTTGATAGTCCTAGAGAAGGTCGAGTGAGTGTTTTACCCCTTCTATTCAAAGACGGCAACTTCTCCATCCTCATCCGTGATCTGGAGCTTTCAGACTTCGGCCCGTACTTTTGTGAGCTGAACCGTGAATGCTGGAGAGTGGAGATCACAGAACGTCTAATTGAGAGTAAGAGCAGTCCCTGCACGGGAAAGTCTTTCAAATTAAATTTAGAGGAGGATAATGGTGTGATAATAATAATTTATTAAAGAGATATGGTAAATTATTATGACAAAATATACTGAATTATTTTACAATTATATAACATAAAATTTCTGTCTGTGGCACAGAAACTGTGGAGGTGAACTCTTATAAACCCTCGTTGTTCTTTTTTGCTGGAGCTGGACTTTTCACTCTTCTTTTTATTGTATTTCATCGCACTGGTGAGCATTTTACTTTTCATTCATTATCCAAAGTAAAATTTCAGTAAAGAAATGATACATTGACTCCTATTTATTTGTTTGTAAAATAATATTAAGGCTTACATAACCGTTGTGTGAGATGTATGAGATCATCCAAATGTCACTCTATTAATGAAGAACACAATGAAGGTAAGTTCAGTAAAAATGATATGAATGAGATTTTAAGATTTTGGTTTGTTTTTCTGAAGAACGGACTGATAGATTTATTAATGCCACTTATGCCAGTTGATATATTTATAAAAAATATGATATATGATCACAAAAACAAAATTCATAATTAATTTACATTTAATTTAATTGCAGTTTGAAAGTACATTTTTCATTGTTGCTAATGTGGTTTGAAAGCTGATAATACTGTTAAATTACTGTTAATAGTCTATATTAACTACTTTATTTGTTATCAAAAAATAAATATGTCATACTTTGTTTTTCAAGAACATGATTCTTCAAATCATTCTTCTATCCAGCAGAGAGGTACAGATAGGCTATAACTGAGCTCAAATATGCTGATTAAGAATAATACTAAATAATAAAATTAGCATGCTAAAATGTATAATTTTTTTCCATCAGCATTCAGAACTCCAGATCCAAATGACTCTACCATGACTACAGTATACTATGGTAAGATACAATTTATGTTTGGAAAACTGTTTCTATTATAAGGCTGGGAATAACTTACAAAATTGTTTCAGTCAACCAGGCATAATGCTGCAATAGAAGAGATGCTGACAACAGTGGAAAATTAAAGATTATCAATATGTCATCTGTTTTGAAATGTTTTTTCTATTTTCATTTATTGATTTCCGCTTTTAAAAAATGGTTGATGATATACCAATTACATTTGTAAACCACATATGTAAAATTGATGTGCAAATTAGCTTTTCCTTTGAAACTATTTACAAGTGATCTGCACAAATCATTTAAATGCAAACAAACAAGAACACTGTTTGGTTGTGTAATATTTAGGCTACTGTATATTAAATGTATGTCAGCTTCTCTATATTTTAGTCATCTTTGTCTACAATTTCTGAAAACGTTTATTTATTCTTAGGCTATTTGAGAGTTGGGGTAAGCTGTGGGGAAAAAAAAAAAAAAAAAACTTGTCAGGTTTACTTTTAGTTTACTTTTTGTTCATGTGTTTTGTCTTTTGTGTCTCCAGTTCAGTTTAGTCTTGATTAACCCTAGTTATATTATGAAAATTGGTATACAAATAAATGTGAAATGAATTGAATTAAATTATTTCCCTTAGTTATTACATTCACCTGTTGGTCATTTGTATTTAAACAATTCCTCTGTTCATTGTTCCATCCGAGTTTTAAGTTGTTGCTAGTTCTTCTAAGTGTTCTTGTTCTGGGTCATTGGATTAAAGACAGTTTTTGTCATATTCTCCTGTGCTTCACTGCAGCAATGCATGAGAATAGGCTACATTTACATTTAATATGGGCTGGAACTTCCCTACTGTAATGAATCGTCATTCAGGCTGGGATCTATTTGCATGCTTTATTAAACAAGATCGTAGTCGTACAGGCAGGGTAGATCAGGGGCAGACAGATATGATACAGGGCAGGCAGAATCGTAATCAGAGAACAGGCAATGGTCAGGGCTGGCAGATAACACTCACAGGTCAGGATACAAAGCACAAGTCAGGGATAGGCAGCAGAGGTTCATAAACGATAAACAGGTTCAGCAACAAGTAAGCAGTCAGACAATAGAATAACGCTCTGAATTGTACACCTCAGCAATACAAGACTTTGTATCTAACTGTGGTGACTGGGAGTCTCTAACGAGGTACAGTTGGCGGGTAATTAATCCAAAGCAGAGGATGATGGGAATTGTAGTGTGAGTGAGAATGTTAGTACTCGGGTGAGGGCTCCCTCCGATGGCCAGAGGAGGGAATTACGGAGTTCGCCTCTGTGACACCTACTCTAGTCGGGAAGCGTATTTTATTTATTTATTTATTTTACTTTCAATGACCTTTCAAGTGTATAATTCTTCAATAATCTATAACCATATTTGATGTTTTCTCCAAATGATTTTTTAGAGTATTAAGATGAGGCACATGATAGAGCAATGAACAACATTTATGAACTGTGTGTGGCACAAACTCTTCATTCAACAGAATCTCTGCTTGGAGACAATTATCCTGTAATTTTGGCCAAATTAAAGATACATTGTGGAGGAGTCTGCATAGGCTATGTGGTGCATGCAGAATTTTAAGGTCACAAACCTTTTAAAAACATTTTTGGATGGAGGCCTCTAAGTTTAGTGCTTTGAAAATCAACTAATATTAAACACAATTAAAGGTGAATCTAGTTTTAAGGGAAAGGGAAGCTAATGTGCAAAAAAAAAATAAAATAAGGATAAGCCTAATATACTATCTAATATGGTTTTGACAAAATGTTAGTTAAAAAATGTAATTAATTCTAATTAATTATTTCAGCAAAATAGTTTTGAATGAATGATACAATGACTCACTTGTTGCATTCGTTTTTGCAGTAAACGACCGATACATTTTTGTAACAGTCGACATTTTGATCCGTAGATATCAGTGTTTATATCCGAACTATAAACTTTTATCCCAGTAATTCTGTGATAATCTGAATTATTGTAAAACTGAAATAATGATACTATATTATTATTATTATTATTATTATTATTATTATTATTATTATTATATGGTTGAAAAGACGTTTGTTTGTGAAGCTGTTTCATACCACACAACGGCTCTCTCAGGATCAGCGGCAGCGCCAAAGCAGGTTTGAATGTGGCTTGATCGCCGAATCATTGTCATTTAGCAATACGATTCTGTAAATGCATATCAAATTTTCTGTTATCACATCTATTAGCCTACGGTTTCTGCTAATATTTTCGTCAAAAATCTCGGTTCATCCCACTTGTGGTCTGCTCTGATAATTTGGTTCTGTGAGGACGCGAACTGACAGAGAAGCATTTCCATTGGCTGCAACCTGCAAATGACATTGTGCATCCAAATATCACAAATTATTATTGCGCTACGTTTTTGTGCTGAATTCGGATTGCTTTAGTAGGCTATTCAGAAGAACGCCCCCCCCCCCCACCCCCAAATTAACCAATTTGTATTGGAACGCGCCCCATTTCCAGCCCTGAATATGTGAAAATACATTGATAGCCTACTAACAACTAATATCTGCATTGCTTCATTAGGTAGGCTACAATAATAAGGAAATTAGAGTATCGCTAAAACGAAATCATGCTAAGAGAAAAACAGCCTGAGAGGGTCACATGGATATTGTTATTGACTCTTCTGTCCAGTAGAAGCCGCTATTACTTATAGTAAACGTTTAGCTTCAAGCTTTGAAAGGAAATCATGTAAACAGAGGTCGAATTTGGAGTTTCAGTCATTTTGAAAAATGTTGCGTCTTCTGCGGATTTATTTAACAACCTCTGACATGTTGTACCTTCTTTCTCCTCTCCTCTCATTCCATTTCCTCTCATCTCTCTCTCTCTTATTTGTTGTTCCATTGTAAAGATCATCAATTATTAAATTAGTTAATTTTCTTCTAAAGAATAAGGACTAGTACCTAAAGAATAATCAATAGTAACCAAAGAATAAGTACTAGTGGAGTGGATATAGCTAAAAAATAAATAAATAAGTAGGCCTGCTAGTAGCATGAAAATACATTTTAAGGATTAAAAGTTAGAATGGCTTACTATAAAATGTGTGATTTATTTAGATGAACTTGTAATATACTAAAGCACTAGCAACTAGAAAACTAAAATTATTATCAAAACCTCCAGTGTTATTTTTAAGGTCATTTAGAGGAAAGACTGGCTATACTTTCACATGCTCATGTCGTGGTTTTTGCAAGTGGATCTTAAAATAAACTACAGCTTATGCGATAAGCAAGGTATACAGAAAGTTACAAAAAAGGGGAAAAACCTGTGTGTTGTGGCTGGGGCACAATCTTCATTTCAGTCAAATAACTTGCTTGTTTGATGTGATAGTAAATGTGATTTAAAATCAAGAAATTGTTTTTCAGTGTAAAATGATATTTGATAGGCCTAAACTAAATATTTTGCAATACCTTTATGCAAATTAAGATTGCATAGCAGTCATTTCTGAAGTACTGTAGAAACTGTAGCTTATGACATCGCTGATTAAATGCTTTGTGAACGAGCTGGACAAGAATAATCTCTGGCACACTGCGCTCATTAGTTTTGCTACAGGGCATGCATCTCACTAAGTTGATCTCACTTTGACTTTGCTACAGGATGTGGTAGTAGAAATGGAAACCTGCTGTTTAAACTGAGGTAAGTAGCCTGGCGTTTGACTCTGCAACCTCAAAACACAATAGTGCAAAAGAAAATCTCTCTACCCTCAGCCTTCAATGTTATCAAATGTATTACAAAGTAAATTTTTCATTGTTTGGTCACAGTTACATCACTAATCTGGCTGTAAAAAAAAGCATATGCAGTTACAGGTAAATGTCAAGTCACTTGGGCTGTGAATTCACAGCTCTAGACCGCCACATTTAAGAGGCTGTGTGTGTGATTTGACAGGAAATAACATGTGAAGGACATCAGCCTACACATTCTCCATCTCTGACTTGGACTTGCAAACTTGACATGCATCATGTACATTTCACATCTTTGGATATTTTTTGGTGCTTTGGTGTCTTCACATGGTAGGTTCAAAATACCAGAATTTATTATCAATCATGATGTAGCTTATATAGGCTAATATTGGGGGCAAAATAAAAATAAATCAAAATATTGACTATATTATTAAAATGATCAATAATGGTCCAAAAGAATAATATCAATATTGTCTCAGTACTAGCAATTCTAATATTTTTACATTTATTTTAATTTTTAAAAAATAACTTTTAAGTTCTTTATTTTTTAATCATTTTTATTAATTTTTTAAGGTTAATGAACCAGACATTTCTTTAGAAATATTCTTTAATAAGTTTTGGTAGCAACTGACTCTTAAGAGATGAAAATGTGTGTCTGTGTGATACTGAATCAGTTATATTTCAATGCCTCTCCATTTCAGCTCTGGAACGCTGGAACAGATGTAAAGAGATCAAAATCAGCAACTCTCTGAAATCGGAAGTCTTTCTCCCTTGTCACTTTAATAAAAGCTTTGACAATGAAACAGAGACAGTGAAATGGAGCAACTCTTCCAATGGAGCTACTCTTCTAACTATCATGAAAAATGGTAAAATCATCTTTGATACTCCTACAGAAGGACGAGTCAACGTTTTCCCGCTTCTGTTCAATGACGGAAACTTCTCCATCCTCATCCGTGATTTGGAGCCTTCAGACATCGGCCCGTACTTGTGTGAGCTGAACCGTGAATGCTGGAGAGTGGAGATCACAGAACGTCTAATTGAGAGTAAGAGCAGTTGAAATATCTAAGAATGGAGCTCATTGTGACTTGGGGAAGTTGTCACAAGTACTATATGTCAATACAGCTGTCATGTGTTTATAGATGCTAAAATGTTTTTTAAAAAGAATTATGGGGGAAAAATGGCAGTTGATAATGCCAGAAAATCACTGTTAAACATATGGTAAAAATATGGTATATTAGTGCCTGAACTTAAAACCATGTATTTCATTAAATGATATAATGTTAATTTACCAATCTCATTCAAATACAAAAAATCTTTTATTTTTTATTTTTTTACTACTGATAATACCATTAGCAGTACAACAGAGAGCCAAATGATTAGCCAGAATTTATTGCAAGCTGCCTGTTCATAAAACATGGCCAACACAAAACACCATCAGGGTAACACACGACAATAAAATAATGCCATAAACATTACTAAATAACAAAACCAGCATCACTGAAATCAAAACCTAAGAAGAAACAAAAATATTTATATATAGTTTTTACTTGCAAAAACCATACATTTGACAGCATTTTACAGTATAATTATATAATGTGATGTTAAATAGGTTTTTATGTGGTCTTTTTTTCTGGTCACACTTTAGGTGTCTTTAACTACTATGTATTTACTACAACTTATTGTGTTCATGTTGTACTGCAAAATACATTTGCTGCTTTTGAGGTGGGATTCTGGTAAGGTTGGGGACAGGTTTGGTGGTGTAGGTTTAAAGGTGAGTTAAGGTATAAGGGATGGGTCAACAGTATAATTATAGATTTAATTACAGAAATTAATTACAGATGTAATTCCATTCAGGTGTAATTTTTTTTTTATGTGAAAACATACTCAAGAAGTGCATTGTATTAAATGATTAATTCAAATGTTAGAACAGTAGTTAATATAATGTTGCATTTTATATAATTAATTAATTATGGGTCACAACAATGCTTAATCCTTTCTTAATCCCTTTTATAATTTTCTGTTTCATAAATAGAAAATTAGCTGAAATCCTCTAATAGGCTGTGATTGTCCTTGTAGAACATCGTGATGACTTAAATCCCTGGTACTACTTTGCTGCTGGAGCTGGATTGTTTATTCTCCTTTTTATTTCATTTAGCTTGTTTTCAAAATTTTGTGGTGAGCACTGGTTCCTTGCATTTTTTTTAAAATAATAATTGTTCTATTTTCACAAATGAATGTTACCAGCTTAAACGTATTCTCTTCTTTTGGACAGGAAAGCATACAAATAAATCATCCAAATCTAATCCTGCTAGTGGAGTTCAGAGTGAAGGTGAGCAGAGACGTTCAGTGAGTGACATTCTGTGGAGTTTCTTGACCTTTACGAAAACCATTTGACTCTTAGGTAATAACCACCCTGAGGAAACAAGGAATACAGAGAGAAGTGAACAGAGAAACCAAAACAACAGGGGTAAGAAACAGCACTTAAATGTTTACAAGCCAATGGTTTTGAAAAACACACATGAATGTCAATGCATTATATAAGAAATATCAAATGAGAAAACATCTAACATCATTTGTTTGCCACTTCGTTTGAAGTTTGGTATCTAGAACAGGGGTTTCAAACTGGGGGCTTCTATATTCTATATTTGAGGGAAATAGTTTAGTAACTGTACACTCAAAAAAATGAACTTTCACTGTTGTTAGTTTCACTCAAACCACCCTTGTTCACATTACTTAAAAAACTCATGTAACTACATGAACGTAATTTAACTGCGTTGTTTCTACTAAAATTGAGTATTGTCAGCTTTACTTAGCAAGTGTTTGTTCAGTCAACCTAACATTGCTGTGTGAAACATTATTGTTGACATAACTAACTGGGCAGTGGATCCGTAGTTCCCAGCATGATTTGCAAGGGACTGCATTAGGAGAGTAAATTTAGGGATTAAAGTGTTATTTTATGTCTTTTTCAGTAAAGGAAAAGATGTTGTTAGTTTATGTTAGTGCTTAATGTTCAGTTATGTTGGACATTTAGAGTAGTTTCTGTAATGTTTTTGAATTTTGTGGTTACCATCATGCAGAAGAGTGTCGCCTGTGTTTAGGCTGTGCGCGCTCATATACGCGTGTTTATAGGTTGAAATTCCTGCTCTCAATTCAATTCGGTTTGTTCAATTAGTTATTTTTTGAGTGCATTTTGATATGTTGTATCCTTTTTATTTAAATGATTATTCAAAAAAAAAAAAAAAATGTGTTCACCTTACATAATCAACATAACATTATTAAGTAAACTGCACATATAAATATAATGTAACAATGACATTCAAATGATTTGTATTTACTCAAAGAAATTTTGTCAGCTTTACTTGAATTTCTTTTGTTCATTCAACTAAATAGTTTTTTGTACAAATTACTCAATATTGTTGCGTGGAACCACTTGACACTTATTTTTTAAGTAAATCCAACAATTTATTTTTTTGAGTGTAATGTGAAAAGTGGTACCAAGAGAGCAAGCCGATTAAACTGACTTTTAACACAGAGGGAAACCAAGCATTACACACTCTAACACAACACTAAGGGTATTTACACGACAAGGATGTACTAAAAACGGAAACATTTTTTCTTTGTACAGATCACAACATTATCAAAACTATCTCCGTTCACACGGATCCCCGAAAATAACTAAAAATGCTGTATTACGTATGCCAGACAAGTGGTTGCCGATGTCACTTTCTAAAGAAAGACTGCGTGCCTGAGCATTCGCATTCTTTTACAGAGCACTCGCGCCAAACACGCATGCCTATCCACCTTATTTTTACAGTTTACTGCACTTTGATATTCTTCTCATTGTTTCCCTAGCGGCTAATAAATCAGAAGTCTTGCACATTCACAGAAAGCACGATGAAAAATAAGGTGGATGGACTAAACGTGTCTTGTAAACAGCCCCTAACACAAGGAACTGAGTAAAACCAAGGGCTTACATACAAGGTAATCAACAGAACAGGGAACAGGTGTGTTATTCAATTAGAAACCAAAGCAACAAACAATAAATGAGAACACAAGCAAACAGGAACAGGGAAAACCAAACTAATGGGCAACACCGTTTCCAACTAAAAACTAAAAAAAATGTATGCGTTTTGGCCATTCGTTTACACAACAACAGCCTGAAAACTTTTGAAAACGGGTTTTAAAGTGCAAGTTTTTGAAAATGATACCATTATTGTCTCTGTGTAAACTACAAAAACGCACATTTGTGAAAAACGGTTACATCATAAGCATGCATATTACATGTTCAGTCTATAGGCACGTAGTGACATCGCCTGGCATGCATGATCGTTTTGAAAACGCTGTCGTCTGTATGTGTAAAAGCGTAAAACTTATCGGTTTTTAGTACATCGTTGTCATGCAAACATGCCCTAAAACTTGTACTAACACAACTAAACATAACTCTTACAGTAACAGAATGCCACAGAAATACAATATACAATACTGAGAATAAACATGTTTGTCTATTGATCTTATTTCTGAAGGTCTGAGAAGAGGCTTTACAACTGTTTATGGTATGTGTTTCTTCTGTTCACTGCTATAATGACAAACTTATAAGATTCTGCATTAGCCTTCTTCTTCAAGTTTGGTTTCTAATGAATTATTTTTCCATCATGATTTTGGGTAAAATTATAAATGTATTTTTTTCATGTCAAGAAAATGATGTACATGCTCCAAATCAAAGTTCTTCTGTGCAGCAGGGGCCACATCCTCAGAGAGGTGACTCATCATTTATTTATTTATTATTACTTTGTAAATCTAAGATAAATGATAAATAAATTCTAATTTTGAAACAAACCAGCTTTTAGACCCGCTCCCGTTCCTGAGCCAACTGCAAGTCATCCTTCAGATGTAAAACCATACTATGGTAAGACAACGTTTGTGTTTGGAAAAACTGTATGTGCTAAGAATGGAAATAACCCAAATATCTGTTTGAAATATTTCAGTCAACCAGGCAGAGCTCTCCATTCCAGGCAATGCTGGCAAAAAACGGAAAAAACAAAAACGTAATTGTTCATTGTTCGGTTTAAAATGTCATTTGAATGAATCAAGCTGTATTATGTCACTTTTTCAAGTAAACTATCTTAATTGTGGCATTTTCTTGAATTTCTCTTGCAGATCTTCAGTTTAAAAATCCAATATATGGAGACTGTGTTGATTAGAAGTCAGGTTGTGATGATAGAATCCAGCTCCACAGAATCCAGAATCCTCATTTTTCAGTCAATTTCTCATTTCAATCATTGCAAACAGTTCAATATCTCAATAAATGCTGATGTTTAACATTGATTAATGGAAATCATTATTTCGTTTAAAAAAAAAAAAAAAAAATCAATGTTTGCCAAGTGACATGCTCAAATCATTGAATGAAAATCGAATGCTTTAAAGATTGAAATTGATATTATGCTTGTTCCCTTGTTTTGCATATTACAAACAGCAGTTGTTGCATGTTATTATCAGTTGATCAGCACACATATTGGTGAGAATGTTTTATGTTTATCATAAAAAAAAGTTGATTTTCACATTTTAAGGAGTTGTAGGCTAATATCTGTTCCAGTTTTTCCTGTTAGGTTAATACATACACTGTTTCTGAACATAATCAGTCATAAAAATATCTCTCTTTTCAAATCATAAATCAAATTTCATCTATATTGCTAACAAATGTAGCCTACATCTAATTAGCATTTCCTTTACAAGTAGTAGGCTACAGTATATGGTGTGTGAAGTATTTTTATTTATTTTATTTGTAGTTATTTGATATTTTAATGTATTTATTTTGCACATACATAATTTTATGCACTCAAAACTTATCAAATTATAACAATTCATACACATCTTCGTGGACACCATTGAAAAACTGCAGTGAAACAGAGCGGCCTTCAGTCATCCTGTGCAGCAGGTGGCGCTAATGTGTTTTCATGAGCTGTGAGTAAGAGTTCAAACCAACACTCAAGTAAACCAACTAACAACTCATAAACAAGATGAAATAAGATCTTCTGCGCTATTATTATGACTTATTAATATTCTGCTGAGCTTTTAGAAATCGTTTCAAGAGCTGAAATATCCTTTCGAGCAACACTAGGAAGTGGATAAATAGCACATGAACGGTCAGACATGTCAAAAGTAGAGAAGAGCGGTGAAACGGAGCATCATGAATCAAAAAAGCTGCCTATTTATCAACACAAAGACAAACTCATTCAGGCTGTGAAGGAAAACACCTTCCTGATCGTAACGGGTGAAACTGGCAGCGGAAAAACAACTCAGCTCCCTCAGTACTTGTACAAAGCAGGTAACGTATGTGAGCTCGTGATCGCTGATGAACTGGAATGGACATGTTTGTTCATTCACTGTGTATTGGATTTGCAGCAGGATCTGTCATTCCTCTTCAGGATGCCTCTGTTTCTGTTCAGGTCTTTGCAGGAAGGGCAAGATTGGTGTGACTCAGCCCAGGAGGGTTGCAGCCATCACTGTAGCCCAGAGGGTGTCTCATGAGATGGGGGTCAGGCTGGGTGAGGAGGTGGGCTACCAAGTGCGCTTTGATGACTGCTCAACCAAGGTAGGAGATAACAAACACGTTATCATCACTATCACACATGTCATGTTAACACTATGCAGAAATCTCAAGAATATACACTACTGTTCAAATGTTTGGGGTCAGTAAGATTGTTTTCGTGGAAGAGATGAATACTTTTATTCAGCAAGGATGCATTAAATTAATCAAAAATAACTGTAAAGACATTTATAATGTCACAATTGTTCAAATAAATGCTGTTCTTTTTAACTTTCTACTCCTAAAATACTAAAAAAGTATCAGTTTCCGCAAAATATTAAGCAGTGCAACTGCTTTCAACATTGGTAATAAGAAATGTTTCTTGGTTACACTTTATTTTAAGGTGATGTAGTTACATTGTACTACTTACTCAAATAAGTACTAAGTAATATTAACTACATGTATTTACTATAGAGTTTAGGTTTGGTTTATAGGGTTAGCTACTTGTAATTATGGATAATTTACTGTTATTATTATAGTAAGTAGATGTAGTAATGTAACTATGTCACCCTAAAATGAAGTGTTACCTGTTTCTTGAGCAGCAAATCATCATATTAGAATGATTTCTGAAGGATCATGTGACACTGAAGACTGGAGTAATGATGCTGAAAATTCAGTGTTGCCATAAGGAATAAATTACTTTTTAAAATATAATAAAATAGAAAAAAAAAAAAAAATTGGTGTAATGTTCCCCTATATTAATTTTTACTGTACTGAACCCAAACTTTCGAACAGTGGTGTACATCACGAATATCATTATTTTTAATATTGGGTTTTATATAATATAATATATATATATATATATAATATTTGTTACTGGTGCTCTGAAAATTTAAATTAAATTAAAATCCGCATAATATAAAGAAAGTACAAAAAAATCACCACAATTCTTTAGGATATTTAATGTTTTTTTTTCTTTTCTTTTTTTTTAATAATTATTTTCACAGTGTGGTACTGTTAAAAACTTTAATGGAATAAATGTTTTTTTGTTTGTTTTTTTTACTTTTATTTGTTGTTTTTTTTCAAGTCATTTACAAATTTGATGATTTTTAGGCAGCAGCTAAATAAAGTTGCTGCTCTTTAGGATAGCAAGACATATCATTTTTACACCAAGTGCAAGTAGCGAAAAATGCTTAGTTTTCACACAAAGTATATTGAAACAATATAGTATTTGTATTTTTAAGGTACATAAATGGTCTTGGTTTGTGAAAATAGCCTCTACCAACAAGGTATTTGCAGTTGATGAAATTAATTGGTGTCATTTTTAACAAGTTTGTATTATTTTGTTTTCTATCAGGACACTGTGGTTAAATACATGACAGATGGCTGTATGCTGAGGGAGATTCTTGCAGACCCCAGTTTAACACAGTACAGCATCGTGATCCTGGATGAAGTCCATGAGAGGAGCCTGAATACAGTATGTGGACTTTTTATGTGCACTTTGTGCTTTTACTTGGGAAATTAGTACAATTGTCGGAAGGTACTGTAATTTTTTAATATATTGGTCTTTTTTATAGTTTTCACGGTAACACTTTATTTTAAGGTGACGTAGGTACACGTTACTATTTGTACTTACTATGTAATAACAGTAAATTATGCATAATTACAAGTAACTAACCCTAATCCAAACCCTAACTGTAACTCTATAGTAAGTACATGTTGTTAATTAATAGTACTCAGTACTTATTTGAATAAGTACAATGTAAGTACGTCACCTTAAAATAACCGTTTTCACTTACAAAATCAGCACTGCAGTGGTACCACAGTGATTGGATCAGACTGTAATAACATGGTACTCCAATGTACTTAAAATAATACTATGGCATTACCATGATACAATATATATATAAAAAAAGAAAAAAAACCCTAGGTAATACTTGATACTTTGGTATTTATTGCTCGTTGCAGCTTCATAATAAGATATTTCTCAAAATCTTTCATAAAATTGTTTGTTTTGCAGGATATTTTACTTGGGTTACTCAAGAAGACCCTGTCAAAAGGGTCCCGTGGCCGCAAAACACCCCTCAAAGTAGTTGTGATGTCAGCAACATTAGAAACGGAAAAGCTCAGCTCTTTTTACGGACACTGTCCCATATTTGCGATTCCTGGGCGTACATATCCGGTGAAGGAGAAATTCTGTAATCTGATTGGTCCAAAAGACAAAGATAGTTCTGTCTATGTCAAAGAGGTGACCATATTATAAATTTTATTACAAATTGTCTGTTTGCAAGGAAAATCTATGTTTGAAACCTTCTAGAATCTTGACAGACTGTAACTGTGTTGTGTTTGTGATCCATAGGTGGTAAAGGTGGCTTTAGATGTGCACACAAATGAAGCAGCTGGTGATATTTTGGTCTTCCTGACTGGTAAGCTCAGCGGAGATGTACACTATTGTTCAAATGTTTGGGGTCAGTAAGATTAAAAAAAAAAAAAATTAAAAAAATTAATACATTTATTCTGCAAGGATGCATTAAATTGTTTTAAAAAGATAAAGATAAAATAAAATATATTAAATATAAAATGTAATGTTAGAAACATTACAAATAGTTTCTATTCATCAAAGAATCCTGAAACAAAAATATATCATGGTTTCCACAAAAATATTAAGCAGCACAACTGTTTTCAACATTGAAAATAATAATAAATGTTTCTTGAGCAGCAAATCAGCATATTAGAATAATTTCTGAAGGATCATGTGACACTGAAGACTGGAGTAATGAAGCTGAAAATTCAGCTTTGTTTTTACCATATTTTGATCAAATAAATGCAGCATTGGTGAGCATAAAGGGCCCGATATACTTCAAGCAAAATCGCAAAATCAAAGAATGAACTGGTGTGAGGTTATTTCGAGCAAAATCGGGCCAAAAGTTCATTTTGGGAGTTCGAAACAGCAGAAAAGTTTGCTCTTTCTGATAAACACCTTCAAACTACCATTGTTCTGCGCCTTCTTTTTGGACGTGGTAATCTTCTCCGGTTCATTTCTTCTGCTCAGTCCATCAAGGTCGGACATCCGCTATTAAAAACACGAACACACTGGAGAGCTGCTTTATAATGAAATTGTCATAAAAAAATGAAAATGAAATTGTAATTCTAATTGGGAAAAAAAAAAAAAACCTGACACTGTTTTTTCATGTTTAATACTGTAAAGCTGCTTGCTTTTAAACAATATATTGTATAAAGTGACGTGACTTTACTGGAGTGCTGAGTTGCAGAGCAAACATCCACATTGCCACTTTCTTAACTACTGTTTTCTCACTGCTGTCATTGTTGTGTGTTTATTTTGTTACTGAAAGGAAAGCGTGGAGCACATATTAACATATTCATCTAAATGCTGCTCTCATCAGTGTTTGCTCATGTATTTCAAATTTTTTTTACCCCAAAGCAAAGAACGAAAAAGAACCATGAGTATATCGGGCCTTAAGAGGCTTCTTTCAAAAACATTAAAAAATCTTACCCACTCAAAATTTTGAATGGTAGTGTACAGTATTTATTTAAGAGTATTTATGATATTTCCAATTTTCCTCTTTAGTTTGTAGCCTTGTGCTTGTGTTTTTTTAACAGGTCAATCTGAAATCGAGAAAGCTTGTGATTCGCTTTTTGAGAAGGCTGAGGTCTTAGACTACCGTTACGATGTCCATGACCAAACTGTTGAAGGGCTTCTCATCCTACCTTTGTATGGATCCATGCCAACAGGTTAGCCAGTCTTAAGATTTGTCTCAAAGACAAAATAGGGTGAAATCTTATGTATGATCATAAAATGATTATATATATACTGCCCCCCTGGCAAAGTGTGGTTTTGGACAATATCAGCATAAATCCTTATCATTTTTTGGTGCAAATACATTAAAGTAACTTGACATTATCATTGAAGACCAGTAATAATAATTTTCATTTTTGATTACATAATAATGGCAATATATACATGTCAGAGTCAGACATGCCCCTTTGCCAGCTGTGATGCCTGGTTACTGGTTTAAACTTGGCCCAGGTTTGTAAAAGATCTTTGGCTCAGCACACCTTAATAGCTTCAACAATTGATTGCCAATTAAGTTTAGAATACAATGAACCAATTAGAACCCAGTTTAGGTCAGATAGCTGCTAATGGTGGATATTTTGATGAATCGAAAATTTAAGATTTTTTTCAATGCATAAACTGTTTATATAATAAAATATGTTTTTGTAGTTTGTGTTGTCCCTTATCAGTGCATAATTACCACAAATTAAAAAGGATTCATGCCAATATTGTCCAAAACCCCATTTTGGAGGGCTGTGTGTGCGTGTGTGTGTGTGTATATATATATATATTTTTTTTTTTTTTACAGATCAGCAAAGGCAAATATTTCAGCCTGCGCCAAAAGGTGTGAGGAAGTGTGTGGTAGCGACGAATATTGCTGCAACTTCACTCACAATTGATGGAATCAGGTAGAAACAGTATAACACAAGCACCAGTAAAACAGCAGAATTTAAAAATTGCATGATAGTGCTCAGAGGAAATATTGCAGTTTTATTTCAGTTTTTTAATGTCATTTCCTTTTTTATGTTGTGTTGTAGATATATCGTTGACAGTGGATTTGTGAAACAGCTAAACCACAACTCGAGGGTTGGATTGGATATTTTGGAAGTGGTACCAATTTCAAAGTGTGTGACCTGGAAATAATTCTACAATTTAGATTTTTTTATTAATATTTCTTAAAAATGATATTTAATGTATTATTTTATTTTTTTATTCATTTTATTATCTTTTATTAGTAGTAATTGTTTCATTGTTTTGCCATGAATAAAGCTTTTGATGTTGATATTATGAATAAATGAAATTTAATTAATTAATTTCTTAGTGAGTGTGGGTTATGCTATTTGTAAAAAGCTGTTTAGTGGGGTATTGACTAGTTTGTCTAAATAATGAAAAACAGTTCAGTTTGTCTCCACTTTTAATTCTATTCTGATAATGTTTCCAAACAGAAGCGAGGCTCAGCAGAGAGCGGGCAGGGCTGGACGAACATCTGCAGGAAAATGCTTCAGGATTTACAGTAAAGACTTCTGGGAAACATGCATGCCAGAGTACACCATTCCAGAGATTCAACGGACCAGTCTTACATCTGTCATTCTCACACTGAAATGTCTCGGTGTCCATGATGTGATTAGGTATCGGCGGGCTGTATTGTTATGTTTTTATAGTTTAATCGGTTTCTTCATAATTGAAATTAACACTTTGTTTTTCCCAATTATGGTATATTTAGATTTCCTTACCTTGATTGTCCAGAGGAACGATTTATCCTGACTGCTCTGAAGCAGCTGTATCAGTATGATGCCATTGACAGGTGAAGTGATACTTTTGCTTGTTATATAATTACATTGCAAGAAACCGCTGAGACAGTAGAATATAGCCATCAGCATTTTTCCAGAAGCCCATCCTGACCCCAGTACTGCTGATAATCACATTACATGTCAATAATGGCACACACATTGTTCAGTGTGTCAGTTCTATAATCAAAATTAAATTCAATGCTAATATCAGCTTTTTGCTGCAGGAGAGGTGAAGTTACCAGACTGGGGAGGTTGATGGTGGAGTTCCCTCTTCCTCCTAATCTTACTCGTGCTCTACTCAAAGCTGCCGCTCTCGGATGTGAGGACATAATGCTGCCTGTAGCCGCCATGCTATCAGTAGAGAATATCTTCATTCGACCAGGTAATAATTTCTGTATGTTATCATCCACTTAAAGGATTAGTCCACTTTTAAATACACTTTTCCTGATAAATTTACTCACCCCCATGTCATCCAAGATGTTCATGTCTTTCTTTCGTCAGTCGAAAAGAAATGAAGGTTTTTGAGGAAAACATTCCAGGATTTTTCTCCTTACAGTGGATTTCAATGGCTACCAACAGATTGAAGGTCAAAATTACAGTTTCAGTGCAGCTTCAAGGGCTTTAAACCATACCAGATGAGGAATAAGGGTCTTATCTAGCGAATCGATCGGTCATTTTCGAAAAAAATACAACCGTTTATGCTTTATAAACAAAATATCGCCTTGAAAGTACTTTCCGCTTCCGCATTCTTCATAACGCTTACGCTCAATACGCTGAATGTCCTACGCCTTCCCTATTCAAGTTACGGAAAAAAATGAAACTGGCGCCGCGTTCGTTCCGTAAGTTGAATAGGGAAGGCGTAGGACATTCAGCGTAAGCGTTATGAAGAATGCGGAAGCGGAAAGTACTTTCAAGGCGATATTTTGTTTATAAAGCATAAACGGTTGTATTATTTTCGAAAATGACCGATCGATTCACTAGATAAGACCCTTATTACTCATCTGGTATGGTTTAAAGCCCTTGAAGCTGCACTGAAACTGTAATTTTGACTTCAATCTGTTGGTAGCCATTGAAATCCACTGTAAGGAGAAAAATCCTGGAATGTTTTCCTCAAAAACCTTCATTTCTTTTCGACTGACGAAAGAAAGACATGAACATCTTGGATGACATGGGGGTGAGTAAATTTATCAGGAAAAGTGTATTCAAAAGTGGACTAATCCTTTAAAATTCATGTTTTAGATTTTGATTTCACTACATTATAATGAACAGAAGGCAATTCATACTTTTCCCCCAATAATAATAATGATATTTTACAGTAAAATTAAATGACCTGTCCAATTAAATCTAATATTGTCTAATACATCAGATAATTCCAATATTGCCTTTTTTTTTTTTAGGTAAACCAGAAGGACAAAAGGAAGCAGAGATTCGACACAAACAGATAGCAGCTTCTGCTGGCAGCTCCAATGATTTCCTCATGCTTCTCTGTGTCTTTGAGAAGTGCAGAGCGAGGTAGACCATAAAGTTTGAACAAATATCTAAATAAATACATAACTCTTCATGAAAATCATGGGACATATTGATTCTTACTTTCATTCTTCTAATAGCGACCATCCATCTGCCTGGTGCAAAGAGAACTGGATCCATTGGCGAGCAGTGAAGTCAGCCTTCAGCGTTGAGACACAGCTAAGAGAGATTCTTCTACGCCTGAAGCAGGTAATTCAGATTTTCTCTACAACAGTATTTGGTTTTACTTTCATTATTTGAATCTTACGACTTGTTCTTTGACTGTTTATGTAGCAGAAAGACTTTCCACATGAGACGTTTGAGGGCAGTAGGAGTGAACTGCTACGCCAGTGCCTTTGCCTGGGTTATTTCACCAATGTAGCCAGACGGTGAGCGCCACATTGTCATTTTACAGTATATTACATAAACTGTATTTATTAAAGCCAGTATTAAAGCTGTTCTGTTTTCCTCAGATCCGTTGGGAAATCATTCTGCACCATGGACGGACATGGGTCGAGCATTATCATTCACCCTTCATCGTGTGTAAGGAATTAAATCCATCCAAAAGTTCATCCAAAAATGAAAATTCTGTCAATATTTACTTACTTTAAAGGGGACCTATTATGTTCCTACTTTTCACAAGATGTAATATAAGTCTCTGGTGTCCCCAGAATGTGTCTGTGAAGCTTCAGCTCAAAATACCCCACAGATCATTCATTATAGCTTGTCAAATTTGCCCCTATTTGGGTGTGAGCAAAAACACAGCATTTTTGTGTGTCCCTTTAAATGCAAATGAGCTGCTGCTTCCAGCCCCCTTTCCAGAAGAGGGCAGAGCTTTAACAGCTCACGTTTCGGATAATCAACAACAACAAAGCTGGAGAATCTCACGCAGCCAAAATGTCATAAATTGTCAATAGCGGTGTTCAACTTTACATGTTTGAACCGGAGTCGGACACCGATGGAGCGACTCAGGAAGAAGTTTGAATTTTAATATTTAGAATTTTAAAATTTAGAATTTTAGAATTTTAAAATTTAGAATTTTAAATTTTAGAATTTTAGAATTTTAAAATTTAGAATTTTAGAATGCATCTGGATGTTTCTGAACGGTTAGTGGACAAATTTTTTAGTTGTTGTGGAGTTGATTCAACTCATTGACATGTTAATCTTTTGTACAAATCCAGCATTGAACTGACCCTCGTTTGTGAAGCAGTCCAGTTTTCTGACAAATAATGCTATTAGATTGTGCTATCAACACTATATTTGCTTGTGCTACCTTCTGTTTTAAAATCTGAATGGGTAGCAAAAATCTTCTCACCAGCGTAAAATGATTTGTGCAAATATATAACACTTTACCGACTTTCTTCGGCACATTTCCTTCATAAATGAAATTCAGTGGCTTAGATGCTGAGAGTCTATGGAGACTCTTATGTTCATTGGTACATCCAATAACAGAACATTTGTAATGTTTTTTTGGCGCAGACATTGTATATATCTACAGCTGCTACAGCGAGGAAACAGAATTGGCTTTCTCAGGCCGGTATCTTTGCTAATAGGGCAGATCGACACCAGTCATGGGCGGAGCTTCCCTACTCCAATGTAAGAATAGGGGGAAATCTGGAACTGTGCATTTGGAGAAACTGCTTCTGATTTATGAGCATTATAAAAAAAAAGGAGTGGGTGGATTTTTACCATTATAGGCTGGTTATTTACACACACTGTGGACACATATCTGTGTTCAAAAAAGTGCATTTTTGCATAATAGGTCCACTTTGATGTAATTTTTAAGTCTGTTTTCATTTCTGCGTGATTATTTTAACCAAACCACTTCTTATATTCAGCTCTTTGGTCAAGAATTGCAGCTGGATTGGATCATCTTCCATGACGTGTTGGTCACCTCACGAGTGTACGTGAGAACAGTTTGCCCCATCCGTTACGAGTGGGTGCAGGACCTGTTGCCGAAGCTGCATGAAATCGACGTCTTTGAGTTGAGTAGTGTCGCAAGGGAAGAAGTAACTGATGAAGAGATGGTCCAATGGGAAAAGAAAGAGGCAGCAAAAAGACAAGCAGGTGCGTTTGAAAAGGCAGAGCTACATTTTGATTGTGTTATAAATATGTAACACGTTTGTTTTTGTTTAAATAGAGGCCACAGAGGATGCGGCAAAGAAGCTGGAAAAGAGAAATGACGAAAGCTCAATCACAGAGGCCCGTGCTCGCTACTTGGAGCGAAAACAGCATCGGCTACAAAGAAAGGGTACATGAGAGGATCAGAGGAAATATAAAAGACTTTATAATCTCAGATTTCAGAACATAATCCTGGTTTACTGCTGCAGCAGTCTGGTATTGTGGATTTTGATATGGCTCTTGAGTCACAATGTGTAAAACACATTTTAAATATTTTTTACATAAATAAATAGTTTTTTTTAATACTTTTTGATATTGGGTGTTGTTTTATTACATCTTTAGAATGCAGATAAAAGATTTTAAAGCAGTCCTGCATTCATGTATCCAGCAGACCAAAGAGAAACTATTGATTCAATGACTGGAACTGTTGTAGTTGTCGAGTTGTGACATTGATATGTTATGTAATATCTATATAGAGATCAGTGAGTGGAAATCAAGCCTGTAGGGAATGGTGTAAAGAGAATACTCAACTTTAAGTTTGCTTTATGTAACAAAAATTTTTAGTTTGTAATACAATGTATAAATAAGTGATAGAAATTAAAGGCCCACTGAAGAGTGTTGGAACGCGCAGCATTATTCAATGTGTTGACGTAAGTTCAACTGAAACAGGAAGACAGGGCGCCCCAAGACAATCAGCCCCGCCCCTTTTTTGAAACAGCCAGTAGCGTTTTCGTTTATGTTACAGCTCGGCCAGAGGCGTTAGACTCTGTAAAACCTGTTTCCTTCTAATCTCTAACCGTTTCTCCTCATAATGTCCTTTATATCGCTTATACTGTGCAGAATTCAAATGGGTCCGATACCGGAGCAGACTGCTCGCATTGTGGCGGTTCATGTGACAGTAAAGCGAAAACGGACTTCATTCGCGTCAATAGAAAGCATATACTGTCTTAATCGTTCCCTATTCTCTATATAGTGCACTATGTGCCATTCACCATGTAAAAACTAGTAAATGTGTGAGCAAATGACCGATTTGAGCTGAGGCTTCAGCGTCTGTAAGAGTGTAGGAGGAGGCGGGGCTTCAGATTCTAGAGAGCATTTGATTGGACCGAAGATTTGACGAGAAAGTGAAGTGCGATGTGATGTCATGAAAATCCGTGATCCACTTTAGCGGAAGTGAGAGACTGTAAGATTTGAATGCTTATTTCTCCTAAATGCAAATTTTGTCATTGTTTTGGAACACACTAGCTTATTCATAACCTTAAGGTTAACTTATTATTGTGCTTTAGTCTTTCGCTTAGCAGCGTCTGAGGAGGCGTGAAGAGAGGCACACAACAAAGCAAATCTGTTTCAGGAACTTAACTTATTAAACCACAACTTTACAATAGCGGGTGTTTGTGCTCTTGCCCAGTGCTGATGGGTTTATATACAACCATCCACACCGAAGCCTGCGAGCATACTGACGCTAAACGTAAAAACAAACAGTGAACTAAACCCCGCGTGATGACATAGCCACATCTGATTGGCTTATACAGAACTTATTGTGAATACATGAAATAATTGTAATAAACAACTTATTTTAATTAACTAACACTATAACAATATTCATACTAAAAGCTAAAAAACTTAAATTTTGATTTCAGGGGGACTTTAATGTTTTGAATTCAAGTGCAGTTATTTGGGTTTATTGTTCACAATATAATTGTTTAGTTTGTTTAGACTACTTCTGTGTTGTTGTTTCCGACTTCAATTCCGACTTAGGACAAACTTGGAGGAATGTGTTTCTCAGGTACACTTGAAGGCTGTAATACACTCCTTACAACCCGCAACAAAAATGTTAAATGCCTGCGATACTCAGAAAACGATTCAATGAAGGATTCATTCTCTTAAAAGATTCATTCAAAACAACGATTCGTTCTCGAACGCACCACCGCTGGAGAGCAGCCGGAACTGACGTACATAGAATATGAAGAACTGAATGATGTGGCAAAAATGAAACGAATTATTTAACATTTATTAGACTTCTCATACCGGCGCTTATAAATCAAATCTAAAATATTAAGTATCTAAACGCTTACATACACCAAATTAGAGCTTCGCTCGTCGCCCGCTTGATTAGCAAAATCGCTGAAATCGCGAATGTCCTTCCGCCGCAAAGTCCGCGCTGCTGCTTCCGGATTGTCAGTCTGAGCTGTTTCCGCCGCCATTGCGGGTCTGAGCGAGTCCCATCCGTGCAGAGAGGGGAGGAAAAAAACATCAACCATCTGGCGGATTGGCTTGACACGACGAAAACACGACATTTTCATTCTTTGTCGAATATAACCAGCAGTCCTGCATTTGATCTGTTTTGAATCGTGGGTGTCCGCGGAGAGGAGGTCGTCGCTCGCTAAAGCTAGTGAGAAATTTTGCGAGGAGTCCGGCCGGGAGGATTGAGAACAGAAAGCCCAAACCATGGCTCAGATCCTTCCTATCCGCTTCCAGGAGCACCTGCAGGTGGGTTTTCACTACAGCTAAATATTAACATGTTAATAATCGGTAGCTCTGCTGTAACAGAGGTGACAGTGCTTGTTAGCTTTAGCGCTAGCTCAATGAATGACCTCCCATCCATTTCAATGGCTGTGTCTCAAAAACTCGCGAGCTACCTCTTTGAACGTTTCAATTAAATTCGCCATAAAAAAATACTAAACAAAAGTTCGAACCCGCAAATGAGACCCCGAAAATACTAATGTTCAGTTTGTGGTACTGGATAGGCAGGTCACTAGGTTTTTAGACACAGCCAATGCAGGTGGATGCAGTGAAAGGATTAAAGCAGCTTTATAAAGCGGCATTCATGCTGTGATTTATTGTCGCAAATGTGTCGGTTGAATTAAACCTGACTCGGATTGTCCACGTTTACCGCTTAAAAACGTTTCTTGACAATAATTAACACGAAAATTAAAATTCTGTCATCGTTTATTCACCCTTAAAAACGCTTATAAATATTGCTGGGTATTTTGACAGATTTCACGAATCGATTCCGATTCAGAAGATCTTGTTTCGGTTCAAATTTGATTCTTTTGGATATATTTTAGGCGTTTTCCATAGTAAACTCCCTTAAAATAAATCTATTTCGGATAGTGTGTATATAGATGTTGTGTATCAATATTGATGTATATATTTAAAAGATTTGAGTGCTAAATCATGAATATTTGTTTCTTAACTGGCTTGACTTGAGTCATTACAGTGTATTGTGTCATTGCACAGGTGCATCTCAGTGGGGGAGGATGAGATTGTGCCCATAGTTCCTTATTTTTATCACAAACCCCCTGTAAACATTGAATTAAACTTGCAGCAGACACATTTATTACCTGTGTTTAAATAATGCATAGCTGGACAGCATTTTGCGTGCCAAAAATGCTGTGTAGGTAGGCAGTTCACTAGCTTTATAATCCTTCGTTTATAAAGGTTTCATGAACAAGTACTGTATCTAACGTTGCTAAATATTGTCTGTCCACCTCTTACAGCTCCAGAACCTGGGCATAAACCCAGCAAATATCGGGTTTAGCACCCTCACGATGGAGTCAGATAAGTTCATCTGCATTCGGGAAAAGGTGGGCGAACAGGCCCAGGTTGTAATCATTGACATGAGCGACCCCAACACGCCCATCCGCAGGCCCATCTCTGCAGACAGTGCCATCATGAACCCAGCCAGCAAAGTCATTGCTCTTAAAGGTAAGACACGGGGTTGTTGAAGACATTTGAAAAGTGGGGGGACACGTTAAGGCATGGATTTTTGAAATTTAATGATAATTTTGGGGATGATATAGAAATTTCCTGCAACCCCCTCCCTCCCACCCACTGAATAGATAACATGACTACACTTTTGGCTGACTGTGTTTCTCATCGAGACAGTTTAGTGTAACATAGTGTATTACTTTTGTCTTGTCAAATGACATGGTTATTGTTAAATACCCTCCATATTTCCAACAAATATGTCCATCTCTGTCTCGTTACGTATTAAATCTTCTTGCTGTAATTTTTTGGTAAGAATAGCCTTTAAAATGCTCATTGGAAATGTCTTGCCGTCATAAATGCTTTGTCTGTTCTTGCTTGTTTTTGTTCTTTTTTATTTTTTGTTTCTTACTGCTTTCTTATGTTTGCAGACGGTGAGTTCAATTTCATCTATCCTGAGTTGTGGGATTTTGAATTGTGAAATGTGATGTTGATGTTGAATGATAGGTTAGCCATATAAGGAGGGGGTCGGGATTGTGTAAAATGCATGTAACATTACGACAGCCTGTATTCCTATTGTTTAGCATAAATTTAAATCAATTTTGTTGTTGTTAGTCGAAACAACAATATTTAGCTGAGCTCTTTAATTTTTTTAATTTTGTTTTGGCACTTGTCAGACTACTGTTAATGCAATGCAAAGGTCTACTATGTCTGTAAACTGATAGATTTGCAAGGAAACTTTCTAGATATATTTAACTCTGCAAGTCAACTGTAAGAATGAGAAGTGGATTATGACCTTGAAAATAGTAAGATCACAATAAATACTGAATATTTTAAGATTGTCTTATAGTTGCAGTTCTGATTTGTACATAATTATGATTTTGGAAATCTTGTGTATGGCCATTAGAGGCTATAACATATACACTACTGTTCAAACGTTTGGTGTCAGTAAGATTTTTTTGTTTTGAAAGAAAGAAATTAATACTTGCATTCAGCAAGAATGCATTAAATTGGTCAAAAGTGACAGTAAAGACATTTATAATGTTACAAATGATTTCTATTTCCCTTAAGCTATGTTCCTTTGGTTTTTCTATTCATCAAAGAATCCTGAAAAAAGTGTCACGTTTCCACTAAAATATTAAGAAGCAGAACTGTTTTCAATATTGATAATAGGAAATGTTTCTTGAGTGACAAATTGGCATATTAGAATGATATTTGTGACACTGAAAACTGGAGTAATGATGCTGAAAATTCAGCTTTTCCATCACAGGAATAAATTACATTTTAAAACATATTAAAATAGAAAATAGTTACTTTAAAATTTAATATTCCACAATATTACTGTTTTTACTGTATTTGTGATCAAATATATGCAGCCTTGGTGAGCATAAGAGACTTTTGAGCTGTAGTGTGTGTGTGTGTGTAATATAAATATATAATAATATAATATATATTATAATATAATATATATATATATATATATATATATATATATATATATATATATATATATATATATATATATATATATATATATATATATATATATATATATATATTGAATCCACTGAGCACAGAAATTTAATATAATATACATTTATTTCACAGTAATGTTTCACCTATCGTGACATAATTGCTTACCAGGCCAGATGTAATAAATAAATAAAATAACAAATTAAATTACTAACAATAGTTCACAAACATTATATAAAATATACGGTGACCCCAAAATATTTGGACACTTAATCACTTTTTAAACATGTTTTTACTGATCAGATATGATTTCTTAATACGGTTCCATTTAAACTTGCCCACTCCGCAAAACGAATATTAATCCGATCTTAAATTCCCGCGCTATATGCAAACTTAATTTAAAGTTCACGTCAACGGACGCAACAGATATGCGCTGCATTTTATCTATCATCAGCTAATTTCAACATCAAAGGCCGCAATAGGAGAGAGCGGCATCAGCACTGGTAAGATCATTAAGTTTTACTACTTTTAATGAAGATGATTGTGTTTTGACCGTCTTATTTTCAGTTTCATTTGCGGCAATTTGCGCGTTGGCTTTCTGAAGAGATACTCCGCTCATCTGCAGCGATGTTTGTTGGAGTAGTGCTGTCATATCTGACTATAACGTCATATAGCCTATAACACGCTCTCACATGTTTGTTTTTAACCTTTTGGTTGGAATAAAATTTACATATGTGGTAAACCAGATGCATTTACGCTAGTTTCATCTGGAATGCGTCTCAAACCAACTCCTGAAGTGGTTTGAGTGATCGTATTTAAATCCGTTTCGAAAGTGGAGAGCATTTACACCTGGTCTTTTCATGATTGGATAGATAAGAGAAAACGCATGAAGTGACCAGGCGTAAACAGGCTCTAAATGTCACATTAGGTATCAAATCAAGTGGCATCTGCAAACAAATCATACTTTCTCAGACATCATTTTGATTTGGCAATTGACAACCAGAATGTGTCAACATACTTTTTGTCTTAATTTTAATTACATCAAATTATTTGTTATGATTCTTCTTTTTCTTTAAAATAAATTCTATACAATTTTCATGTTAATATTTTTTTGCAGTGAGATTTATACATTTAAGTGTGTCTTTAAGTGTCCTAATGCATTTTGGGGCCACTGTATGTCGATAAAAAGAATTATACAGATCAACAGATTTAGCAAATTGTGGTCCATATTTTAGAAGAGAAAAGGCTTTAAATGTGTTTATACATGTTTAACAAATTGTATTCCCTCATACTTGAGGTAAGGTGATGATATCTGTTATTGCAGATGGGAATAACATTATGCTTTTGAGCATTGCATTTTTTGAGTAGAGACAGAGTTGTTTACTAATTAATAATTGATAAGCATATTAGGTTTAGAACATCACTAAAAATGGTCAAACTAAGTGCAAAAAAACTTGGCTTGATGTTTGTAAATGTTTGCAGTGTTTGTCTTATAGTTGTTCTTTTTGCATTGTAACTGCTTTGTCATGTTTTCCATATTTGTCTTTACAATTTAACATACACATCATGCTATTAGCATTACACTTGATGTCTGTATGTTAACTAATTTAAATCACACCATTCATGAACTAGAAACAAATATTGCCGTTTTATTCAAATGACCTCTGTTCCTGAATTTCAGCGGCAAAAACCCTTCAGATTTTCAACATTGAAATGAAGAGCAAGATGAAAGCCCACACCATGACCGAGGATGTTACATTTTGGAAGTGGATCTCTCTCAATACCGTAGCACTTGTGACAGACAATGCGGTCTATCACTGGAGTATGGAAGGAGACTCGCAGCCCATCAAAGTCTTTGACCGGCATTCCAGTTTAGCAGGCTGTCAAATTATTAACTACCGCACTGATGCCAAACAAAAATGGCTACTTCTCATTGGAATTTCAGCACAGGTACGAATAACAAATATTTTGTGGATTTAAATCCATGCACAGTAACCTGCATGTCAACGTGGTTGTCGTTTTCCTGCTGAAATGCCTTTTTAAAACCTTTTTCTGTCAGCAAAACCGTGTTGTGGGCGCAATGCAACTTTACTCAGTGGACAGAAAGGTGTCGCAGCCAATCGAAGGCCATGCTGCTGGATTTGCTCAGTTTAAAATGGAGGGAAACGCTGAGGAATCCACACTTTTCTGCTTTGCTGTTCGGGGACAAGCAGGAGGAAAGGTCTGGTTATTCTTTATAATGAATGTCAATGTTGAAATAACGCTAATTATGTTTAAATTACTGTAAATTTAATGCCAGTCTTGTATTTTTTTTTTTTCCCCCTTGTAGTTGCACATTATTGAGGTTGGAACACCTCCAACTGGTAATCAACCTTTTCCAAAGAAAGCAGTTGATGTATTTTTCCCTCCAGAAGCCCAGAATGATTTTCCAGTTGCCATGCAGGTATACATAGTTTTATGAATATTATTTAATGAGTATTATTCAAATTTGTCTTTTGGGGCAGTTATGTTAAACCACACAATTTCTATGACCAAAAGAAAAAAAAAAAATTATATATATATATATATATATATATATATATATATATGTGTACTCAAGATTGAATTCATGAGAATGAGACAAGATTTTTATACCATATTTTTAAGAAATCCTCAGTGACGAATTACTTGACTAGAAAAAAATAGTTTGCAGGTGCATTTGAGCTAATCATCCTGAAATAAATGCCATTTCAATTGTACTTTCTGAGTATAAATTGTCATATGCAGTAAAAGACAACAAAAGACTAGCTTCTCTCCTGTATGATTTCAGAACTTTTGACCTCCTAACTGTACTCCTTTCCACAAATTGATCATAGAAATAAAAACAGTGTAAATAAAACTGAATACAGTTTTCTCTTGGTCTTAAGTGCAAACAGTAAGTGCAACCATAATCAAAGTACTCTCTCAAAATTTATAGTGCAAATAGAGACCAAATTTTTCTTCAAGCTTGGTACTGAGCTAAGAGATGGTTACAACTACACAGCCCAGCCTAAGATAGCTTTTATATTTGCATGCATCAGAGAGCCGCTTTCCAAATGTGGGGTATTGAAATTGCGTTTGAATGCGCGCCTGCGTTTTAATTTCGGTTTCGCAATCAGGCGTACTGTGTGAATAGGAAACAGTGGTGCTGAGCACGCATTCTAAAGATAAGACATTTGTCAGACGCTTTGGCTATGTGCAACGAATCCTCTGCCATGGTCTTGTCAGTCATCTCGTCATGTGTTCAGTAAACTCAGAGACCTACTGCACTATGTACAACTCTGCAGCTCGTGTTGGATGAATTGGATGGGATTGAATGGGACTGTTATCCAATTGAATTAAGTGGTTTATATATATATATATATATATATATATATGTGTGTAATTTATATATAATAAACATTTATATTATTTATTTTAACAGTAACTTTAAGTAACAGTAATTTTCAGTTTTGGAGACTCACTCTTGTCTTTCCCATCTTGTCTTCTTCTAGATAAGCTCCAAGCATGATGTTGTCTTTCTCATCACCAAATATGGCTACATCCACTTGTATGACCTTGAGACGGGCACCTGCATCTACATGAACAGGATCAGTGGAGAGACCATTTTTGTCACCGCCCCTCATGAAGCCACATCTGGAATTATTGGCGTGAACCGGAAGGGACAGGTACCGACTACTTTGTCTGCTGTTGTGGACAGTAAAAAGAAAGGGGTGCTTTATTTTAGCTGGAACATTAAGGGTTGTTTAGTCAGCGCATTTGAATGGACCAGCTGAGCTTGTTCCAGACACACACCAGGGGTTTGTTTCCATATAGTTGGCCCCAGTTTGAGCTGCCTTCTACATGTGCAAACAGACTAGCTTGTGTTCTGTAATCTACTGTAACAGGATGCCATCAGTTGATGAATTATTTTGGAGCTCAGACCCAAATGACATTAAATATGCAGAGAGAGTGCGTAGAAATGTGATCCCTGCTCATTGTTATTCTTCCGTTTGTTTTCCCCTCATCATTAGAAAAACCTCCCCGATCAAACCACAAGACCGTCAGTACAAACTAGGACTGGACGATATATCGAATATTCACAATGCATTTATGATTATTTAGCTGCCAATATAAAATGAAGCAACACTGTTAATATGGCATTAAATTTTAATGCATTAATGCATCCTAAAGGTTGTCACTCTTTTCTCAATCTTTTCTTTTCTCGTGAATCCAAATGTAGTTTTATTTCACCCTATTCCAACATAAGTCTTTGTGTACATGCAGTCCATAATGCAATAGGATGCTGTTACTGGGGATGAAGGCATCCCTGTAAATAACATCATTCGCTGATCCCTCGACACGTACAGTGAGAACAGCTTGTGACACTCAGTAGGAGGTAGAGACGGCCGCTGTAATCCTCTTTCCGAGTCTGCGACGCGTTCGCTCGGCTTCAGTCGCTGACTGATGACCGCTTCAGCTCTGTGCTGCAGACTTAAATAAGTGCATAATGGGATACCGGCCCATTCATCTTACCCTGAGGGTCGCTTTGGATCCTTATGGGTCCAGATCAGCATCATTTGCAGCCAATCAGTGCATTATTAGGTGCTTATGAATAGAGATTAGCCAGTATTAGAACTTATGTGGTAATACAACAGAGATTATGGGCTGGTCTTGGCACACAGATTTGTTTATCTGAAGAAGCCAAACAAACTTCACAACAAGCATTAATGATAGAGAAAAGACGCATAATATAAGAAAGGTAGCTCAGCAGTGGCGTATGTTATGGGTGTTAAGTTGAAAAATGTAAAAATAAAGTAAATTAATATATTAAAGAATTAAATTAAGTTTTCAATTCACTTAATGTTGTTAAAAATAGAACAAATATACAATTTAATTTTTTCAAGTATCTATTAGTATCAAGTAAACAGTCAAAAGAAATGTTTATTTATATATATATATATATATATATATATATATATATATATATATATATATATATATATATATATATATATATATATATATATATATATATATATATATAGTATTGGGAAAAAAATGACTTAAAATTTTGTTATATTGCAAAAAAAGTGAAAATATGAGATCAGTTTCTTCTAATAATTATTCTTTTTGTTCTTGTTAAAATCAGTTCCATCTTTCTGTTTTTTTCCCATAAATGTTGTTGCCAAATGTTTTCGATTTTTTTTTTTTTTAATCGTAGTATTTGCAATGCTTAAGTCTCTAAATTCATTCGATTAAAAACCATTTCTGTATGCTACTGTTCAAAAGCTTGGGGTCTGTTTTTCCCCCTCAAAATAAATACATTTTAAAATATAATAATATAAAGAATAGTTCATTTTTAAATTGTAATATTTCAATATTACTGTTTTTTTATATTTTAGTACTTCTGGTCCAATAGATGCAGCCTTGGCGAGCATAAAAGATTTCTTTCAAAAAACATTAAAAAATAATTTCGACCCTATACAAAATAATATAAAATTCAATGTAATTAGTAGTGTGACTTTCACTGTCAGTTTCTGCATTCTGTGTCTGATACAATATGTTTGTCATATGCTGTTTATCAGGTGCTGTCTGTGTGTGTGGAGGAAGAAAACATCATCCCTTACATCACTAACGTGCTGCAGAACCCTGACCTAGCCCTCAGGATGGCCGTCCGCAACAACCTGGCAGGTGCCGAGGAGCTCTTCGCCCGCAAATTCAACAATCTGTTTGCTAGTGGCAGCTACTCTGAAGCTGCCAAAGTGGCTGCCAATGCGCCAAAGGTACAGCAGACTGCATCTCATGACATGATGCATCATTTTAGTCTTTGTCAGGCAAATATTGAGGTTTCTGATTTGCTGTTGTTTTCATGCAGGGCATCTTGCGCACTCCAGACACCATCCGTCGGTTCCAGAGTGTTCCTGCCCAGCCTGGTCAAACATCTCCCCTGCTGCAGTACTTTGGGATTCTGCTGGACCAGGGCCAGCTGAACAAGTTTGAGTCATTGGAGCTTTGCAGGCCCGTCCTGCAGCAAGGCCGCAAACAGCTCCTGGAGAAATGGCTGAAGGAAGACAAGGTATATCGTCTTTTGAATATAAATATGTAGCAATAATAGATAATCCAATGTCATATAAATAGTCGTATGATAGTTGAAAATACAGTATTACCAAAGATACAAAAAAATGACAGAAGATACCTTGAAGCTGGGTCACATATTTCTCTATATGATTAATTCTATTCAGATCTAAATTTAATTTTTAAAAATCGGTAACCTGTTATCATAAACAACCCAGAAAGTTTGATTTTGGGATTAAAAACCTGCTGTTTTCGCTTCTTGCAGCTGGAGTGTTCTGAAGAATTGGGTGATTTGGTGAAGTCTGTGGATCCAACTCTTGCTCTTAGCGTTTATCTAAGAGCCAACGTTCCCAACAAAGTGATCCAGTGTTTTGCAGAGACCGGGCAGTTCCAGAAAATTGTACTGTATGCAAAAAAGGTGAGTTTAAATGTGTTTCCTGGCAGTATACTTTACACTGGTCCATAAACAGTCTGAGAGATTTCAAATTTGAGCTCCATCCTCTAATGCGTGGCCATCTGTGTGCAGGTTGGCTACACTCCAGACTGGATCTTCCTGTTGAGGAACGTCATGCGGATCAGTCCAGAACAAGGCCTGCAGTTCTCACAAATGCTCGTTCAAGATGAGGAACCTCTGGCTGACATCACTCAGGTCTAAGAACATATATCTTGTATTTATTTTTATTTATTTTTTATAAAATTTTAATTTCAGACTGGATATAATTACATACCGTGAAGGGGAAAAAAAATATTTTGGTGCTCCAGACTAACATTTGAGAACAGTGGCACCGGTGCCATCAAGTTCTACAGATTTGGTAGCACTGCACATGTAATATTAATGTTACATGTTTTGTATCTCAGAAAAGCACATTTGAAAGTAGCTTGAGTTGGATATAGTTTTATTTTTGTTAAAAAAAAACAACATCTGTAACATCTGTACAACTTGTAACCTCATTTTTATTGGGTAAAATTTAAATATTCTGAGTAGTCTGAGTTAGGACTGTACTCTTATTAAAACTGGTCTTCCATCGTATAATACATTTAGGATCATGATAATCACAGGTTAAACCACACATAGCACCTCACTACCATGGTAAAAAGTAACTGGTTTCTATGGTGTTCATGAAAAGTAGCTTGGTATAAATTCAAATGCACAAAAATGGTTATAACTTAAAAACAATACTGCAATTATATTCCATTACTCCTTTAATGCATGTCTACATTAAAGCTGCAGCCCTCTAGTGGTTAATAAACAGAACTGCATGCGTCTTGCGGACGAACATTGTAGCCGGAGCTACTTTTCTCTGTGTATGTCTATAGCGAGTCATGCAGTTACTGTGATTCTCTGCGGCGGGTCCTGCCAGTCCAGTCTGAAATAGTCCGAATATAAACACTTATTATTATAAGTGTACCATAATGATTCAGGGTAAGACAAAAACACGATTTGGAAAATGGATTCATTTTGTACATTCTCATTATATAATTTTTGTAAATTTTGAACACAAAAAAAGTTACGGACAGCAGCTTTAATAATATAATAAAATTCAATGTGAATATCCCACATTTCTGCCACAATACCATGGTTACAGATAGTGTTACTGCAGTAAATCCATGGTAAATGTTGGTGATTTGTGGATTGAAAAGCCTAACTGGATCTTTGTGGTAGAACAGAAATGGCAGCGCTTATAAAATAGGCAAATTGGTAACAAATTTGGCAACAGTGCAACCTTCAGCAAAATTCAGTCACACCGGAAGGAAAAAGTCTGGAGCCCTGTATTTCTTTTATTTACTAAAAGATTTTTTTTTTTAATCCTACAGATTGTGGATGTGTTTATGGAGTATAACCTGATCCAGCAGTGCACTTCTTTCCTGTTGGATGCCCTGAAGAACAACCGCCCCACCGAGGGTCCTTTGCAGACTCGTCTGTTGGAGATGAACTTGATGCATGCCCCACAGGTGCTTACTACACACAGCAGCAATGTACACTTTGATTATTTTGCAAAGCTTTGTATCATAACATGGTTTTTGTCATTATATTGTCTTATTCAGGTGGCAGATGCAATCCTGGGGAACCAGATGTTCACTCACTATGACCGGGCCCATGTGGCTCAGCTGTGTGAGAAGGCGGGTCTTCTGCAGAGAGCTCTGGAGCACTACACTGACCTGTATGACATCAAACGGGCCGTGGTCCACACACACCTGCTCAACCCAGAGGTAAGGCCCACAGTCTGCTTGAACTTTTGGACCTGATGCTACTGTAGCATTCATTTCAGTTCACCAAAACACTGTGATGTTGATGGTTGTTTGTAACATATCTGGTCCACATCTGATCATGGCGTTTAATGGTGGGTAATATGTTCTGCTCTGGTTGCAGTGGCTGGTGAACTTCTTTGGCTCTCTGTCTGTGGAGGACTCTCTGGAGTGTCTGAGAGCTATGCTTTCTGCCAACATCAGGCAGAACCTCCAGATCTGCGTCCAGGTGGCCTCCAAGTATCACGAGCAGCTCTCCACCCAGTCGCTTACAGAGCTCTTTGAGTCCTTCAAGAGCTTTGAGGGTAATAATGCTGAAATCGGTTTCAATGCACCACAATTCATATATATGTGTGTGTGTGTGTGTGTATATATATATATATATATATATATATATATATATATATATATATATATATATATATATATATATATATATATATATATATATATATATATATATATATATATATATATATATATATATATATATATATATATATATATATATATATATATATATATATATGTATATGTATATGTATATATATATATATATATATATATATATATATATGTATGTATGTATAACAACTCACTATGTGTTGTAGCCTATAGAATGCAGTTATATGCCCCTAAAATTCAAAATATTGGGGCAAAAATGCCCCTGTATGAGTTTTTGTATCATATTTATATCATATGATATAGTTAAAGGTTTAGTTCACCCAAAAATGAAATTTCTGTCATTAATTACTCATCCCTCAAGTTGTTTCAAACCCGTAAGACCTTCGTTCATCTTTGGAATACAAATTAAGATATTTTTTATGAAATCTGAGAGGTTTTATTATCCTCAATTGAAGTGAACGCAATTACCACATTCAAGGTCCATAAAAGTGGTAAAGACATTGTTAAAATAGTCATCGTGACTACAGTGGTTCAACCTTAATGTTATGACGAGAATACTTTTTGTGCGCAAAAGCAAAACAAAAATAACTGATTTATTCAACAATTTCTTCTCTTCTTGGTAAAACAAATTTTCTTGCATTAAATCTAGTTAAAAGCAAATGAACCCAATATAGAATTTTTCATGTAATAAAAATATATAATTTATGATTATAAGAATTTAATTGAATTATTTTTATTTATATTCACCAATATAACAGCACATAGAAATAAACAAATATATATATATTTTTTTTACTATAGATACATGATATTTGTGTACAATATTTGGTTATTGGTGTATTAGAGATTTTTTTTATTTATCGTTGTTTTATATTCTGTATTTTATTGCGCACTCTAATTTCTCGTTTTATTTTTTATTTACAAAAATATTTTTGATATCAGACATTTATCGGTTATCAGCCATAACATGTTTAATAACAAGTAATTAATGGCTTGTCGGCATCGTTCGGATTTTAATATCAGTGCATCCCTATTTTTACAATATTAGCGAAGTGAATTTGAGTGATGACCAAAAAATCATTGAACAATTTTTTTAAAATTGATTCTTTGAAATGGACAATTTGAACTTAATCATGGAAATGAATCAGATGTCAAGCACATTATATGATAATTTGCTCCGCAGGTCTGTTCTACTTCCTGGGCTCCATTGTGAACTTCAGCCAGGATCCGGAGGTTCACTTCAAATACATCCAGGCTGCCTGTAAAACTGGTCAAATCAAGGAAGTGGAGAGAATCTGCAGAGAGAGCAACTGTTACGATCCTGAGCGTGTGAAGAACTTCCTCAAGGTATGGCACCTGAAGGGCTCTTAAATTTTTTTTTTTAAGACTTTTATCAAGCATCTTAATAGTGCATTATGTTAGTAAAATCAATAATTTGCTTTGTCTTTAACAGGAAGCAAAACTGACCGACCAGCTGCCTCTCATCATTGTGTGTGACCGCTTTGACTTTGTCCACGACCTTGTGCTCTACTTGTACCGTAACAACCTGCAGAAGTACATCGAGATCTATGTTCAGAAGGTACTTGAGGCCTGATTATGACAACTCTTGTGATCAAGCAATCATATCGGCTCTCTGTTCCTGTAGCAGTGGGTGATGACTGACTGACTGACTGATTGAGTGATAAACTGTTTTTGTCAGGTCAACCCCAGTCGTTTACCTGTGGTGATTGGAGGGCTGCTGGACGTGGACTGCTCTGAGGACGTCATTAAGAACCTCATTCTGGTGGTCAGAGGGCAGTTCTCCACTGATGAGCTTGTTGCTGAGGTGGAAAAAAGAAACAGGTTCGACACTGCTGCTTTAAGACATTGTCACTGTTTAGGGATTTTTTTTTTTCTTTTATAAGAAATTTTATATTTTAAATAATATAATGGGGATCATATCTAGTTGTCAATGTTTTTTTTGTTTTGTTTTTCCCCCTCAATGATCATTATGTAGATAGCAGAGTGGCCAATATAATATAACAAATGAGTAAAATATTTACACAGTGCAATTTATAGAAATATAGAAAATGTTCAATTATATATATTTTTTTAAAGAAATAATTTTATTTAGAAAGTCTTAAGCATTAAAACATTGCGTCACATCTGTTTACATAAAGATATCAAAAAATAATTTTGATGGCGGATTGTATTGTATGACAAATTAACGCTAGAGATTACACTGTACAGAAATTGAAATCTACAGGTAACGATCTAAAGGTAAGGATCATGTGACACTGAAGACTGGAGTAATGATGCTGAAAATTTAGCTTTACCATCACGCATAAGTGACATTTTAAAATATATTAAAATAAAAAACAATTATTTTAAATAATAAGTTTGTTAATAAATAATAAATGTTTAAATAATAAAATTTCACAATGTTTTTACAATATTTTTGATCAAATAAATGCAGCCTTGGTGAGCATAAGAGACTTTTAAAAACAAAATATTACTGACCCCCAAACTTTTGAATGTAGTGAACATATAATATATATAAATAACACTGTAAATCTGCTAAATGGGCACAGTGATCTTAAACTCTCAAATATTTGTTGATTTATTTCCTCTATCACTAATCATATTGTCATATTAGTCTATAATCATATTGGTGTTGTTATTAGTGTTTTATATTGTTGACATTGTTCTGATTTGGCTGATGGTCCAAAATTGACTGTTTTGATCTGTATAACAGACTGAAGCTGCTTCTGCCGTGGTTGGAGGCCCGCATTCACGAGGGCTGTGAGGAACCAGCTACCCATAATGCCCTAGCTAAGATCTACATTGACAGCAACAACAACCCCGAGCGCTTCCTCAGAGAGAACCCCTACTATGACAGCCGTGTAGTGGGCAAGTATTGCGAGAAGAGGGACCCCCATCTGGCCTGTGTGGCTTATGAGAGAGGGCAGTGTGACCAAGAGCTCATCCATGTAAGGAACAATGGTGCTTTTGTTTTAGTGTTTGTTGCATTTTAAGGAATTTTGTTCTGAGCTTGTTCATTGCAAATTCAGTTCCTACAATGAAAGAAAACTGCTATAAATGTTTTTTCTTTCACATTCATAGGTTTGCAATGAGAACTCACTCTTCAAGAGTCTGTCCCGATACCTTGTGCGTCGTAAGGATCCTGAGTTATGGGCTAGTGTGCTTCTGGAAAGCAACCCTTACAGGAGACCCCTCATCGATCAGGTGCAAATTAGCAAATGATAGAAAAGTCAAGCTTTGAACTTTATTCACAACCCATTTTATTTCCTTAATGGCACATTTTCAAGTAGAATGGGACAACGTAAAAAAATGTCCAGATGGTTGAAAGGGAGGGGCTAAAAAATAAGAGTGATTGGTGATCTCATCAGAAAAGGAACATTGTTACAGTGTGTTTGCAAAAGACTAGGAATAGCATTATGTTAATGCATTAAGAAATAAAATGGGGCCTATTTTGATTTCATGCTGACTTTTAAGTACATTTATGAGTTAAAATGTCAAAAAGTGCTTCAAACATAAAGATTAAACTCAACTTATCCTCCCGCCTATGCAAGGTTGTGCAAACTGCCCTCTCTGAGACCCAGGACCCTGAAGAAGTCTCTGTTACTGTCAAAGCTTTCATGACTGCTGACCTACCCAATGAACTCATTGAGCTCCTGGAGAAGATCGTCCTGGACAACTCCGTTTTCAGCGAACACCGGTAATTTAATCTGGTAGAAACATTTGAGAGGTGACAGAACATAAAATGATATCCATAAATGCCTTTTAGGGTGTTAAACATTTGCTTTTCAATTATTTGTTACCCAGGAACCTGCAGAACCTCTTGATCCTGACGGCCATCAAAGCTGACCGCACACGCGTCATGGAGTACATCAACCGCCTCGATAACTACGACGCCCCAGACATCGCTAACATCGCCATTAGCAATGAGCTCTTTGAGGAGGCTTTTGCGATCTTCAGGAAGTTCGATGTGAACACATCAGCAGTGCAGGTACATCTTATTTGTCAAATGTCATCTATGGCCTAAATATATTCTATACAAAGTACATGAATGTAAATGCAGCAGTTGTTTCTGCACTTACTTTCTCTTCCTTGTTTCTATAGTCTCAAATCATTTGTTGTCCTTCTTGACTGTAGGTTCTTATCGAGCACATTGGGAATCTGGACCGGGCCTATGAGTTTGCCGAGCGCTGTAATGAGCCGGCCGTGTGGAGTCAGCTGGCTAAAGCCCAGCTGCAAAAGGGGCTGGTGAAAGAGGCCATTGACTCTTACATCAAAGCTGACGATCCCTCAGCCTACATGGAAGTGGGACAAGCTGCAGCCCAAAGCGGTAAGAACCAATAAAAAGTGCCTGCTTTATGACTAAATCCATACCATTCAAGGTGAGGTGTTTATAATTATGGGAAATGGTGTAGTAGTGAACTAATTGTTGTTTTCTCCTCAGGAAACTGGGAGGATCTGGTCAAGTTTCTGCAGATGGCTCGTAAGAAGGCCCGTGAATCGTATGTAGAGACCGAGCTTATCTTTGCCTTGGCCAAGACTAACCGTCTAGCTGAACTGGAGGAGTTTATCAATGGGCCAAACAACGCACACATTCAACAAGTAAGAGTCTCCTACTTTGGTTGTCACCCAATACTGAATTATTATTATTATTTGTAATTTGCAATATTTGATATGTATGTATTCAGCTCTTAGTTATTGTAATTATTCTGATGTAAAGATAAAATACTAAATTGTACATAAAGTAATATAATAAAGAAAAAACTAAAATGAAAAAGTAAGGGCTGTCATGATTCCTCGTTAAATTCGAGTATTTGTTTTTTTTTTAAATTCTCAATTGCAATTTCCCCTTGTCGAGTAACCGGTGAAATTCTGGAAATGGCGCATTCCATGGGCGAGAATCTATGAACCGCATTATTAGACAATTTTCTGAGGCTGCATGATATATTAAAACCATTTAAAAACCAAACTATCGCATAGGTCTATTATGAATTCACAAAGGCTGCGATTCAATTAAAGGATTAGTCCACTTTTAAATACACTTTTCCTGATAAATTTACTCACCCCCCTGTCATCCAAGATGTTCATGTCTTTCTTTCGTCAGTCGAAAAGAAATGAAGGTTTTTGAGGAAAACATTCCAGGATTTTTCTCCTTACAGTGGATATCAATGGCTACCAACAGATTGAAGGTCAAAATTACAGTTTCAGTGCAGCTTCAAGGGCTTTGAACGATTCCAGATGAGAAATAAGGGTCTTATCTAGCGAATCGATCTGTCATTTTTGAAAAAAATACAACCGTTTATTGTTTATAAATAAAATTTCGTATTGAACGTACTTTTTCTGCTTCCGCATTCTTCATAACGCTTACACTGAATGTTCTACGCCTTCCCTATTCTACTTACGGAACGAACGCGGCGCCAGTTTCGTTTTTTTCCGTAACTTGAAATCAGTAAATTTATCAGGAAAAGTGTATTTAAAAGTGGACTAATCCTTTAAATAAATATATGCTCTGCGGGTTTAAAATATATATATATATATATATATATATATATATATATATATATATATATATATATATATATATATATATATATATATATATATATATATATATATATGTATGTATGCATGTATGTATGTATGTATATATATATATATATATGTATGTGTGTGTATATATGTATGTATATATATATATATGTTCAAGAAATTACAGTGTGGCTGTAGCATTTATATCGTAAAGAAGTGGTAAAATATTAAGGATTAAGTGAACATTTGAATTAAAAGTCGTTTGGCCAGTATTAAACAAGGATTTGATCTGCTGTAAAGTGTAACAACACCAGGCCGTTGGCACCCTCTGCAGGCATTTGTTATAATATATAATGTGCATAAGTTGATTGTTTATATTATGTTATGTATACATGATTGACATGTTACATTTATATTATGTATTTTTAGTGTTGTTCTATAAGCCATATGATTACTTGCTTTTGATACTTGCTTTATTTGAACCAAATATTATTGCTTCATTGTTATATGTGTAGTTTAAATCATTTTAAAGGCTATTGTTCGCTTAGGTCTATTTTTATTTCCAAAATTGATTAAAATTGATTAATCGACCGATTACTCGATTACCAAAATAATTGTTAGTGACAGCCCTAATGTAAATATTCTCTTCAGTAAAAAAATTAAATTTCTTGCACTTTTTTTAAAATTGTTTTTAAATTGATAACCTGTTTTGCTCTTCTTTTTTTTTTTTGTCTAGGTTGGAGACCGATGCTATGACGAGAAGATGTACGAGGCAGCTAAATTACTTTATAACAATGTATCCAACTTCGGCCGTTTAGCCTCCACTCTGGTGCATCTCGGGGAGTATCAGGCTGCTGTCGATGGGGCTCGCAAAGCCAACAGCACAAGGACCTGGAAAGAGGTCTGGTTATATATACAGAATATAGATGATTCTTGCACTTTCCTACTGTGACAAAGCACATTTTCAGTGGCAGGTTACCTGCTTTGACTTTAAAATTTTGAATCCCATTTGGCTTGCCTCCTAATATTCTGTGTTTTAGACATTGGTGGTACATTACTGACAAAGATGTTCTCTGCTCATAGGTTTGCTTTGCCTGTGTTGACGGGAAGGAGTTTCGTCTGGCTCAGATGTGTGGATTACATATTGTCGTTCATGCTGATGAACTTGAGGAGCTCATCAACTACTACCAGGTTAGGCTGAGGATCATTTAATTTTGTTTGATATAAAATATCAGCTGGATTCCCACAGTCATGGAAAACCTGGAAATATTGAGGAATGTTCTATAATGAATATATGTTTTAAGCTATAATATTTGCTATAATAGTTTTATTTACAAACATATATAACTATAAATACTTTAGGATTACAAACAAACAGCAAGTAATATAATAATTGTCATGATGTTTTTTTTAAAACCCTTATGCAGTAAACACAAACAACTTCAAAAACCATGGAAAAGAATTTGCCAGGAGGAACATTTTAGTTTTTCCTTTCAGAAGAACCTTGGGCTGGGCAATATGGCTTAAAAAAAAATCATATCTTGGTATTTTTTGGCTGAATGGCGATTTACGGTATATATCTCGGTATTTTCTACATATTTCTATTTGGGAAAAAAAGAAAAAAAATCTGTATATACTTAATGTTATTTCATCATTTTCCCCAGTGTTGTCCTACAAACAAACAATGTTCATATTGAAGGCTATGAAACAAATATTGTGAATGTAACCATGTGGGGAAAAAAGGGTTAAAATCACATTACATTCTAACATTGTAACAACAACATTACAATCCACAAACATAATTATTTTTAAAGCATAATTTTAATTCACTAAACTAAAGTAAAAAAAAACAAAAAAAAAACAGACTAACAGACCGGTAAGAGGAACGCACATTCACTCATCTGAGCTTATAGTAATTATATTAGCCTACGTTTGATTACAATAGTCTCTACAGTTACTGCTGTCATAAAAATACACTCACTTGTAGTTTTATAATTCTACATATGGCACATTTAATGTCCAACAGCAAATATTTTAGCCAAATGTATATTTTAGTCAGAATTATTGCGCTCCGTGTGTTTGGCATGCAGTGGCGCTCGTTCACTAAAGTCTGTGAAGTTTAGTGGAGACTCGCTTGACTCGTCCACTTCTGACAGCAAGATGGAAATATTTGCATGACTTTCTATAGAGAATATACCTGTGAAATGTATGGAAAACACCACATCTCAAACACATTAAACAGCACAAGTATCTTTCAGAGCATCCTACTGGGGAAGCCATGCTAAACTATATACATTAAATGTATCTTATGAGTTTATTTGAAGCCCTTAATATAAAGCATGTCTCATGTTTAGGACAAATTTTTCAGATGAACTCGTAGTATCAAACTACTGTATATCAATATAAAAGGTATTGCCTCATCCTACATTGCTTATATATATATATATATATATATATGATATATCGTACAAACTCGATATACCGCCCAGCCCTACAAGAACCTCCTTAGTGTATCTGTCCATCTTGGAGTCCAGCAGGGCTGATTGATGTTTGTTGTTGCTCCATCAGGACCGTGGCTATTTCGAGGAGCTGATCACCATGCTGGAGGCGGCGCTGGGGTTGGAGCGCGCTCACATGGGCATGTTCACAGAACTGGCCATCCTCTACTCCAAATTCAAACCACAGAAGATGAGGGAGCACCTGGAGCTCTTCTGGTCCAGAGTCAACATTCCCAAGGTCCGTGAACTAAAACCGTTCTGTAAACTCTGAAATGTCTCTTTGCTTATAATGTATATTGATTGATGTAAATGGAGTTTATAATTTTGGGGCCAAAGAAACTATCATTAAAAATAGCAAACACATTATATCCCTCTATTTAGGCACTCTTTATGTATTTTGCATAGGTCAGTATTGATGAATGAAACATTTGCTGTATCTGTTCAGGTTTTGAGGGCAGCTGAGCAGGCTCACCTTTGGGGAGAGCTAGTCTTCCTGTATGATAAATATGAGGAGTATGACAATGCTATCATCACCATGATGAGCCATCCTGCAGATGCCTGGAAGGAGAGCCAGTTTAAGGACATCATAACCAAGGTATTGTCTTTCTTCACTCAGAGTTAGGCTTTTGTTCAAACTTTGTTTGCTCGCATTAATTTTAAAGTAGTTTTTTATCGGACACAGCACCGGATGAAGGAAATTAACCTTCTTTTGTTAATTTTTGTTGCAGGTGGCTAATGTTGAGCTGTATTACAAAGCCGTCCAGTTCTACCTGGAGTTTAAACCGCTGTTACTGAACGACCTCTTGATCGTACTGTCTCCACGTCTTGACCATACTCGTGCCGTCAACTTCTTCAGCAAGGTACTGTGTGCAAAATTTTGCTTACTGTTACAACCAGTTTTTAAACCAGTTGTTTTTAACCAGGAAAGATCCAGTAATTTGGATTTGTTTCTTTTAGGTCAAGCAGTTGCCATTGGTGAAACCTTACCTGAGATCTGTACAGAACCACAACAACAAGGCTGTAAATGAGGCACTAAATAATCTCTTCATCACAGAGGAGGATTATCAGGTATGCATCAAATGTGCCGTTTGGGACCCGGGCTGTCATTTTATGAAGTCTCTTTGCAATCTACCGTCTTTTGTTTTGTTTATTTTTCCACAGGCTCTGCGCACATCCATCGATGCCTACGACAACTTCGACAACATATCTCTGGCTCAGAGCCTGGAGAAGCATGAACTCATCGAGTTCAGGCGAATCGCCGCCTACCTGTTCAAAGGCAACAACCGCTGGAAGCAGAGTGTGGAGCTCTGCAAGAAAGACAAACTCTACAAGGTCTCTCTCTTAGCCAACCATCTCTTATACCAGGAGTTTTCAGTATTTAGATGTCATTGACCCTCAAATGTGATCATATGTGAGGGAACTTCATGCTGAAATTGAAGACATCTATTAGTGCTGTCAAAATTAGCACATTAAAGGTGCTAAAAGGATGTTTTGTTTTATACATTTTTGCAATATTACTTGAAACTGTCTTTACTAACTGATAAAAGACTATTTATTAGTTGCACTGAAAGGAATAATATTAATATACATCATCTGTGCACGAGGTAGGGCCTTAAAAACATCAGCCAATCGTTTACGCGATCATCGCGTAAACGATTGGCCCTCTGGCTTGTCAATCACTGCCATGACGTTCCTTGTGCGAGATGTGTGCGGCTGCGCGCTCCAGTAACTTTCCACACTCCACAGGCGCCGCATGCAATGTTTTTGTCAGGAGACAGGAATAACAACTGCAGATTATGAGTTACCTGCGGTGAGTCCGACATAATGAATCCACTAACACGACAGAGCGAATGCCGGTGGTAAACACTCGTGTTCCAATACTCGTGCACGAGTTTTGGGAGGCGTTCCCTCGAAATGAGCTGTGAAGGAGGTGGGTTGTTCTTACGCATGCGCTCATTTCAAAAACTCACTAACAGTTTTTGGATTCTCAGTTGACGAAAGGATCCTCTGTGTCACCTTTAACGCGTGCGATTATTATATATATATTTTTTTTCAATTTAACTCGTTAAAAATATTTAACAATTAATGCAGCATCTGTTTTTTCCATCATAATTTGGCTAGCGTTATATTATGCGCTGTCTGTGAATGTCGTGTCTGTGTGCACAGAAAAACACGTGCTAGTATCGAGTTCTTTTGTGCTTGAACAAACAATAACGCACAGAATTATGCCAAAATGCCAGTTTTGTCGAGTATCCTCCTAAAATGAATTAAATAACATCTTAAATGAAACAAATATTTAAAATATATTGTCTAAGATGTTTCTACATTAATTTGAGGCAATAAATGTGAAATTATTACAATATAAAAATATTAAAAATGAATTTATTGACAGCACTCACAGCGTTCCTTTTCAGCCCACTGACCCCAATTTGAAAAGCGCTGTCAACATTTTTTTTTTTTTTTGCAGGACATTCAACTGAATCTTTGTTTTTGTCACTTTTCCACAGGACGCAATGCAGTACGCTTCAGAGTCAAAGGATACAGAGCTGGCTGAGGAGCTGCTGCAGTGGTTCTTGCAGGATGACAAGAAAGAGTGTTTTGCCGCCTGCCTGTTTACCTGTTACGACCTGCTGAGGCCCGACGTGGTGCTGGAGACCGCGTGGAGGCACAATCTCATGGACTTCTCCATGCCCTACTTCATCCAGGTCATGAGGGAGTACCTCACCAAGGTGAGCCTCCATCTAGAGGATCCGCTGGGTCTGATGGTGGACATGGTTTGCGATGATGGTGCTTTAGAATAAGGGTCTTCAATGTTTTTCAGGGCAAAACCCCTTAGGCGATAGAGACCTGTAGCAGGGACCCCCTATACAAAATGTGTAAAACAGAGCTACATATTAAGTATATAGCCTTAGATGTTAATAAAAACCAACCATATTATTATGGTTTTATTATGTTAAGACAGTAGATTAGATCTATGCATGTTATTGTTGTTGTACATGCATGAATGCCTGTATATTACTTTTCATTGTTAAAATTGATATTTATGCATCATAAAAAGTATATATGTTGCGATAAAAATCTTGATTCATTAGTTGTTTACAGTTATTTGAATGGATTTGCAGTCATACATTTTAATTTGACTAGTTAGATTGACAAATAAACATTTACCTGAACTTTAGATTCGAGTTTATTAAAAATTCACATTTTATTTTACTGTCAGATGGACAATTAAACATTAAAGCTTAACGTTTACTAAAACTAAAAATTGACCATTAGGAATCAAAACACTGAGTGTCTGAAATTAGTGCGGGTTCTCTAGTAAAGTGCAGATGTACATTGCACATCTATTTGGACATGCCATATTTTAGTCCTGTGCTAGTTAGCACTATGTCAGTTGCTATTCTGAGAGTGAATCCTGCATTTCTATGTAGATGTCACTTGCAGTGTGTAATTGGCCGTCTGTCCTCTTAGCAGTATGGAAAAAATTTTATTCAATGGATTAAATATAGCCTCTAAAACGTGTAAAGACCGCTCCCTTTACAATCACTAAATAGTGTCTCTCATCTCAGTTTGCGTTCTCACTAAGTTCCATTAAAGTCAATAAAGTTGTGTACACTGCATAATGAATCTCTTACTTACATCTTGTCTGTTTGTTAATGAGAGGATTTGTGAGAGTGCAGAACTCACTCGTTTTGACCAGTGAGTAGATTCTGACTAAAGACATCTGATTGGTCACTGCGTTCAAGAGATCAACAAACATAATTGTGATTGGCTACATTTCTCACTGCTTCAAAAACACATTGTAAATAGAAACATTTGAAGTTCTCCAGAGCTCAAACACAAAATCTAGGATTATTACAGTATTAACTGAGGGTGCCCTTGCTTTCGTTTGAGGGGTGCTTATATATTACATTTATAATATATTCAATTTGAAATACATTAAAGAAAATATATTAAATTTGACTTTGTGATGTTTTTACCCATGTTTTAAAATTATTTGTGATCAAACATTAATTGGCGGACCACCTGCAGAACCTCTGTGGAACCCCTAGGGCAGTGGTTGGCAATAGGCGGTCCGTGGGCCAAAACTGGCCCGCCAGCAATAATATCTGGCCCGCACCCACAGCCATGTTATTTTAATAGCGGCTGGTTCTGAAATAGATCTTCGTCTCATGGTGCCGACTAATATTATCACCGTGTCTATACCAGACGTGACTTTTTCACATCACGTTGTGCCGCAACAGCTAAAAGCTGTCTACACTGAATGCGACAAACCGACTGTTGCAAAACACTTGGACTACGTCAGAAACAGAAAGGAATGTGTTGTCGCGTGACTCGTGTCGCACTGCGCCGCATCCAGTGCATAGTCAATATCACTGATTATAATGGGTTCTATTATCTTTTGACGCGTCGCATCATGCCACTCACGTCCGCTGTAGACATGGTGTTATATTCTTTGAAAACACCGGCTTTGCATTCACAAAACTAGGTAAGAACGCGTAGTTGTCTTTCCATTCTTCTTTGTATGGCCTATTTCTCTTTGATAGTGCCATTTTCTCTCACCAGCTAGCTTAAATGTTAACATCACTCTGCACATGACATGATAGCATACCTCCAGCACACAAACTATTTAAATAAATGCAGTTTAGTACGTGAGGATGCACAGTGTAAAAAGTCGGCTACATCAAATAATTATTACAATAAGTTAGGCTCCATTGTGTAACAAGCAAATTAAAATGATACACATTTATTATTCATAATATGGAGAGAGGAAATAAAACAGTTAAGAGCATGACTCAAACATGCCATTAATAGGCTTATTCAAGTCCTCTTTTATTTTTTGAGAGTTATTTTTATCCATTCCGCATCTCCCACATAGGCCTATGTGTGTTTTAGCAAGGCGGACTGTTTTGCAAGTTGGTGAATGAAGATACTTGCCAGGTCAGGTTAATTTGTCCAGGCTAAAACCAGGACACCGCCACGCAAATGTGGCTTTTTGTTGATGACTGTCCTACTACAGGATTTAACACAGAGTAACAGTTACAAAAGACACTGTAACAGGCAATTCTAGTTGCATTAATTAATTCAAATTATCCTTTGACTATGTTCTGGCCCGCCATCTAGTGGTGAGAATATTTTTGGGCCTGATGCCAAGATAATCGTCGACCTCTGCCCTAGGGGATGCGGACCCCCGGTTAAAGACCCTTGCTTTAGAATAAGCCTTTTCTCAGTGGAAACACCTTTAGTTCTGTTCCAAAACCTAGTGAGCTGCTACATGGAGCGACTGCCTTCTAATAAATTTGACTTGCAAATTATTCCAATAAAGTTTGACATTGGAATGTTGCTGACTTAACAGTGCAGTTTTCAAATAAACAAATACATAGCACCCTACCTGTTTGCTAAAAACAAACATTTGACACATTTCAGAAACATTTCTCTTGACCTTTTTCATCTGTATTTTTCATTTTATGATTGATTTGACTAAATGACTTGTATTCTTTTTAAGTAAATTAAAACGCTAAAAGCTAAAATCATTTGTTTAAAATGCCACAAGTGAGTTTAGGCATTACAAATGTACAGTATGAAAAATGGATATAGAAGGTATGCGTGTGATATCACAGTAGGTGGGAGTCACCGTGGTTATACCTACTGAGTGACCGTGGTGTTAGTGTGAGTGCTGTGAATAACACACAAAACACATCTAAAATAGGAAAGAGCTGTGCGATCGACTGTACAAATAGATTCAACAAGAAATCTGAGCCATTTTTTACAGACTGCTGAAAGCTACAGAAAAGAGAAGCAAATGGATCGCTGCAATTCACAGAAACAACTGGACTTCAGGCAGTGAAACGTGGATTTGCAGTTACCGTTTTGTGTCAGAGATATGTTGAATTTTGGGGTAAAATCACACCCTAGGACCAGGTCATATATTGTATTGACAACTCTAAATATTTCCCATCTTATATTCTGCGTAACTAAAGTTTTTGTCTGTGATAATTAAAAAAAACATCCATTATGATGAGCCTTGTGTTCTACAAAGGGGGACAAAGGAGTTCTTAAATGGATTGTTTACAGAGCTGAACTCTGTATTGTCTGCCTGACGGTAACAGCTGACAGTTGTCTAGATAACTTTAATAATATATACAAAATATATTGAAATAACTAGAATATCCAAGCATGAAGTGTGACCAAGCGTCAAGTCAAATTTATTTGTATAGCTGTTCACAGTACACATCGTTTCCAAGCAGCTTCACAGAAAGTCATAATGTTATGTCTATAATGAGTTTTAGGGCTGGATGATATGACGATATATAACAATGACATAAGTGATAATCCCGATTTAGATCTACTTATACTGTGTTTAAAGTGTTGAAATCGGGTACATATAAACGTCAGGAAACCTGATTCCTGGCCACACGTCAGTGTTCATGGACCACTGGTTCTTTGGTGAGTTGTAAGGGACACCGTTGAGTCCAACTACCTTTAATTTAAGAAGGTAATAGTTTGTTTAACTCACGTTTCCGCAGTTTCCCCTATTAAATCCAGTCATGTTGCACAACGTTTTGCCACTCAGTCCAGCTGATGGGGCATCCCGGCGAGAAAGTGACGTCAATGCATTCACTCTCTTCATTTTGACATTTGCGCAAGATTTCAATTAACCGTCTCCTTCGGTCTTCAGTGTCACATGATCCCTCAGAAATCAATCTAATATGCTGATTTGGTGCTTGAGAGAAATTCTTAATTCAAATTTAATTTGTCTTTGCTGAATAAAAGTATTCATTTCTTTAAGAAAATCTTATTGACTGCAAACTTTGAATGATAGTGTATGCAATGACTTAAAAAGCTGTCTAGTTAGGCTGCTCCTTTTGTTTTCAGAACAAAACCTTCTTTCCATATTTGAATAATTTGAAGACATGTTAGGTTTTATGAAGTTTTAATTATGTCATTCATAAACCCGTTCAGACATTTATTCATGAATATTTCATCACCTTTTTAGTTACACTAGGTAATATTCATTCATTTAAACAGCCAGTGAAAAGAGTAACAGGGAGGACATTTGATTTGTATCTTCTATGATTTCCGCTGTTAATTTCTTTTAACACTTCTGGTGATTGCTGCATTTGTTCTCTACCTGCTTTTTGCAATGCTGGATTGTTAAGTTTGCTTTTTTTCTTAAGCTGCCACTCTTAAATTTCCTTTCAGGTTGATGCAATTAAGGAAAAGGTGAAGGTTCACTCTTATTCCATCTTTAACCCTTGTAGTTTGGAAGACTGAAACTTTGAAGAATCTGCATGAGTTCTTCCCTCCCATGTCACTCTGCTGCTTTTAAAAACACACCTTAACTAGACTTTCCTTGAGTTTCCTCTAGATTACTGACCATTCGTTTTGCCAGACGCTGTGGTAGTTTGCCTCAGACCTGTAGATGGTAAAAAGCTGGAATTAGCTGATGAACGACACCAAACGGTCATTTCATTGATTGTTGTCATTGTCAACTAGACTTTTTTTTTTTTTTTTTTTTTTTTTTCATTAAATTCAAAATCATAGATCGTTAATGTTCATCAGCTAATTCAGTTGTAGGTAATTAGGTTAAATAATGAGATGACGGCAAAAAGAAGTGACCACATTTTCACAATTCTTATTTAATTTCATACAGAATTGAATGTTGTTTGTCTCGGACTAAGAGGTGCATGGTTGCTCGATTCGCTTTCAAGCTGCAATCTAGCGACAGCTGTGAGAAAGTGTGGTCCTTCGCAAAAATAAAACCATTGTTTGCTGTAGATACTTTACAAGCATGTGTTTTACCTTGTTAGTAGCACCCTTGAACGGTCAGGGATCGTGGCTGTTGGCTTTGCCTGCCTCTGGAAGCCGTGAATGGCTGAATAAACCATCTCTCACCCCGTCACACCTCACTCTTACTCTGCCTTTCTCTCATGCACTCTTTTTAACATAGGAATAACAAACTACACCTGTGGCATGATTTCTCCCTCTCAACGAAACTTTGACCTGCCGATCTCTTTTAAGCCTACTCAACAACATAATTCTTTAACTTTTAAATGTTGACACCAGCTCTATGTAGAGAACTGAACCCAAACGCCTTTTAACTTTTAAAGGAATAATTCACCCCAAAATGAACGTTTTGTAACTATTTACTCACGCTCAAGTCATTCCAAACTTGTGCGACTTTATTTCTACTGTGAAACGCAAAAGGAGAAATTTTGAAGAATATTCTAGGTGCTCTTTTCCATAAAATAAAATGTACAATAGAAGTCAAATTTTCTCATACAGGGTTATCGTCTGACTTCAGAAGACTTGGAATATAGTCACAAGGACCACTTTTATGGTCATTTTTTTTATTTTTGGTGCTCAACAACCCCAGTCCCCATTCACTTTCATAATATGAGAAAGAGCCGCTTGAACATTCTTCAAAATGATTCCGTTTGTGTTTCATGGAAATAAAAAAGTCATACAGATTTAAAATGAAATGAGGGTGATAGAATTGCACTTTTTAGGTGAACTATTGCTTTAAATCATAATTCAAATCACTCAAGGATGGGTAAGACACCCAGGAGACTACTCTAACCTTTGTAACTCAGCTTTTACTTGCTTATTGGTCATGTTTATCAGATATATCAGATTATTATAATTTGGGTTATTTTATGGTGGTAAGACGCCTATAGGACTTTCGTAAGTTTTCGTTTATATAATTTTTGCAATGACTTCCTTTTCCTCGCAGGGGCAACCTGTCCAATGAGCAGCGTCCTTCCATTAAAATAATCACACAGCATTTCTTCACACATAACATCAAGTTAGACCTTCAGTTTGACTAAAGGTGCGGTCACATTTACTGTTATTCGGCAAATTTTCACAGGTGAAATCCAGAAATCTATGCGTTTGGGAGTTTCACGTGAGGACGAAAGATTTCCCCACACAAATTTCGCATCAGGTCTAGTTGGTCATTAGAAGTCACTGTACTGACCAATAAAAGCGGACTCATGTGAGAGCTATGATTTATGCTTTGATACACTTGACAATGGACTTCTTTTCCCTGTGAAATTGCGCCGATATTTCGCTAATGTGACCGCACCTTAAGAGGGTTCTGTTTTCTACATATGCACTGTTAAATAATAGGAAACTGACTGACTGTATGGGGGACCATCTACTATTAGTACCATGTCTTCTGTTATTGACTGAATCATAGAGGACATATAAAGCCATAGTGTCCATGATCACATGTGAAATGCATAGACTAATAGTACATAGTAGGATACTTATTTCAGTGGTTTGTCATCGGGTATGGAGTGCCTTTGCAAGAAGCTTGTGCCCTGAGACCTGCTTTGAAAGCGTGTGCACCTTGTATTAAGCTTGGCTTTATGCATCTCCCATGAATGGTCCCTTCCATCAGTCATTACCCCCCTTTCTTCAGGGTATTTATCTTTTCTCACTCTTCCTCTTTTGTTCTTCTTTCTCGCTCTTCATTCAGGTTGATAAGTTGGATGCTTCTGAGTCTTTGAGGAAAGAGGAAGAACAGCTCACAGAGGCACAACCCATTGTCTATGGTAAGACCCTTGTGCTGCCCCTTCATCTAATTTTATATAAATTTTATGTTTTTGTTTTAAAATATTGTCTAAAAAATCATTTTTGCTTTTTTGGTTTGTGTATTTGGTTTGTGTTTAGCTTTAGTTTGGTTTGGTTCTTGTTTTGTTTTGCAATTGATTTGTTTGGTGTTTTTTATGTTTAATGCTAACAAGTATGAATTTTATATTTAATTTACATATATAGTGTAATATTTCACTCAAAAATATCTGTAGTAACCTCAAAATACCAAATATGCACAGTATCACTAGCTACGTTTACATGGACAACTTTTGTTTGTCAGAATGAAATCATTCCGACTGATGAATCCGATTTATAGTGTTTACATGAACGCTAAATAAGATGATGTGTGCGATCATGTCACAAGCTTGAAATTTACTCGGATTTAATCTTTTGACATGCGTGCATTGCGCTACTGAGTTTCCCACGGTTGTTGCATACTAACCATCATCCTTTTCTTCGTTTTACAAACCATACATTTGTACTATACCGTTTTGAACTAAAAACGGAAAACGTATGCGTTTTTTTGGCCATTCGTTTACACGTCAACGGTGTTTTGGGGGCCTGAAAATGGGTTTCAAAGTGCACGTTTTTGAAAAAGATACTGTTATCAAATAAAAACTATAAAAACATGAATTTGTGAAAACGGTGACGTCATGCACATGTGTATTGAGTGTTCAGTCTGTCTTTAGGCATGTAGTATTTCTTTACAAAGTGACATCGCCAACTACTGGCCTGGCATAAATAATACAGCGGTTTTAGTTGTTTTCGCGGATCCGTGTGAACGAGGATCGTTTTGACAACGTTGTTGTCTGAAAAATGTTTTTAGTACATCGTTGTCGTGTAAACATGCCCTTAATATTTATCTATAGCCGCGTTTTCACTGCAGGAACTTTCCCCAGGAGCTAGGGACTTTAGGGTGGTACTCGGTGTGTTTTGACTCAGGTGTGTTCAGGAACTTTCAGGGGTGGGACTTGGACGTTGAACATGCTGATTGGTTGAGTTAATGCAGTATTTTGCATGCAGTAAGAGTTGTTTGCTATTCGACTCAACAGTGTAGTTTAAAAAATACGACAGATGGATCGACAACGAGGTTCAGGCTTTATTAAGGCCAGAACACACCAAGCCGACGCCGACGAACTAGTGGCGACGAAAGCAGACTGCGGGGTTGGCTCACGTCGGCAGCGTCTGTGTCCAAAGTTGCCCTGCCACACCAAACCGACGCTAAACAGCCGACGGCCAAGCAGCACGTCAGTTCTGCGCCTGCGTGAAATGAAATGCTTTTTCGAAACAGCAGGCGGCAGTAGCTCAACAGCCAATCAGAATGATCAGATGGCCCGACGGACCGACGAGCTCCATCGGCGATTCAACATTTCGAATCGGCCGAAAAAAGGCAGACGAGGACCAACTTCAGCCGACGGTGCGGAACACACTGAGAAAACTTAGTCGGCCGATGAAGAAACCGTCTTGGTCGGCTTGGTGTGTTCCTGCCTTTAAGCTTAAATGGGGTGGACAAAATCCACCAGGAACTGGAAAGTCACGCGCAGTTCTACGTCACAGGACTAATCTTCACGGTACTTTAGACCACGATGGCAATACAGACAGCAACAGGTCTGGGGGGAAAAGTTCCTGGGACAAATTGTTCCAGGTAATTTTGGTGGAAACGTGGCTTATTTCAGGTCCCAGAAAGCATTGGTGGGACATAGAGTGCCCCAGGGATGACGCGTTTTTGTAGGCAAAATCCGGAAGCGAGTTAGCATTTAGGACTTCCGGTTCCAACGCCGTCAAGTCTATGGGTTTTTTGAATGGGGTTTTTGTTAAACGCCTGAAATAAGGTCTGTGGTTAACAAAGCCTCTAAATATTTTCACATTTTGATCTATGACATAAAACACACCAGTTATAACCCGCTTGTGATTTTTTTTTTTTTTTTACTTTTACTGTGTCTTAAAATCGGCGGTTGCTAACAAATTGCTAAAAGGGACTACTTCCTTTGGCGGGGACTTTAGACGTCATCATTAAAAACGGGACATTTGGACAGCATTTCTCATGAAAAAGTGGATAAGTGTTCATAACAGCACAGATCATAATCAGCGAGCATGTTTATAAATAAAATTGTTTTCTAAATAAAGTTTGAGGAAGCTTGGTGGTGGTGACGTTGATCCGCGACCATGGTGTGCTGTTTATAGCCTACTGTTAGCCTTTTATATCTGACGACTTTATTTAGGCTTCAAAATCTATAAATGTTGTGTTAACTTGTAAAGATTATCTTGATAGACAAAACGTGTAAGTGTCATAACCCTTTGTTAAACACAGAGCTTATTTTCTCGATTTTCCAAAAGTCTATGGGAAAAATGCATAGGCTTTCGATCGAGGGAACCCGTGCGCCGCTAACTTCCGGGTTGGCCTACAAAAACGCGTCATCCCTGGGGCACTCTATTGTCATGCAGCACTTCACAGACGATAAGTGGAAAGAGATTTTTAGATTGACACAATAGTCATTTATGATACTGTATTCAACAACAACAGCTCGTTCTGTGTCAATGTCATTGCACATGTGCAGATCTTTCCAGTTAAGGTTGTCAATCTGGTTTACATATGCTACAGAACTGATTAGAAAAGGTTTAAACCACCCCTTACCATGTGAATTTTTTTATTCTGACTGTGCTACTAGTCCGATTATTAACGGATTATTAGCGTCCATGTAAACGCAGCTAAAAATGTTGAGTAGTCCAATGTCAAATAATTTACGTTTGCATATCAAACCTTTTAAAGAAGTGGATCAACCTAATGTAGATTGTTTTTGTGATCATGCTCAACCATTTTTCATAGTATTCAATCATTTTTCCCAGGCACACCCCAGCTGATGCTCACTGCAGGCCCCAATGTCGCAGTACCCCCACAGCAGCCTTACGGCTACGGATACCCCACGGCGACTGGCTACGGCCAACCCGCACAGCCAGGCTTCGGCTATGGCATGTAAAGCCCTCCTGCCCACAGCTGTCCATCCATCTCTCCTTAAGTTCCTTACTAGCTTACTGTGGTCTACACACAAGGTTATATAAAGTAAAAAAAAAAAAAAAGTTACACATTTTAAATTATTTTCCTTAAAATGCAATGAAGGACTTCATTTTTATTTGTGTTGTCAAAGAAAATAATCGGACCACTTTTCTTTTTTTTTGTTTGTTTGTTTTTGTTATTTCACATTCCATATATTTAAGGCTACTTATATCACTAGTTTCTTTTTTTGTGAGCTGATTTTTTTAAGGGGGCAATGGGTTGTGTATGTAAATGGAGTGTTGAGAAGAGCAATTAACCTTAAAATATGTCGTGAAGCATCTGATTTGCACTCTGTCGTGAGAGGAAACTAATGTAGAATCTCTTAATTTTGATGTATTGTATGTGAAGAGCTTACACTGTCAGTCTGTTTAATGCATTTCATTATTGTATATTCTGAAAAAGGTTAAAACAATATTTGCATCCATGGGTACATTTAGCTAACACTAAGTAATAATCTGATATTCTACACAAATACGTAGCTGTATGGACATTTTAAGCGCATACAGACATGGATATAGTAAACGATTTTAATCCCTTAGCCTAAACGGGTTTCCCCGATCGACCTCGTAGTTGTTAACATCTCATTCACTCCATGTGTAACAGGTGACCTTTCCTTGTATTGAATACAGTGCTCTTTCTTGTGTGAATCCATTTCCATAAATGAGCAAGGGATACATTGATTCCTCTGACTTCTGTGTTTACTCATCCGATTCTTTGTATTGAGGTTTGTGTGTGCCAGGTGTCGTGCTGTTCTAGCTCACTATTCGGAGTGTACAGAAGAATGAATACACAAATGGATACCAATGCTTGTCCACCTGTAAGATTTGTGTGCGATCTGCAGAGTCAGAAAATAGGGAAATAAATTCAAAGGATTGTGATTATTTTGGTGGCTTGATTGTAAATTGGCAAATATTAAAATGAAACTCATCCGTTCTCCATCATATATCTTGCCACTTTATTTTTCCACAAACACACAGTAGCCATTAAAGAATGTGCAGTAATATATACACACACACTAACAGTCAAAAGTTTGGAAACATTACTGTTTTTAAACGAAGTCTCTTATGCTCATTAAGGCTGCATTTATTTCATAATTAATACAGAAAAAAACAATAATATTATGAAATATTATTACAATTTAAAATTATGGTTTTCTATTTTAATATACTTTAAAATATAATTTATTTCTGTGATGCAAAGCTGAATTTTCAGCATCATTACTCCAGTCTTCAGTGTCACATGATCCTTCAGAAATCATTCCAATATGCTGATTTATTATCAGTGTTGGAAACAGTTGTGCTGCTTAATATTTTTTTGGAACCTGTGATACTTTTTTCAGGATTCATTCATGAATAAAAGGTTAAAAAATATATATATCAGCATTTATTTAAAATAGAAATCTTTTGTAACAATATACACTACTGTTCAAAAGTTTGGGGTCAGCAATTTTTTTCTTTCTTTTTTTATTTTTTGAAAGAAATTAATACTTTTATTCAGCACAGATGTGTTAAATTGATAAAAAGTGATAGTATATATTTTATATTTTGAATAAATGCTGTTCTTTTTAACCTTTTATTCATCAATGAATCCTGAAAAAAGTATCACAGGTTATAAAAAAATATTAAGCAGCACAACTGTTTCCAACATTGATAATAAATCATCATATTAGAATGATTTCTGAAGGATCATGTGACACTGAAGACTGGAGTAATGATGCTGAAAATTCAGCTTTGCATCACAGAAATAAATTATATTTTAAAGTATATTAAAATAGAAAACCATAATTTTAAATTGTAATAATATTTCATAATATTGTTTTTTTTTTTCTGCATTTATTATGAAATAAATGCAGCCTTAATGAGCGTAAGAGACTTCATTCAAAAACATTAAAAATAGTAATGTTTCCAAACTTTTGACTGGTAGTGTATATATATATGTATGAATATGTATGTACATGTATATGTATATATATATTTATAATGTATGTATGTTATGCTGATCAATATAGCAGTCATCATGGAAGAAACAGAAGAAATACTTTATTCGTAGTTAGCCATAATTGATTATTCAGCTGATCATGTGATCTCAACATGGTGGCCCCCATGAAGCGACCCCCCCTCCATGTACACTGTACAGTAAATCGCTTCTTATGGGGCTACTAATGTGAGTGGGACCTTCATCTACATCTTTTTAAACTTATTTTACAAAAGTATTAATTTCTTAAACTTTTTATAATGTGGGAAAATTACTGAGTGCACCTTTAAAAAATTGTGGAACTAGATATTTCTAAAAATGAATACAAACCTGCTTGTTTGCATCAGTCTTTATGAGAGAAGTACGTAAGAAACGTTTAAAAATCAAAATACATTTCATTAGACTCCTATAAATGGTCGACAGTATGGCAGAGAAGATGTTAATCTAATGCACTATCACGATCCCGGAAGCGCTTTTGGTAGCGTAAAAGTCCGACCTTGAAAATCTAAATTGCCTTCTGGGTCATCCTAAAAATATCTTTTCTATTTTTGTCTCATTGGGTAAAACGACATCGACATACTCCGAAGCTGACGGTCAGTATCCTGAATTTAAAAAATAATAATAATAAAAAAAAAGATTCTAGGAAGCTCTTTATAAGAGCATGGTGAAAATAACGTCAAAATAAGCTCGATTAATTTCAGTGTTACTGATAAAATCGAAAATAGACAACAACAGTAAGCATCGTCTTTTATTTTGAAATTCCTGCACTGCTCTACAGCTGAGCATGAGTCATTTCCTGTGGCTGTTGTTGTCGCTTATTGCTGCTGTCAGGACGGAAGAGTGGTGCAGGTATGAATGTGTCCCTTCACTTTACCTTACCTCTGTTATGACACTTTTAACTCTTTTTAGTCTAAAAGTATGTAAACATTACTATGTACTCGTTGCCGAGTCTGAAATAAAATCCAAACAGCGGACTCAAAGCTAACCTAGACAGCTAATTCTTGCCGGTTCATCACCCACATGTGCTTTCTGAAATGCATATAATCTGTAAATGGAATCTGAAAATGATTTTTTGTTTATTTGAGATAACTATTAATTACTAAGCAAGAGCTAAAAATTTCTGTATACTATAACCTTACTGAATGAAGTTCTGGCTTAGTTAGGTTAGCTTCAGTGCTAGTTAAAGGTCCTAGTACAACTTACACAGCTGATCAGAGACCTGTGGTGGAAATAAATGAATATACTAGTACTAGAATACATCATATCCTTCTTTATTTGTCAGTACCACTGACAGTATTGTGATCTTCAGATTATTTTATACATCACATTTATTCTCTTAAGATTAACAGCTAAGCCACTCAAGGCTTTTTGGAGATGAGAAACCACTTCCAAAGTTTGATTTGGGATGGTTGTCTGCCCTCAGCAAACTTACCATGAGCTCACTGAGTAATATTTTCACTGGTGGCATTACAGTGTTTGTTTTGTGTGTACAGGTTTGAACTGTAAACAGTAGTGGGAGATGGCTGCAAATGGAGCAGAATGTGAACAGCCACAGAAAAGACTAGGACCTAAAGACAAGCAGAATGGCAGTTCTACAGGTTTGTTAAGCTGATGTAATCAATTACCTGCTGGCAGACACCATGTAAGCCTCGGCTGAACTGATCAAGGGTCGGAGATAAAAACGTCCCGTGGAGATAAACGGACCTGCCCTCATCACTGATGGATTCATCATTGATCTTAAAGTCCGCATCAAATGAAAAGTCTAAATTTATGTTATGTTTTTCTTCCTGTTGTAATAATCTGTAGTGTTTGTGAACACACTTTTAGACTTGCATGTTGTTTTAAAATATAATAATTAAATTATAGGGATTGTACCCACAGATTCATCTCTGAGAGAGAGAAAGCAGCAGGACAGGGAAGAGCGTCTCTCTTTAGTGTTGTGGAGGAGGCCTTTTATCACACTACAGTATTTCTTCCTAGAAACCCTCGTTACCCTGAAAGAATGGACGTGGAAGTAAGCAATCAAACTTTTATTGTGCACTCATAATTTTAATTTTGAGTGTCTTTTTAGGTAGCTTATGGGATTTACATCTTTGTATGATGAAACTGATTCATATCAATGCTCAACAAATGGAAAAAAGTGATATTTTACAAGTGTCATTCAGATTCTTTGCTTAAAGGTGCCCAAAATGCTTTTTCACAAGATGTAATATAAGTCTAAGGTGTCCCCTGAATGTGTCTGTGAAGTTTCAGCTCAAAATACCCCATAGATTTTTTTAAATAAATTTTTTTAACTGCCTATTTTGGGGCATCATTAACAATGCACTGATTTAGGCAGCGCCGCCCCTTTAATTTGCGTGCTCCCTGCCACATGAGCTGTCGACTGTATTACAGCGCATTTACAAAGTTTACACAGCTAATATAACCCTCAAATGGATCTTTACAAGATGTTCGTCATGCATGCTGTATGCATGCTTCGAATTATGTGAGTAAAGTATTTATTTGGATGTTAACGTTTTATTCTGAGTGAATTTGAGGCTGTCCTCCGTGGCTAACGGCTAATGCTACACTGTTGGAGAGATTTATAAAGAATGAAGTTGTGTTTATGCATTAAAATAGCGACGGCTCTTGTCTCCGTGAATACAGTAATAAACGATGGTAACTTTAACCACATTTAACAGTACATTAGCAACATGCTAACGAAACATTTAGAAAGACAATTTACAAATATCACTAAAAATATCATGATATCATGGATCATGTCAGTTATTATTGCTCCATCTGCCATTTTTTGCTATTGTTCTTGCTTGCTTACCTAGTCTGTTGATTCACCTGTGCAGATCCAGACGTTCTGCCCTTGTCTAATGCCTTTCATAATGTTGGGAACATGGGCTGGCATATGCAAGGATATTGGGGGCGTACACCCCGACTGTTACGTAACAGTCGGTGTTATGTTGAGATTCGCCTGTTCTTCGGAGGTCGTTTAAACAAATGAGATTTATATAAGAAGGAGGAAACAATGGAGTTTGAGACTCAATGTATGTCTTTTCCATGTACTGAACTCTGAACTCTTGTTATTTAACTATGCCAATATAAATTCAATTTTTGAATCTAGGGCACCTTTAAAACAGAACTGAATGCAATATACACTACCATTAAAAACAGTTAGTAGGACTTTTTTAAACTTTATTCAGCAATGATGCTTTAAATTTATTAAAAAGTGACAGTAAAAACATTTAGAATGTTACAAACGATTTTAATTTCAGATACATGCTGTTCTTTTGATTTTTCTATTTATCAAAGAATCCAGAAAAAGTGTCAGTTTCCACAAAACAGTGTAGCAGCATAACTGTTTTCAGCATTTGTAAAAATAAGAAATGATATCAGAATGATTTCTGAAGGATCATACGACATTGAAGACTGGAGTAATGATGCTGAAAATTTACCTTTGACATCATATCAAAATACACAAAAAAATTATAGATTATACAATATTATGTTTTCAACTGTATTTTGATCAAATATATGCAGCTTTGATGAGCATAAGAGACTTCTTTCAAAAACATTAAAATGTCTTAACTTTTGAACGATGAGGTACTTCAAAATATATGATTTATTGTGATTTTTTATTAATTTACTTATCAGATCCATCTCTAATAATGCATTTTACATCAATAATATTAATTTACTAATTTTATTTATTTTATTTTTTATTTTTTGCAGGCTTTGGCAGAGAAGAGGTGTGGTGTTTTTGACCGTAGTCCTTTTTTCACTTTTCTCAATGGCTTACTCAATAGAAGGAGCACATCAGCAGGTGAGCTGAGTATTTGCCAGAATCATGATTTTGTTGCCTTTTTTTTATGATCATTTTTCTTTTAAAAGCTTCTCCAAGGTAGTAATTTAGTGATTATGTTTTGCTCACATGCTCTAATAGAGTAGTAAGCATCTTAGTTACTCTTTAATGTGTTGCGTAATGTGTTTGCCATTGTTTGTAGTATGTACAGTACCTGGAGAAGAAGTTCCTGTGGTGTGCCTACTGGGTAGGCCTGGGTATTTTGTCTTCGGTTGGACTCGGCACTGGATTGCACACGTTCCTCCTGTACTTGGTAAGAGTTTAAACAGTGAACTGAAATGTAGACTTAAAGGGATAGTTCACTAATTCTCTCATCATTTACTCACTCTCAAGTTGTTCCAAACCTGTATGAGCTTCTTTCTTCTCTTGAACACAAAAGAAGATATTTTGAAGACTGTTGGTAACCAGACAGTTGATGGGCCACATTGACTTCCATAGTAGGAAAAAAAAAAATACTATGGAAGTCAATGGCACTGTCAACTGTTTGGTTACCAACAGTCTTCCAAATATCTTCTTTTGTGTTCAACAGAAGAAAGAAGCTCATACAGGTTTGGAACAACTTGAGGGTGAGTAAATGATGACAGAATTTTAATTTTTTAATGAACTATCCCTTTAATTTCTCATTCTAGAGAGCATTTTCTGGATAAAAGTTTGTTCGATTTTCTCAGAAGAAACGAAGTATACTTTTACTGTATATATTTGCCAAAACACACAACATATAAATCAGAGCTAATAAACATTGGGTCTTTGAATACAGGAGCATTGGGTATTCCCCTAGATTAACTGTCAGGGCTCCTCTGTCAAAAGGGAAGAGAATATGTGCTTGAAGTTCCACTGAAGTTTATTAATAGTGTGACAGTGAGAGCATGTGCCTCTCTCTGCTTCTCTGCAGCAAATCTTGTAAGCAGAACCTTTCACCAGTTTCCACTGACTCAGATTGAACTGCTAGACAGTGGTCAGGAGTGTCCACTTCCACTGGCTGTGGTGAAGTCACACCCCTCTTTTGTCACCGGGGAATTCTAGTACTTTGCGCTCAGTTTGTGTGTCTATGGGCGGCATTGTGAAAGAACGGGATGTGAAAGTGCAAATACGCACAATGTTTCACCACCAGACTTTTGTATAAAAATGCGCATTTTTAAAAAATGTTTAAAGTAAAGAATCTAGTAAAAGGGCTGTTAAAGCAAAAGTAAGTTTTAAATTCATTTAAATTGATTTTTTTCACCTTTATACACCTAACATTACTTGAGTAGAGGGTAGACAATATTTTCTAGATAATATTTTAATAATGTACTTTGTCTTTAGTAGAATGACAATATAATAGTGCAGTATTTAATTTTTCAAGCATCTTTATTCCAGTCTTCAGTGTCACATGATCCTTCAGAAATCATTCTAATATGCTGATTTGCTGCTCAAGAAACATTTCTTCTTATCAAAGTTGAGAACCGTTGTGCTGCTTAATATTTTTTAACTAGCACTATATGCAAGAAATTTGGGAGTCGTTTTTTACCCGCCACTTAAATTTGATAAAAAATAAACAGTTGTTAAATTAGAATTTCTTTCTGCTTCTTGATTGCCAAAATCAAATCTTTTCTTTCATTTAGGGACTTGGAAGCCATTATCCATGCATTTATTTCATCAAGACTGGACTACTGTAACACATTGTATTTAGGGGTCGCTCAATCTTGTTTTTCTCGCCTCCAGTTGGTCCAAAATGCCACAGCCAGTTTTTTTTAACACTGACTAGAAGGGAAAGTATTACTCCTGTTTTGGCTAGTTTGCTTTGGCTTCCCATTGAGTATAGAATCCAGTTTAAGGTATTGTTGGTTTAGAAGTCCCTGGTAGGTTCGGCACCAAACTACTTTTCTGATCTTCTCTCTTACCATCAGACCAACAGGCCACTAATATGTGGTTCGATTCCCTCCTAAACGGATCAAAAAATAATAAGCATGAATCAAAAATTTGAAAAACACATGTAAAAATATATTGCACAAACTGAAACAAATAATGCAAAATGATCAGAATGGCAAAGGACGTGGTCACGGATGAAAATATAATAAGCCTGAACAGAAAAACTAAAAGCTCATTTAAAAAAAATACATTAAAAATTATATTGCACAAATCTTAAACTTGTGTTTGTGTTGTAAAAAGTTGTTTTCCTTGCTTTTATTACTCTGTACTAACATTTTCTGCTCGTATTTTACTCTCTTGTACGCTTGTGCTCTTCTTTCCACGTTCTGCTCTTGCTTTGCCAAATGTTGCAGTTTGAATTTCATGTAAATTAGGGCGGGCTTAAGCGTCACTATTGGTCCACTAGTTCTAGAATGTTCAAAAAGTTGAAAAGAACAGTTGAAAAGAACAGCATTAATTTCAAATAGATTGTTTCTCATCAAAAATCTTTTTTTTTTTTAAACATTGTAGCAAAAACGCCTAATGTAACAAATCAATATTTTTTTAATCAAAACTACTTCTCATCTGCATCTAATGATTAAGTTTGGGAAGGGGTCTGCGTCAGGTTTCATTGCCTGGGAAATAAACTCAATTGCACTGAGTAACCAGATAAAACGGTTGCCGTATCAGGCTCTTTGCCGTGACACCGTCGTGAGCTCATTCCTCTGACTGTGACTAACCTATGATGGTCCTGATTGGCTGACATCACCTCTGACTGTAAAGATCCCAACCATCAGAAGAGTAACCTAAGACCACATCAATATTTAGACTGGGTTTGGGTTTAACAGGCTTTTTAGCGCAGATCTTAGATATCCCCTCGCATTCTGTTATAAAACAACGTTTGATGTGACAAAATAAATGTTTCCGTTTCATTTGTTGCATCTGTATAGTATTTCCTATTGGATTATGGTTGATTTGAACGGAGCCATCCACTAAATGGTACCACCTGAGTCATTTTGGCCTCCTTTGGTTAAGAAAGGTTAATCAGAGGTTAAAAATGCTAGACATGGCATATTGTCCAGTCTCTTCTCCTACGTATATTCTCCCACGGATTGACCAACTGTGGGAAGGAATGACATCAATGCCTGTTTTCACTTAGCAAATGAATTGTCATTTTGTAGATTTTGTGGTTTTTCCATCGCACTACATTAAGGTCACAAGCTTTTTGCAGTTGCATCGAATCACACGTACATTTGTGGAAGTCTTACGTACTTGGTCAGCAAACAATTGTTTATTTTACTCGTAAGGTACTATTCTTAGGAATGCATTAAGCTGTGCATGTGACAGCGCTTATGTTCATGCTCACGTGAAGTATTATTTTAGTCTGTAAACATGTGATTGCATCATTTTCTCCAGGGTCCACACATAGCTTCTGTCACCTGGCTGCATATGAATGTGGCTCAGTGAACTTCCCTGAGCCACCCTACCCAGCTCAGATAGTGTGTCCGGAGGAGGAGGTCCTACAGGAGAGCATCTCATTGTGGACCATCATGTCGAAGGTTCGGCTTGAGGCCTGCATGTGGGTGAGTGCTTTCACAATGCAGTCTTGGCCCTATAAGTACTAAAGTTTCTCAGTCCTGCTCTTAGTGTCAGCACACTTGAATCCAGTTAATTGAGCTGTTTGGTTTCAGTAGAGCAGAGTTTGAACTAAAGTCTGCTGGAAGTTGACCTCCTGGAATAGGATTCAGCAGGCCTAAAAAATATACTCCAAACCCTGCATCAAGTACAATATCACTTCTTTAAAAAACAACAACCAAAAAAAAACATGGGTTTTGTTTATATAATATAATATAATATTAAATGTTAAAATAACTTTTTATACATTTAAAAATATATATTTATGTATTAATTCTAGTTTATTTTAATTCTAGTTAGTAATTTTAATATTTCATATTATATTAATATTAAATAATATGATAAAATGTTTGTGTGTGTGTGTGTAATATATATATATATATATATATATATATATATATATATATAAATACAGTACAGTCCAAAAGTTTGGAACCACTAAGATTTTGAATGTTTTTAAAAGAAGTTTCGTCTGCTCACCAAGGCTACATTTATTTAAATTAAAATACAGTAAAAACAGTAATATTGTGAAATATTATTACAATTTAAAATAACTGTTTTCTATTTGAATATATTTGACAAAGTAATTTATTCCTGTGATGCAAAGCTGAATTTTCAGCATCGTTACTCCAGTCTTCAGTGTCACATGATCCTTCAGAAATCATTCTAATATGCTGATCTGCTGCTCAAGAAACATTTAATGTGTACAATTGTACAAAATATTTGTGTACAATATTTTTTTTCAGGATTATTTGATGAATAGAAAGTTCAAAAGAACAGTGTTTATCTGAAATCTAATCTTTTGTAACATTATAAATGTCTTTACTGCCACTTTTGATTGATTTAATGCATCCTTGCTGAATAAAAGTATTAATTTCTTTAATTTCTTTTCAAAAAAATAAAAATAAAAATTCTTACTGACCCCAAACTTTTGAACGGTAGTGTATAATGCTACAGAAGCTTTGTATTTCAGATAAATGCTGTTCTTTTGAACTTTCTATTCATCAAGGAATCCTGAAAAAAAAAAAAAAAAAAAAGTACAAAACTGTTTTCAACATTGAAAATAATCATAAATGTTTATTGAGCAGCAAATCAGCATATTAGAATGATTTCTGAAGGATCATGTGACACTGGAGTAATGATGCTGAAAATTCAGCTTTTCCAACACAGAAATAAATTACATTTTATATTATATTCCAATAGAAAAGTTATTTTAAATTGTAATAATTTTTCACAATATTACTGTTTTTACTGTATTTTTAATTATATAAATGCAATCTTGGTGAGCAGACGAAACTTCTTTTAAAAATATTACAAATCTTACCGATCCCAAACTTTTGAACGGTAGTGTAAATGTATATATTATTTAATTCAATTCAATTCAATTCAATTCAATTCACATTTGTATATTTGTATAGCGCTTTTCACGATACATATCATTTCAAAGCAGCTTTACAGAGAATGCATATCAAAATCACAATTTAAAGAATTCAGTTAGCAAATAATGTAATAATTTAGGCAATTAATTTACAATCACTGTTAGCAGTTTAACTGAATGTAGAAGCAATGAGCTCCTGGAAAAATGAATTACATATTAAAAATAATTAGGATATAGAAATATATATTATATAATTATGTAATTATATAATATATATAATATTCTAATTTTATATATATAAATTCTATTTTTTTGTAATAGATTTATAATATGATATATAATAATTATATAATATAATTGATATAATCTATATGTAGATATAATTATATCTATCTGTCTAAAGCTCACTATGTACTGGGATCAAAGCAGATTTTTAACTGAAGCTTGCATTTTTTTTTTTAACCTTTTAATTATGTCAAAATGGGAAGATCCTCCATGTTTGATCTTCAGAAGTCAGACTTTGATGTTTTGATCCTCTGCTATGACGAACATCTTTTTGGCATAGAAATTCACATTCCAATTTCCAAGCCTGAACTATGATAAGAAGTGAAATTCTTCTGCGTGTATGCGTGTGTTCTCAAAAACCTAGTGTGACCATCACAATGTAATGATGTTTTGTTTGTGAATAATTGCAGAACTCAGATGCTGTTTATGATAAATCACACTTTGCCTTCTTAAGGCTCATAATGTATGACTCTGTCTGTTTCCAGGGTGCGGGCACGGCCATCGGAGAGCTGCCTCCTTACTTCATGGCACGGGCGGCACGGCTGTCTGGAGCAGATCCTGATGATGAAGATTATGAGGAATTTGAGGAGATGCTGGAGCAGGCACAGAGCGCGCAGGTCTGGATTTCATCTCAAAAGCTCATGTCATATACCGGACCCGTGTGTCCAAACTAACAGTTCACCTTCATACAGACAGCAGCTCCCTTTTGATCATCATCAGGAGCACCGGTAGATGTTCAAAGCTTAACTAGCTATTTCCTTCCAGTGGTCATGCCTTTATGAAGCAGACAGTGATGGCCCCCCATGATGCAGCGAGCATACAGTATCCTGTTGGTGGGAGGGGTCCCTGTATCCTATTCCCATGAGTCCCCACTATTGTGGTTCACTTATGCGGGTCACATGATTTCTTGGAAGGGCTCTCCCCTGACTTCCAGTAAACCCTTTGAGCGGCGGGTGACTCAGAGGCAGAGCTTCCCTTTAATCACAGCCTCTTAGTGTCTAAGTGGGACCCCACATGGTCTGCGCCTTCACACAAGACTTTTAATTGGTCATCTTTAATAATGCTGTATCGGACCTCAAGGTCTGGTGATTAATGCCACCCTTTTTTGATATCAGCTTTTTTGCACAGTTGTGGCAAAGTAATTATTTTATATGACTCTTTTTTTAGGCATAATGTTGAGAATGTTTTCGTTGTCTTTGCATTTGCATTAATTTTGTAGAGTAACTGAAAGCCGATTCCAGAAATAGTTCTACTAAAATTATGTAAAATAGTTATTTTTTTAGTAAAAAAAATGTAAATGTATTACATTATTTTTTTGTATTATACTATTTTAACTTATTATAAATATATTATTTATTTTAAATTATTTTATATTATATTTTATTTTATATATATAAGCAAATTTTTTTCTAAACACATATAAAATCCATTTTACAGTATATAACAGTATAAAAAGTTGTACAGATTGTTCATTCCTTGCAGACTAGGATCAGTTTTCCATGTCAAGTTTACATTTTTAAATTGTCAATTTTCTTCCAGGATTTTGCATCAAGAGCCAAGCTTGCAGTGCAAAACATGGTGCAGAAAGTGGGATTTTTTGGAATTCTGGCTTGTGCCTCTGTAAGTTTCTTCTTTTTCAAAATTTTTTTTTTTCTTTATCATTGCTTGTTTTGTAATTGCAGAATTTAAATGGTTCACAGCAGGGGCTTAACTCCTTCACCAAATAACCAAAACTAGCAAGTATACCCCCCAAATATACAATGGTTAATAGAATTATTAATAAATTATATAGGCTACATCGCATGTTCAGAGCTTTTATATGCGGCAAGTTCACGTCTAAACTGGACAGACCAATTATGAGCACATTATGACTGAAGCCCGGTTTATTTACATGAGTGGTGTGCGAATCACTGTATACTGTGTGTGCGCGCTCCAAAAGTGTGATAAGATTTGCGTGAGTCGCTCCTATCATGATGCCGATGATAGAAATGTGAGACCCGTTTGACTTCCGTTTACTACTTTAAAATGCTGTGGAGAAAGTCAAACAGGACCTGAAACAGCCACATAATTTATAAGACTAATGAAAAGAGGAGAAAACATCCTGCTCCATCATACATTAGAAAGCTTTTTAAACCACTCATGACCACCCTTACTAGAATTTAACACATTTTATTGTAGCTATTTATTGTTAAATTTTGACTAACTTGTTGTAGAATTCATAATAATTTAAGTGAATGGATTTTTCACTAAAGATTTATATTACAACTGTGAGCTATGAGGAGCTAACATTGGTCTTACCCGTAATTATAGCCTTAATGTAACAAATGTGACAGTTACTAGAAATTATACTTTTTTTTTTTTTAAAGAAGGGCAAGTGCAACATAGAATCAAGAGCTTTAAAAACTGGACCTTTGTGAATTGTTGACCAAACAATCAGTTTTCTCCCTGTGTAAAATGTGTTCGGTTCTAATGATGACTGATGTTAAAGGTGCCCTAGATTATGTTTTTAAAAGATGTAATATAAGTCTAAGGTGTCGCCTGAATGTGTCTGTGAAGTTTCAGCTTCAGTTTCACCCCATAGATTTTTTTTTATTAATTTTTTTAACTGCCTATTTTGGGGCATCATTATAAACGCGCCTATTTTATGCTGCGGCCCCTTTAAATCCCGTGCTCTCCGCCCACAGAGCTCGCGCTTGCCTTAAACAGTGCCTTAACAAAGTTTACACAGCTAATATAACCCTCAAATGGATCTTTACAAAGTGTTCGTCATGCATGCGGCATGCATGCGTCGGATTATGTGAGTATTGTATACTGTTATATTGTTTACATTTGATTCTGAATGAATTTTAGGCTGTGCTCCGTGGCTAACGGCTAATGCTACACTGTTGGAGAGATTTATAAAGAATGAAGTTGTGTTTATGAATTATACAGACTGCAAGTGTTTAAAAATGAAAATAGCGACGGCTCTTTTGTCTCCGTGAATACAGTAATAACCGATGGTAACTTTAACCACATTTAACAGTACATTAGCAACATGCTAACGAAACATTTAGAAAGACAATTTACAAATATCACTAAAAATATCATGATATCATGGATCATGTCAGATATTATTGCTCCATCTGCCATTTTTCGCTGTTGTTCTTGCTTGCTTACCTAGTCTGATGATTTGGTTGTGCACATCCAGACATTAATACTGGCTGCCCTTGTCTAATGCCTTTTATAATGTTGGGAACATGTGCTGGCATATGCAAATATTGGGGGCGTACACCCCGACTGTTACGTAACAGTTGGTGTTATGTTGAGATTCGCCTGTTCTTCGGAGGTCTTTTAAACAAATGAGATTTATATAAGGAGGAAACAATGGAGTTCGAAACTCAATGTATGTCTTTTCCATGTACTGAACTCTTGTTATTTAACTATGCCAAGATAAATTAAATTTTTCATTCGAGGGCACCTTTAAGAAAAACCTAGCCTTCAGAAATTCTAAGAGACAACAGACTCATTAAGAGCCTGATGAAAGTAGTAGGAAAAAAACTATTTAAGAATATAAGAATATAAGAAAATGTTAAGGAAGCATTTGTTTGACTTCCCATGGCACTTTGAAATTGAACATTTTGTCAAACTGACAAGGTTCCAGATGCTTAAATAATATAAAATACATCATATATTATGTAAACAAGTAATTGTTAACTAGACTATTATTTATCAACCACAAAAGACCATTTTGCAAAAATAAATAAATTAATAAATACCCGCTAACACGGGTTGCACGTCAACTCCACCAATGTTCAAACCAAAACTACGCCCATGTATCCCAGTAGCTTATATAATAAATGTGTTATATAGTTGATGTTCAGGATAGAAAGAGTTTCAAATGTATTTGTCAGTATATTGTCTTTTGGTGCTTACCAATACTTATGCATGTCTGTTTCTCAGATCCCAAATCCCTTGTTTGACCTGGCTGGAATCACCTGTGGTCATTTCCTGATTCCATTTTGGACCTTCTTTGGAGCAACTCTGATTGGAAAGGCCGTTATTAAGATGCACATTCAGGTATACTGAGAGTAAGAAAACAAATGTTAAGCATTTGTGTAAACATGTTTTTGAGTGTGTCATTTCTAAAGAGATGATTCCCATAATTCAGTTGATCGGTGCCATTAGATCATCAAAGTCAGACCTTTGCATGTGCCTCTTTTGAGTTTTGAATGTTGACTCAGCAGCTTCTAGACAGCGGTGCATCTGATGTCTACAGAACTGTTCATGTCATCCAAATGATCAAATCATGAGCGCGAGCGAGTCTGTGATCTCACCGGGTGTCACGTCTCCTCATTTCTCACTGTCTCCTGAAGACCTTATCTGCCCCCCACAAACAGATCTGCTGCACTCGCCGCCTTGAGGATCATGCCGTTGATTCATTGTCTGATAATGTGTATCCACTTTTTGTTTCTCTACAGAAACTATTTGTTATCATAACATTCAGCAAGCACATAGTGGAGCAGATGGTCTCCCTGATCGGGTGAGTAATGACACCACCGTGAGGTGAATATAGACACCCTGTGTAAACAATGGTAAACATTATAGCGAATAAACAAGAACTACATTAATCAAGAACACCTGAAATGATAGTATTTGTGCACCGATGAGTGGCAATTCAAAATGCTTTTTAGACATAAAATACATTTTTGCATGTGAATTAAGAAATTGACTTAAATGATCTATACACTGCTGTTCAAAAGTATTGGTGTCGGTAAGTTTTTTTTTTCTTAAATTAATACTTTTATCTTTGTAGGATTCATTAAAGACATTTATAATATTACAAAAAAATTATATTACAGTTAAGCAGCACAAATGTTTTCAACATTGATAATAGTAAGAAATGTTTCTTGACCAGCAAATCGGCATTTTAGACTGATTTCTGAAGGATCATGTGACTCTGAAGACTGGATTAATGATGCTGACAATTCAGCTTCGCCATCATAGAAATAAATGACATTTTTAAATATATTACAATAGAAGTGTTATGCTAAATTGCAATAAAATTTTTGGAATATTACTGTTTTTACTGTATTACTTTGATCAAATAAATGCAGCCTTGTTGCATACAGTTAAATAAAAAATCTTACCGACCCCAAACTTTTTGAATTAATTGTATAGATAAAGAGTAGTTTCTTTGCCAGTAAGAAACAAATGTCATTGTAACATGCAAATGCACAAGAGGAAACTAAAAAAGGATCTAGCAGAGTTTATTGAACTCTTTCATGAACTGTGGGCAGCTCATTTTAATGCTTGCATGCAAATGCAAGCATAGTCAGATGCTTACCATTGTTTAGTCTGAATCATCTAAAGAATCGCATATGGTTTCTGTTCCTCTATACAGCTATATAGGACATGTGAATGGCTAAATATGTCCAGGTCACATTTTATTCCAAAATAAAGAAAGAAGATCTGTTGCTTTATCATTTAATTTATCTTATTTTAAGACAATGAAGATTTTTTTTTTTTCTATTGTGACATTATTTTTGACATTTAACTACATTATAGCTCAAAAGTAAATCGTTGGGTAAACTCTTTTTCAGTCATTGACAGCATTTTCCATCATGTAGTCTTTAGGGGTTTTTTTAGTGACGTGAAGGCCAAGTATGGTAACCCAGTCTTAATTTGTCCTCTGCATTTAACCCATCCAAGTTAGTGCACACACATTAAGAGTTGTGATTACTGAACACACACACACACACACACACACACACACACACACACACACTGCAAACAGACCCAAAGCAGTGGGCAGCCATTTTGTGCCTTGCTCAGTCATTTCCTGCTGGTATTGAGAATCGAACCCACAACCTTCGGGTTACCGGTCTAATTCTCTAACCATTAGGCAACGACTACCCATTACCCCGCCATTGATGGAATTTTCCCTGATATACTGATGTTGTCCCTGATATACGGTAGGGGGCGCTATTACGCATCTTCTGAAAGAGTACTGAATCTCCTGATCAAAACACAGGCGAAGAAGAAACAAGTGACAGAAGCATTGCTTACGCACATGTAAAATAATGCAAACATTAAACGGCATGTAAATCAAAACCGCCTAACATTACTGAATAAAATGTTGACCCAGGAAGAGGAACGACTGTGAAGCTTTGGGGGTGTTGATGGACTCTATCTAATCAATCTAGGTTTTAAATGTAATTATGAATCTGACCCAGACGTAGTCTTTGACAAAAACATGATTTTTCTTAGCTTTTTGTTCAAAATGTTGCTTTTTTAAATTAAATTTACCCACATTCAAGTGTTGTTTAAAAAAAAATAATGCATGGAGCTAGAAAAAAAAAATGGGTCAGTGACGTCACGTGATGGGTCAATTTTTTTTCCAAAGGCTTTAATAATAATAAAAAAACAAAGATAGGTAAGGTACAACTAGATCTCTTTTATTGAATTCAAAATGTTTTAATTACATTTTGCTACATATAAAGGTATTTTAAAGATTTTGAAGCATCAAAAGGTCATTCAGTTTAACCGTCCAAAGGCCAATACAGCCATTTCATTTGTGATTAAAATATCTTAAAATGTAATAAATGTATAGATTTTTTTGTTCTGGCATGTTTTTATTACATCATATATCAACATAGTGCAAAATGGTATTAAAATTATGTGTAGAAGTCGTTGCTTTGTTATGAGAAAGAATGTTGAAACATTAAATTTCATTGATGTCATTTGGTGTAACCAACATAAAGGGACCATTTTGGATCAAGTCATGTGGTCAATATCATATGACAGGATGTGTGATCATTCAGACACCTGCAAATGACCACAAAGTAACTAACTCTCTCTTAACTATTTGAAAAATTCATGTTTTCACTTGATCATACGCATGTCCCGAAACATCAGGTCATTCGGTACAACCGCGATAAAACATGGAAAATGTTGTAATATTTTAAAAACTTGTAATAAATATAAAATGTTTGATTGTCCTTTTGCTAGCTAGATATCACAGCCTGTTAGCATTTTTTGAAAATATCGTCATTCCGTAAAACCGAAATTTTGGTTAAACCGAATGACTTTTTTGGTGACAAATTTTGTCCATCTTGTAAAACATGACAAAAGCAGTGCTAATTGATTATAAAAACCACATAATCTCATTGTTAACACTTAATAAAACTTCAAAATCAATTATATCTCCATTATGTTTTTTTACACTTTTAAAAACCTTATTCGTCAATGACCCATATAAATATAATAACAGAAGCTTTCTTTTGGTATATTGCATATTCAGATATTCATACAACAAAATATCCTGGCTAGTCATGAAAGTTCTGTGAAAATGATCAAAAATGCTGGTGCTGGCTGGCAACTTTAAAAATTTTCATTAAAATAATGTCAAAAACCTATTATTAAGACTTTATTGCATTATAAGGAATTAAATGTCCTTATTCACTGTTATGTTTTTAGTTTGATTTTAGGGTGAAATGTGACCATGAGATTGATCTTAACACTGTTTGTACCACGTACTGAGGCCACTTATTAGTAAGCCTGAGAAATCTTCACCATTTATGGTGATGTCTGTGTGCAGATAGAGTTTAGATGATGTAGCAGAGTGACTCAAAAGTAGAGATGCGGTCTCCATGTTGGGACTTTGAACGGCACTCAAAAGTACAAATGAAATTACTGTTCATCTTTGAATGAGGCACAACAATTGTAGCTTTATAATGAAGCCACATGGAAAGCACTTCATAATCACGATCTAAGAATGTGGTCAGCATGTTTCGTCACATGGTCTTGGCAAGATCCTTTGAATTTGATGTGCTGCTCAAACTTGAGGTTCTTAATCATCAGCCTGTTTGTGGTGAAGTCATGTGATCGAGACCAGTAACGTTCAGAATTTGTATTGTGGTTCCTTTCAGTAGAATTTCTTTGCTTTTTGATGCAATAAAGACATGATAATTTCACCTTGAACTCTAAAGATGTGTGGTGCAGAAACGTTATAATTGATCCTACATGATGGTTCAGTTTCACTGACATTCAAACCCACCCAAAACTGGGTGGTTCTTCCTACATTGCAGTGATGACACAATATTGAGTCACTTCCTCATTAATTGGTTTAGAACAGTTCCTACTGAAGCCTCTCTGCTATAAGTGAGGGTTCAGAGATCTCGTGCCTCATTGTTCTGGAGGCTTCACTGAAGGAAAGCTGTTGTGCGCTTTAGGAGATCTAGTGGACTTCCTCTCTTGGTAAGACTTTGCTAATCATATCTTAATTTTTTTGGACAGTATTATCCCTGGAGTTGGAGCATCTCTTCAGAAACCTTTTAGGGAGTACTTGGAAGCCCAGAGAGCCAAGCTTCATAATCCAGCTGGTGAAGGAACAGCAGCGGTAATTTTTTTAAAATTGTATTTATTTATTAAATATAGTAATACATTTTTTTTTTTTAAATTCGCATTATTTCTGCATTTTATTTTGTATTTCTTTTCTTTTTTAATTTTGCTTTATTTTAACATGAATGCACAGAAATATTTTCTTAATTTATTGTTATATATATACACACACTCTTTATTTGTATTTTTCTATTTTACTTTATTTTAACATGAACTAGAAGCACAAAAAGATTTTTTTTATTAAAAAAATAAATGTAAAAATATAATAAAAAATATTTTATATGTATATAAAAATATACAAATGTAAATATATATATATATATATATATATATATATATATATATATATATATATATATATATTTGCAGAGTAATTTTTTTAATTTAATTTATTTTAATTTTTAATTATTTAATTTCTCATTCAATTTCTGCATTTTTATTTTTATGTTTAGTCTTTATTTATTTTTGATACAATATAGTTTTAATTTTGACTAGAGGCACAGAAATGTTTTTTTTTTTTCTTCTTTCCCTTAAGACAAATTTAATTTGGCCTCAAAATCTTAAGTGATTCACTTTTTTTTTTTTAAATAATATTTTATTTTCATATACGTTTTTTTTTTTTTTCCCCCTGTGCAGGGTGAAAGCTGGCTCTCGTGGGTATTTGAGAAAGTGGTGCTGGTCATGGTGTGCTATTTTATTCTGTCCATCATTAACTCCATGGCACAGAGCTACGCCAAGCGTCTCCAGCAGAAGAAGTACTCGGAGGAGAAAACAAAATGACGGACTAACAGAAAAGCATCTCACGCTCCTGTTTTGGAACCTACGAAATATTTAAGCTAAAACTGCTACATGAGCACTGATTTATGTGCGCTTCTGTATGTTAATATTCATTCAGATCCCCTTTAGTTACGTGAAGTCCCTCTTCATTTGTCTGTAGTGTGCTCGACTATTTAAAATCAGATTTAACATTTAGAGATTTTTGTCTTAACAGAACCAAGGCAGTCTAGCTAACAGGCTGTGTGGAGTCGTATTTGTTGCAATGCCTTATGCAACATTTGGAGGTCATGCTTCCATTGAAGTGAATACAGTTCTTAATCAATAGATTGACTTATTTAATTTCTAACATACAGGTATGGATGGGCAGGGTCTGTTTTGCGAGGTTTTGTGATTGGAATTTTCAGGGATAGTTTTTTTTAATCAATATTGATGTCATTTTGTATTTCTTTAACTGTTTGAAGAGGATAGCAATATCAACTCAGATCATTGTGGTTTCTAAATAGTTTGCACATCTTGTAAATAATGTTTTGACTATACGCACATGATGTTTATTCTCCGGAGATCTTAAACCAAAATGTCACAAAATAGTGGATGTAACTTTTAACCCAAGAAACAGAAGATGTGATATTTGCATTTGTTTGTGCATTACAACCTTTGACATTTGAACTAAAACCATAAGTTGATCCATACTTTCCTCTTTTCTTATTTTGGGCTGAAATATTTGTGTGGCTAACTATAATTTCTCTCAGAAGTAACATTAAATTGATTAATACATCTGCTGTGTTACATGTGCATTTTACGTTAATCTGTGAATTATTACCCCCCTCTCCCCCCCCCAAAAAACTATGAAATTTTATTTCTTTGGGTTCAGACCAGTGGATGACAAGTTGTAGGATGCAGCCCAAAAGAAGGTATGTGAAAGGCAATGAATCTATCTATCTATCGTTCTATCTCTCTCTCTCTGACAGCTTATGTACTCACTTGTATAAACTTCGAGAAGTAGCATGTTGTCCCATTCTGTCAGGTAGCTTATCAGACTGGTGTTGGCTGTAAGTCATATGTCAACAGCAGTCTAATAGGCTGCCTGAAATTTTGGGCTTAGTCACCATTCACATGTTTTCAGGGCTAAATTTTGTGCCAGGAATGTTGAACTGAAGAATATTTACTACCTGATAAATGTGTCTCCTCCAGTGTGCGATGGGTCTGGGCATTTAATGGATTATTTCCTGGTTTGTGGAGGCAGATATATTGTATGTGAACATTCAAGTACAGCAAAGATTCATCTTTTTATTGTAAACCAACTATATGTGCGTTGTAAGATCAATCACTACTTTTTCTCATTGCATTCAGCTATTTATTTAAGAGAAAGAAATAATGTCAAGACCAGTTAGGCCTATATATTTTCGCAGAAAATGTTTTCAGTTTGTCATAGTTTGCTGCTATACATTTCACAATAACACAATAAAAAGCATTTTTGTACTCAAGTTTAAATGTTTCCCCAGTGATTAAAAAGCACTTTATGTGTGTTATTATTCTTACTGTAGAGTTATTAAGAGATATTTAGTTTGAACCATTAGCAACAAAGCATGACACTTGAATGGGGGCCATTTTTGAACTCTTTCAAATTTAAACGCGTCATTGTATTTATGTTTTTTCTGAGGCTCTTTTGTTGTTTGTTACGGCCGGGTCATTGTTGTAAGATGAATCGTCCATCATTTTACTTTGCACTTGCAGATTCCTTCAGGATTTTTGTGTATTTGGGTCCATCCGTCTCTCCAGCCTCTGCTGTACAGTAGTGTCGACAAACTGTGATGCAGATACACCATCCTTGTCTGATTATGATGTGCGTGACGTTTAAGATTTAAAACCTTATAATTTTTACATTTGGATTTATAATCCTCTGTCCTCTTCAAAAAAAAAAGTAGCGTTTATTAATAAACACGGCAGGCTAGTTGAGGTTTCTTATATGTACCTTGTCAGTAATAGTCTGCTTAATTCTGATTGGTCAATTTTGTACTGTTGTCTCTGGGTACCTACAAATAGCCAAACAAACCTTGGCGGGGGAGAGTCGAAGACTTTTTTTTCTCGACGGTATCGGCATTAGTTTTGGTTTTAAAGAATACGTTATTATTCAATAGACAGCGACAAGGAAAATAGGTTTATCTTAATATTGTTATATGTGTAATCAAGTGAGAAGTTTATTATAAGCATGATGAATTTAGAGCGATCATTACCAGTAGCGGCTCCAGATTCTTTGTCTTAGCGCTAGTTTATGAAAAACATTGTGTAAGCTTTACGCTTATATTCAAATCGCTGAACACATGCCGATAGAATGCTAACTGTGTATTGTCTTAATGTAGTAGAGCCTATTTATTGCCTCCGAATGTGGTTTTAGAATGTTACAAATTGTGGAGGAATTCCAAATGAGGAAAATAAAGCCATTTCTATTCTCAGAACTCTGGGTGTGTTCACATGCAGAGCACAAATCCAGAGTATGGGACTCCATACTTGGCTACACGCCACGTTATAATATACGTATGTATTTACAAGGTGGGCAGTTGCTAAAACCATATCGAGATGAATCAAAGACAAGACCGTAACAACGAAAAGTGGCGCGCACACAGACAACACAATTTGAATAGTTTTGGTATATTATTGTTGTACGAAAAAGTCTCATTCAATTGCAATCTACAAACAATTTAATATGTAATCATAAATATCAGAGACAGAAAAAGCAGTATACCAAAAACAATTGTAATAAGTATTGTGTATTACATAGCCTATACAAAATAAATGAAACAATTCAAGTGAAATACAAAAAAAAAAAAAAAAAAATTGGAATCAGAATCACTAAAACCTGACAATCATTAATTGCATAATAGGTAATAAATATCAGAGACAAATAACAAATAACAATTGGCAATACTTACAGTGGGTACGGAAAGTATTCAGACCCCCTTAAAATTTTTCACTCTTTGTTATATTGCAGCCTGCAATATAACAAAGAGTGAAAAATTTTAAGGGGGTCTGAATACTTGCAGCCATTTGCTAAAATCATTTAAGTTCATTTTTTTTCCCTCATTAATGTACACACAGCACCCCATATTGACAGAAAAACACAGAATTGTTGACATTTTTGCATATTTATTAAAAAAGAAAAACTGAAATATCACGTGGTCCTAAGTATTCAGACCCTTTGCTCAGTATTTAGTAGAAGCACCCTTTTGATCTAATACAGCCATGAGTCTTTTTGGGAAAGATGCAACAAGTTTTTCACACCTGGATTTGGGGATCCTCTGCCATTCCTCCTTGCAGATCCTCTCCAGTTCTGTCAGGTTGGATGGTAAACGTTGGTGGACAGCCATTTTTAGGTCTCTCCAGAGATGCTCAATTGGGTTTAAGTCAGGGCTCTGGCTGGGCCATTCAAGAACAGTCACGGAGTTGTTGTGAAGCCACTCCTTCGTTATTTTAGCTTGTGCTTAGGGTCATTGTCTTGTTGGAAGGTAAACCTTCGGCCCAGTCTGAGGTCCTGAGCACTCTGGAGAAGGTTTTCGTCCAGGATATCCCTGTACTTGGCCGCATTCATCTTTCCCTCAATTGCAACCAGTCATCCTGTCCCTGCAGCAGAAAAACACCCCCACAGCATGATGCTGCCACCACCATGCTTCACTGTTGGGACTGTATTGGACAGGTGATGAGCAGTGCCTGGTTTTCTCCACACATACCGCTTAGAATTAAGGCCAAAAAGTTCTATCTTGGTCTCATCAGACCAGAGAATCTTATTTCTCACCATCTTGGCAAACTCCATGCGGGCTTTCATGTGTCTTGCACTGACGAGAGGCTTCCGTCGGGCCACTCTGCCATAAAGCCCCGACTGGTGGAGGGCTGCAGTGATGGTTGACTTTCTACAACTTTCTCCCATCTCCCGACTGCATCTCTGGAGCTCAGCCATAGTGATCTTTGGGTTCTTCTTTACCTCTCTCACCAAGGCTCTTTTCTCAGTTTAGCCAGACGGCCAGCTCTAGGAAGGGTTCTGGTCATCCCAAACGTCTTCCATTTAAGGATTATGGAGGCCACTGTGCTCTTAGGAACCTTAAGTGCAGCAGAAATTTTTTTGTAACCTTGGCCAGATCTGTGCCTTGCCACAATTCTGTCTCTGAGCTCTTCAGGCAGTTCCTTTGACCTCATGATTCTCATTTGCTCTGACATGCACTGTGAGCTATAAGGTCTTATATAGACAGGTGTGTGGCTTTCCTAATCAAGTCCAATCAGTATAATCAAACACAGCTGGACTCAAATGAAGGTGTAGAACCATCTCAAGGATGATCAGAAGAAATGGACAGCACCTGAGTTAAATATATGAGTGTCACAGCAAAGGGTCTGAATACTTAGGACCATGTGATATTTCAGTTTTTCTTTTTTAATAAATCTGCAAATGTCAACAATTCTGTGTTTTTCTGTCAATATTGGGGTGCTGTGTGTACATTGAGGAAAAAAATGAACTTAAATGATTTTAGCAAATGGGTGCAATATAACAAAGAGTGAAAAATTTAAGGGGGTCTGAATACTTTCCGTACCCACTGTATATATATAATCAGTAAACAAGAAAATCAGGGACAGAGAGACCCCCTGGCAATTTATCATAGCAGTAATAATAATAATTAATAATAAATATTCTAAATAATCAGCACTATTTCAGGGTCTTCTAAATTTGTAACATTGATCATGTGACATGCTTCCATTGAAGCTCAAGATGCTCTTTGAATCATTCTCAAATCATGCTGGAGAAAAAAACTAGGGCAAACTAAGACTTATTTTTCCAGTTCAACTGTCTTGCAGAATGGAAATTCATAAGTGGCTCGAAAAAAGTGAATAAGCATCACAATTAAACACTGCTTTTATTTCATTAAAATATTTTCAATTTATTCAAATATTTTGAATATTAAATTATCTATTGTATAGTAAGAGCTTTAAAAAGGCAGAAATAAATATTTGTGTATCACAAAATGATGACAGCCCTATTTTAACAAATATACTTCTCCAGAGGCCATCTAATATGGAATCAAATGAAATCAGTACTGTCAAATCTTCATGATGAGCCATCTATGATAGGGTTAATCAGAGGTGTGTGTAGCTGGAGATGATCTGCTCTAGTGCAGTAAAACTGTCCAGAAAATCCTCCTCACAGATTCCAAACTTTGTATACTGATGAACATAAGCCCTACAGAAAGAAAAAAATAGTATTTTTTAAAAAGACACTACAGAAATTTGTCCAGTATTTATGCTGCTGTATTTCTCACCTTGAGGCAAACATGTTCCAAGCCTTCCTGACTATATTGTCCAGTGGTTTTAAAAGGGACTGGTTGTTGCTGACCAAAGTGGCCGACTTTTCATATCCATTGAAGGCTACAGGGGAGTTCCATGTGCAGAAACTATTTTCTGTTTTAAGCCACGGCACATATAACGCAGGATCCTTAAAACCATCTGTTGATTGAAGTATTTTTCATGTTAGTTTCCATCCACATTATTTTTCAATGCAGAAGTAAGCTGTTTTCTGTGAATGTGTGAGACTTCCGATTCATTAACCACTATAGGGAAATAACGAGAAGAATGACAGTGCAGTAAAAGGTAAAACTGTTTGTGCTGCGAACCAGTGTTTATAATTAAGACAATACATTCAAATAATATGGTAAAAAATACCAGTTTGCAATATCAAGCATCATAACAAGCTGCTTTGTACAGCTTAAAATAACTGGAAGTGAATGATAACGGAAGCCAGACAGAGGCCCGCTTTCACGTTAAAAATAACGTGAATAGTCCACCCCAAAAAATGACAATCTAATACTTATGGCAAATATGAAGAATGTTTAAATTCCCATTAACTTCTATTGAATGGAGAAAAAAAAAAAGGATGTCAATGGGAACACGACACATTTTTAAATTTAAAAAATATTTCAGTTTATCATTTTGAAATTGTATAATTACAATAAAATGATTCGGTAGTCAGAGGTGGGTTGGGCGCTAGTGCTGTCAAACAATTAATCACGATTAATCGCATCCAAAATAAAAGAGGGATTTGAAATGTTGTAAAAGTGACAAGGAGATGTTTTTATTACTCAACAGGTGAGTAAGGTATTTTATTGAACAGATAAATTGTCATATGTAGTAAAGCATTATCTTTTGTGAAGAGTCATTTCATTATAGTTGTAGCGCTGTGCTGGAATTTATTTCAAGGAAGAACCGTGTCTATTAATGGGTAAAGCTACAGTAACCTCTTCAGCTAGTCAGTTTGAGATCCTTTCCATCTAAACTGGTTATATCTCTTAAGTCTAGCAGAGAACCATATTCATCCGCACAGTCACGCAGTGCCGAAGCACAACCAAAACAATGTTTGTCCACAAAATGCATGCAGTACTATTTAACCACTAGAGGGCCAAAAGTTTCATAGTGTACCTGTTAATGGACAGAAGTACATTTAAGGGCTACTTGCCTGTAACCGCAGTAGAGACATCTTTCCCCCGCAGTATTAGAACATTAGCAAGTGACGAATTAAAACTTTTATGCCTGCTGTTTGGCACGCTCTCTCCTCCTGATGTGACACTTACTGTCCAGTCAATTCCTTTAAAAAAAAAAAAAAAAAAGCATTTTAGTTCCTCAAAACCATTATATAGACATTCAATGAATATTTTGTATTTCTTCAGTTGTGTCATCTATACAGTGCATCCGGAAAGTATTCACAGCACTTCACTTTTTCCACATTTTGTTATGATACAGCCTTTTTCCAAAGTGGATTAAATTAAATTCATTATATTCCTCAAAATTCTACAAACAATACCCCATAATGACAACGTGAAAGAAGTTTGTTTGAAATCTTTGCAAATTTATTAAAAATAAAAAAGTACATATGTATTCACAGCCTTTGCCATGACACTCAAATTTGAGCTCAGGTGTATCCTGTTTCCACTGATCATCCTTGAGATGTTTCTACAACTTGGAGTCCACCTGTGGTAAATTCAGTTTACTGGACATGATTTGGAAAGGCACACACCTGTCTATATAAGGTCCCACAGTTAACAGTGCATGTCAGAGCACAAACCAAGCCATGAAGTCCAAGAAATTGTCTGTAGACCTCCGAGACAGGATTGTATCGAGGCACAGATCTGAGGAAGGGTACAGAAAAAGTTCTGCTGCATTGAAGGTCCCAATGAGCACAGTGTCCTCCATCATCCAAATTTGGAACCACCAGGACTCTTCCTAGATCTTCCAAACTGAGTGATCGGGGGAGAAGGCCCTTAGTCAGGGAGGTGACCAAGAACCTGATGGTCACTCTGATAGCACTCCAGTGTTTCTCTGTGGAGAGAGGAGAACCTTCCAGAAGAACAACCATCTCTGCAGCACTCCACCATTCAGGCCTGTATGGTAGAGTGGCCAGACGGAAGATACTCCTCAGTAAAAGGCACATGACAGCCTGCCTGAAGGACTCTCAGACCATGAGAAACAAAATTCTCTGGTCTGATGAAACCAAGATTGAAGTCTTTGGCCTGAGCAAGCATCATGTCTGGAGGAAACCAGGCACCGCTCATCACCTGGCTAATACCATCCCTACAGTGAAGCATGGTGGTGGCAGCATCATGCTGTGAGGATGTTTTTCAGCGGCAGGAACTGGGAGACTAGTCGGATAGAGGGAAAGATGAATGCAGCAATGTACAGAGACATCCCTGATGAAAACCTGCTCCAGAGCACTCTGGACCTCAGACTGGGGCGAAGGTTCATCTTCCAATAGGACAACGACCCTAAGCACACAGCCAAGATAACCAAGGAGTGGCTACGGGACAACTCTGTGAACATCCTTGAGTGGCCCACCCAGAGCCCAGACTTGAACCCAATTGAACATCTCTGGAGAGATCTGAAAATGGCTGTGCACCGATGCTCCCCACCCAACCTGATCCAAGTTTGAGAGGTCCTGCAAAGAAGAATGGGAGAAACTGCCCAAAAATAGGTGTGCCAAGCTTGTAGCATCATCATCAAAAAGACTTTAGGCCAAAGGTGCTTCAACAAAATATTGAGCAAAGGATGTGAATACTTATGTACATGTGTGTGTGTGTGTTTTTTTTTTTTAATAAGTTTGCAAAGATTTCTAATAAACTTTTTTCACTTTGTCATTATGGGATATTGTTTGTAGAATTTTGAGGAAAATAATGAATTTATTACATTTTGGAAAAAGGCTAACATCAAAATGTGGAAAAAGTGAAGCGCTGTAAAGCATCCTTCCTAATATTACATGAATATGTGACATCACCTTCTTCCATCCTAGCACTGGCGATGAGCATTTGACGTAAATGCTTGAGCAGGCCAGGCCAGTTAAACACACTATAGGCCAGAGACGTGCTGGACATCTGAGGAATGTTACACAAGCTGAGTAGTTTGTACTCGGGGTGACACACCAGAGAACTCAGTAATTCCCCTGTAGAGAGCAGATAAACACTGGTAAAGGAGTGTAATTTTTCCTGATAACTCTCTGAAATTGGATGTGAATTGTGAGCCATTTGTACCTATGGGGTTTCTGCTGTAATGGCAGGGTGAATCAGCAGTATAAGCGGGCTGAAGCACGCTGCCCAGCTGGTGAGCGATCACCTTATTAACGTCACTAATGGAGATGTGTTTGATGTTCATCAGCTGGCTGCAGATTTTGTGCACAGTGTCATTCTCGTGAACCAGAATAGCATCAGAGAGCTGGTAGAGATGTGACAGCGTGAGCACAGAGTTGTAGTTTTGCACGATCACCTGGAAAGGAAAACAAAGTCAGTGATTAGAATAAGGATAAATGGCTAATAAGAGTGTCTATGATAAAGAAAAGGAAAAAAATCTAGTTTAAAACACGTTTTTAGAAATGTACTCTTTGTATTCAAGTTGGTTTAATATGGTTTTGATGGAAAGACAAGACACCAGAGGTGAATAGATTAAACATTTTAAATGTCACCATACTTCCCCAGTTTATTTTTCACAGACATTTTTTAAATGTTTAAATATGCAAATGCATCATCTAATTAAATATGCACTAATTTGCTTACATTTCCAGAACAGACATCTGAACACTGGATGAAGCCTGGTTCAAAGTTCTTGTATCATTTATCTATTATTATTATCTATTTTTATCACTCCATATATCAGAAAATACTGAACAAACAGACAGAAAAAAGTCACCATGTTTTTATAAAATGTTATATACATCAGGCGAATAATATATGAACAAACCACCGAGTAAAAAAAACAAAACAAAAAACTTTAGAATATACAGATAAGAATAAAACTTTGTTAAGAATAAAAGTTTGGTGTATGTAAATGCTACTGTACGGTACTTGAATGTGCAATAAAATCAACACTTAAAAGTGTATTTTGGATGTTTTCCACTAGTTTGAAAGAAGGCATGGAAAAAAAATAGCCCAAAATGTTAAAACTGACCAGTGCATTAGAAAACAATGGCTTTGCCTGTAGTGTCTTGCCTTAAGAAAAGTTTAAATTTAATAGCGATCATGTCATGTGGTGTAACCATTATGTATAATTAACATTTTTCCTTACACATAGAATGCGAGTGTACACATCTTAATCACTATTATCAAAAATTTTTTTAAGATTAACTTTTTTTTTTTTTAAATCAAATATCATGAATTATTAATTCATAAATATCTTAGGTTTTTGGGGAATTACACTGCATGACATTTTACAACCTGAACTATCATTACCTTGTCATAAAGAGGTCAAATTATCTGATATTTTAAGAAACTTATTGACCTTTTACAGGTATGAGAGTCTGCAGGGGTTTTATGTTTTTTTTCCCTGGCATGTTTCTTGATGTTAGTCGCACCACATGACTTCGTTGGTCACACAGCATGACTTTTTTTTGTTTGTTTTTTTTTTTTTTTTTGCATTTTTGAATTAAGAAGCAGTGAAGCAAGCTTACAAATAATTTTAAAATAAATTATTAAAATGTATTTTCCTAATAATTAACATATAAAGACTATCAGGGCTCGGCAATATATATGCCATTGACCCAACTGCTACTACATAAATGATACATTCAAATACAAAAAGCTCACTACCTCACCAGCTCCATAGGGCCATGTCACTTGATTTAGGATGAAGGACTGGGGGTATATGTCCCTCAAACGCTGAGTGACGTAGGTACCCACACCAGAACCAGTGCCACCTGCAACACTCATCATGGTGAAAATCCCTGCAAGACGATCACATCGCTCGACCTCCATCCGCACCAGATCCTCCACAGCCTCTTCATGACGTGGTCCATGAACACAGAACCTTCAGAGAAGAACAGTAAAATGAACTCACACATGACAAACACATTAAAGGATTAGTTCACTTTCAAATTAAAATTTCCTGATAATTTACTCACTCCCATGTCATCCAAGATGTTCATGTCTTTCTTTCTTCAGTCGAAAAGAAATTAAGGCTTTTTATGAAAACATTCCAGGATTTTTCTTCATATAATGGACTTCAATGGCCTCCAAATGGTTGAAGGTCAAAATTATAGTTTCAGTACAACTTCAAAGGGCTTTAAACAATACCAGATGAGAAATAAGGGTCTTATCTAGCAAAACGATTGGTCATGTTCGAAAAAAATAAATAAAAATATATATGCTTTATAAACACAAACGATCGCCTTGTAAGTGCTTCCGCAAAAACCTTAATTTCTTTTCGACTGAAGAGAGAAAGACATGAACATCTTGGATGACATGCGGTGAGTAAATTATCAGGAAAATTTAATATGAAAGTGAACTAATCCTTTAAAAGCTCAAACTAAGAGCTCATCTTCTTACCCATTTGCCCAGTTGTTTCCAGAGCCCTGCTTCTGGGAGAAATGTGCTTTGTCTCCATACCTCCATCTTCCAGATTTTGAAGCCTTTGCTATTGCTTGAGAGATAACCTTGGGCTCCATATCAACAAGTACTGACCGCGCCACAAGTTCTGTGAGACATAAACATTGGGAAGTGGGAACCTAGTACATATCAAACATTACAGAGGTATTAGTACACATTAGTGAGTTGAACCTACCTCCAGTTGAGGTTTCATAAAATAATCTCTCATCACTGCACTGCTTGTACTTCTTTCTGTTTGGTCCATTTGAATCATCGCTAATGACACTGAAGAGCTCGTGTCCGATCTGATTCCCACACTGACCCAACTGTAAGCTTACAACCGACATATCTACGGGCTCTATCTTTCGATATTACCCATTAAATGATACGACAACCGTCTCACGCGCTCTCGTGGCAGCATTATGTGAATACACAACTACCGAATGTGTAGCTATAGCAACGTTTATTTACCTTCTAACTCAACGAGACAAATTCCCTGGATGTCAGTTTACTGTACGGAGAGTCAAAACAAAGCCATGGATACACAATATAAAGCAGCATTAAGTAACTACTCAAAAAAAAAAATTATAAAGTAAAAGTAGAGTTGTGCCTACAGAAGCCAGTTGAAGGCGGGTGCAGGTTTGCAAGCGTTGAAAGTGATGCATGATGGGACTGGGTCTGGGAGCAAGAGTGAAAAACATCTATACAACCATCAGGTGGCGCACATTACATACTTTCTGTTGGCTCCAGTGTTCTACTTTTGTACTATGGAGCACCCCAAAATCAAACTGAAAATTAGAGAAATAATATTTTTGCATAAAGCACAAGATTTATTTATATTTTTACATTATTTTCGAGCCAATTTTAATTTTTCTCATTCTTTTTACCTTTTTAATTCAATATTAATTCTATATTCTACATTTATTCGTAGCGGTGACTCCCTTGCGAACGCAAGGCTACTTCATTACTGCAGTAGATTTTTTTTTTCTTTAATATAAATTAAAGTTAGTGCAACAAATATGATGTATTACAATTGAAACAATAATACTTTTTTTTGTTTTATATTGCATTACAACCGATTAACAAAGTAATTTCACTCGGCGGCCATCTTTGAAACGCCTCTCGTCAGGTAAGTGTAACTCCTATCTCTTTGAATGGGGAAACATCAAATTCTCCAAAGCTGTTTGCCAAGCTTTCGATTAAATTTCATATTTGAAATCACCAATGAAATCTGACAACAATTGTCTCATAAATTTTGATTCTAAATGCTCGAATCATGACAAAAAAAGCTGTATTTTTCAGGCTGGATTAAGCTAATGCGCGTCTCTTGTGTCTCATTTCGGAGGCGCATGTCTGACTGTTTCTATCATGAACCGGAGCTTCTAATGGCCGCTGCAGTGATGCGATGATTTTTCCAATCGGCGATTGGCTCTTATATTTGAAGGCGGGACTTATTCCGCCATATGGTGCATTGCACTTTCTCCCATTCAAAACAACAAGAGTGACGCATCTTGTGTTATTCTATAGTCTTTGATTACAATAATAAAAAAAATATTTATTTGTTTTAATTAATGTTTTTATTTAGTTGTATTATAGCAAATTTGAGGAAACGTTCAATTTTTTTTTTTTCTTTTTTGATTCAGGGTTAAAATATGATAACGTGGATAAAGTTTGACAGTAAAGATAACATTTAGGCCTAATAAAAGATTTACACCAAGAAAGCTTATTTTATTTGTTTTAATTAATTAAGTAATTATATAGGCTAACTAAATGTGTGATGTTGTAAAACATACAAATAAATTAATACAACACAAAACAAACATTTTTTGCTAACATGTCACAATAAGGTTTCATTTGTTAACATTAGTTAATGTATTAACTAACATGAACTAACAATGATTAATTCATTTGTTACAGTAGCCTATTTATTAATATTTATAGTTCACCCAAAAATGAAAATTCTGTCATCATTTACTCGGCCTCAAGTAGTTCCAAACCTGTATGAATTTCTTTTTTTTTTTGTTGAACACAAAGGAAGATATTTGGAAGAATGCCAGTAACCAAACAGATCTCGTCCCCCATTGACTACCATAATAGGAAAAATAAATACTATATGGTAGTCGATGGGTGGCGAGATCTATTTGGTTACTGACATTCTTCCAAATATTCTCCTTTGTGTTCAACAAAAAAAAAGAAATTCATACAGGTTTGGAACTACTTGAGGGCGAGTAAATGATGACAGAATTTTCATTTTTGGGTGAACTATCCCTTTAATGTTAGTTAATAAAAATACAGTCCAGGGTGCATTAAGTAATGTTAAAGGGTTAGTTCACCCAAAAATGAAAATTACCCCATGATTTACTCACCCTCAAGCCATCCTAGATGTATATGACATTCTTCTTTCAGATGAATATAATCAGAGTTATATTAAATAATGTCCAGGCTAATCCATGCTTTATAATGGGAGTGAAAGATGGCCCAAATTCTAAAGACAGAACCAAGCGAGAACCAAGTTGTGTACAGCAAAGGAAATCCACGTGAAGAAGCAAATTATTTAAGCTATAGGCTACTCTACATTTTATTAATGTTAAAATGCTGATTTCTTGTGAATATCCGGGTTGCTTCTACAAAAAGACTTGAGATTAAGTGAGCCGACATTAAAGGGAGATGCAGCGCTGTGCGTGACTGGCTGCCGCTTCAAACCTGGAAATCCTCGGACATTTTTCTTAACAAATCATAGTTTTGTACTTTTAATTCGTGACCGGTGTTTTGTTTTGCTCTCTTCTCTGTGCTTACGTGTTCGTCACTGGAGCTCACACTGCAAATGCGTCCTACATCATAAGCTGGGACGCCACTCTCTTGTGAATGCGCGTATGACAGTTAAGCTGAGGACACACTTAACGATTGTAAGGCCGATTATGAATGTAAATTGATATTTATGACTGATCGCTCTCAAATGTGTCCAGTCAGAGCCAATTGCGTTCAGTCGGCGATTACAGTCGGTGTTCAAATCCCGTGTGTAAGTATTTAAATCTGCTTCAGTCGCAGGAAACAATCGCTGTGTGTTGAGCTCAGTCTTATATGAGATTACAGTTGATAAAATTTGAAATATGGTTATTTTTCTTACACAAACGCATTGCTTCACTTCAGAAGGCCTTTATTACGGAAGAGGATTAGGGCCAAGCAATAATAAAAAAATAAAACCATCTCGAGATTAAAGTTGTTAAATTTCGAGAAAAAAACTTGTTAAATTTCGAGAAAAAATGTTGAGAATAAACTCGTTAAATTAGGAAAAAAAATCGTTAAATTTCGAGAAAAAGGTCGAGATAAAATTTTGAGAATAAACTCATTAAATTACGAGAAAAAACTTGTTAAATTTCAAGAAAAAAGTCAAGATAAAATGTTGAGAATAAACTCGTTAAATTACGAGAAAAAACTCGTTACATTTCGAGAAAAAAGTCGAGATAAAATGTTGAGAATAAACTCATTAAATTACGAGAAAAAAGTCATTAAATTACGAGAACAAATTTGTTAAATTATGAGAACAAACTCGTTAAATTTCGAGAAAAAAGTCGAAATAAAATGTTGAGAATAAAATCATTAAATTACGAGAATAAAGTCATTAAATTACGAGAAAAAAGTCGTTAAAGAACAAATTCGTTAAATTACGAGAATAAATTCGTTAATTTAATGACTTTATTCTCAACATTTTATCTCGACTTTTTTTCTCGAAATTTAACAAAATTTTTCTCATAATTTAACAAATTTGTTCTCGTAATTTAACGACTTTTTTCTCGTAATTTAATGACTTAATTCTCAACATTTGATCTCGACTTTTTTTCTCGAAATTTAACGAGTTTTTTCTCGTAATTTAACGAGTTTATTCTCAACATTTTATCTCTTTTTCTTGAAATTTAACGAGTTTTTTTTCTCGTAATTTAATGAGTTTATTCTCAACATTTTATCTCGACTTTTTTCTCGAAATTTAACGAGTTTTTTCTCGAAATTTAACAACTTTAATCTCGAGATGGTTTTATTTTTTTTATTATTGCTTGGCCCTAATCCTCTTCCATACTTTATTAACCCCCCGGAGCCGTGTGGACTTCTTTTATAATGGATGAGTAAATTTTTTCTGTCTTTAGAATTTGGGCCACCATCCACTCCCATTATAAAGCATGGATTACACTGGACATTATTTATTATAACTCCGATTATATTTGTCTGAAAGAAGAATGTCATATACACCTAGGATGGCTCGAGGGTGAGTAAATCATGGGGTAATTTTCATTTTTGGGTGAACTATCCCTTTAACAAATACAACTTTTGGTTTTAATAATGTATTAGTAAATTTTGAAATGAACATAAAAGTATTGTTCATTCTTTATTCATGTTAAGTAAATTTGTTAACTAATGAAACTTTATTCTAAAGTGTTACCAATTTTTTGACAGCTACACACATTAAAACACTTTGAAGTCCAGCGTGAGTATTTTCCCGCATTCCTCCGCGCGGGGGTGTCAGTTCGCGTCCATGCCGGTCATGGCGACTGTGCGTTCATGTCCATGAGGCGGGAAGCGCGAGCTCCTCACGCGGTTTGAAGTGATCCCAGACGGCGAAATCAACGATGGCTGGCGTTTTCGACATCGATCTGGACCAGCCGGAGGAAAATGTCTCCGATGATGAGCTGGAGGAGGTAATGGACGGACGGTTTTGAAGTAAACGGCACGCGGGAGCGTGTTCCACCCCGAACAGAGTGCAGGCCTGAGGCCCGAGGAATAGCGTCAGGCTGCTTTATGTTATGCTAACAGGCTAACACGATACCCGTACAGTGTGTTTTATGTACTGTATAACTTTGATATTATGCCTGTCAGCACATGTGTCAGAGATATCGGAGTTTTACTAGCCGAAATATGTTTTATATATTCTAGTCGAAAATAGAAGCTGGAGATAATAGGGTTGTATGTAAGCTTACTACTTGACAGTACAGTTAAGGCAATTTAAAGGGCTGCACGTATGGGTTGCCTTTCACATAGGATGTTGCAGTGCAGCATTCTTTATATATATATATATATATATAAATATGCATGCTTGCGCTTTAAATTATTTACTTAATTTAATAAGTCTTTTTACGAGGATAAGTCAATTAGGAGTTGCAACGCCATAGATGGTGCATGTCACCTTATGGGATCTCTGGGAATAGTATTGCGAAATCCGACCCCTTAAGTTTTCATGTTCAGACTAGAAGTGCTGCCAACTGTTGCCTCGTAACGTTATCTCTTCGTGTACTGATCATCTCTCCACCCAACATAACGCTGTTCATTACTGCAGTGCATTGAGCTTTTATTGATCATGCTTTTAATACTTCTCTTCTGCAGGCTCAGATCAATGACCTTATGGATCAGTGCAGTGGCTTTGAATTGTGAGTATATGTAGTGGTTGCAATAAAAATTCAGAATGTTTTTATTTTTGAATATTTGGATAAAAAGTATTTAATAAAGTTGCATAGACAGATTCTAAAAAAAAAAAAATACACTTGAAAATAAACGGCATCAATATTCTAACCTATCATTCGTCATTTTTGGTTTGTTCTTATAGTAACATGGACGACTGTGAGAAGATTGAGATATCGGAGGACAACGTGAACCAAGGCACTGAGAACATCCGTCCAGAGTGCTTTGAGCTTCTGCGTGTGCTGGGGAAAGGTGGTTATGGAAAGGTAATTTTTTTTTAATGTATCTTTTTTTTTTGTAATATCAGGTATATATAGCAACTGTGTTATTATATACAAACTAAAACAAATTTGTCCAATTTTACAAACCAATCACAGTTTGTTGACGTAAAACTGTAAAAAGTTCCCTTCGACGTGCATGCGAACAGTATACAGATGAGGCTTTTGCGCAAAATTCTGCTTTGTAACTTCGCCAAATATAAGTAAACCATATTAAAATGGCAAATCTTTGTTTAGAGCAGGTTGTCTCGTTTCAAACAAGCCCAAAAACAACATAACATGATGTGTAGATCTTGAGAAAATCCTCACGGAGTGATATGACATGCTGCTTAGCTAAAGCTAGTGTTTTCCAACGTCATTTGAAAGTTCAACAGATGGAAACTGGATCTTGGGTGATGGTGCACAGGGATGATGTGTTGAGAGACCAATCGGACACTTTTTACAGCTGAAGCGCGCTTGGATTAGATCGATCACTCAGATTGACTGGTCTTTACTGTGCGCTGTAGAATAGAACGCTGGAAGATCATCACTTATCAACCAGTATCTTGTTACTTATTCTATGTAATTGTAAATATTTTTATGCTTTGTGGCATTTACACATGTAGGTAATTCACTTGTTTGGAGAGGTTTGTGGACTTTCGATAAAAAGGCTACCATGGTTCCAAATGCCATCATTTTTGATTGCTTTGAGATAGCAACACGAAATTTGGCGCAGATGCAATGACATGATTGTGAACAAGCTTGATTTTATGACCTGTCATATATACTTTCTAATAGTCATCATGTCAAGCATGAATAATAACCGAAATAAATCAATGAATTGCATCACCCCATTTTTTCTTTTTTCTTTTTCACCAGTGTTGTTGTAGCATAAGAAACACTTCCAAACACGGTTAAAATCTGTTTTCTTCAAAATATGAAGGGTTTTCATTTGTAAATTATTAGCTAGTATTTAAAAGTTCCTAGTATTTAATTTAACTATTTCTTTAGAACAAAACAATTTCAGAAATTTCATGTTTTAGTTCGTAGGTAGTTTTGTACACTGTCAAGGACAAAGTTAACCAGCAAAACTCAATATTAAAAGCATCCTAAATTTTACGGGTTCTTTTTTTTTTGTGTGTCAAATAACCCTGCATATGTGTCAACCCCCCACCTCCCACCCACTGAAAAAAAAGTTCAGACTCAGGATTTTTTTAACTTTAACAAATGAAGCCATTATTTTTAAGTATGCCACTTGAAATCATGTGAACTCATTAAAAATCACTTCAAGGCGTAAGCAGTTAACAGTGACATTCAACAGAGAGCTTGCATATCACTTATATAAAGCTTGAATGAACATGATCGGTATCGGCCAATCATGATGACAAGAAATCAGTAGTCTGTATCGGCTGCAAAATTCCTTATTGGAGCCTCCCTAGTTTTGTTAATTGAAATAAATTAAAATAGAGCTGAATTAACCAAATATTTGAATTGTTGCCTGAAATAAGTTTGTTGAAACACTAAAATAAAAATAAATTGAACCTAAATATTAATATTTAAAAAGAATGAAAATGAATAAAATGACAATATTCATTAAAATGAATATAAAAATTGCTTGAAAATAAAAGCTAATTGAAATATTAACAAAGATATATACATAATACTAAAGTAACACAATTTAAATTTTTTCTGTTGTTTTTTTTTTAATAGGTTTTCCAGGTTCGGAAAGTATCTGGTGCAGCATCAGGAAAAATATTTGCAATGAAAGTCTTAAAAAAGGTTAAGCAAATACCTTCCATTTGAATGCAATAATTTACATTTGTCACAACGTCTCAATGTCACCTTATTCTGCTTCTTGTAGGCTATGATTGTACGTAATGCCAAGGACACAGCGCATACTAAAGCAGAGCGGAACATCTTAGAGGAAGTCAAGCATCCTTTCATCGTTGATCTAATCTATGCCTTTCAGACGGGCGGCAAGCTTTACCTCATCCTTGAATACCTAAGTGGTTCGTGAATCAAGAACAACCTTTGTCTCTTAGAGATAGATAACTTCTCATTCTTTCCACTCCCCTCCTGTTGCTGTGGAGTTGCTAAGGAATATATTCTGCCATTGGTGGCATTCCTTTTGTGAATGTCTTTCTTTTTTGCGTTTTTCTTTTTTTTGTTGTTGTTTAAATTTGTGTGCTGAAATGTTAAATATGTTAATGCAAAACAGTACTTTTGCAGTGCGATCTTGTTTTGAAATCTGATGTGGTAAAGCTTTACTATCAGTCCATCTCAGTGTTTGCTCTTAAAACTGATGTTTATGGTAAAAACATTTTTCTTTTGCAGGTGGGGAGCTTTTTATGCAGCTTGAGCGAGAAGGGATTTTCATGGAGGACACAGCCTGGTAAGAGAGGCCGATTTGTTTAGTTTTGTGACTTTTAAAGTATGAACTTACTATGTTAAAATGTAACCATGGTTAGCACTTTAAACATAAATAGTGTTTTATTGAAGTGTCAATTTTTAAAACCATTTTTAAGGACACATGCATATAGTAAGCTTTAAATTCAACATGATGAAATGAACTCAGATAATCAGCTCCGGGCTTTTTACATGCAGCTTTTACTTGGCTGAAATCTCTATGGCTCTCGGACACCTCCATCAAAAAGGCATAATCTACAGAGATCTCAAACCTGAGAACATCATGCTCAATAACCAAGGTTTGGCTGCTTCATTTTGTAATTTAGAAAGGAGTGAATTGACAATGGAAGAACTGAAAAATGTTTAATTTTAATAAACTGTTTTCTGTCTTATCACAGGACATGTAAAACTGACTGATTTCGGGCTGTGTAAGGAGTCGATTCATGACGGCACAGTGACCCATACTTTCTGTGGCACTATTGAGTACATGTGAGAGATGTTTAAAGAAGTCCTTAACATCCCTGTAATGTCCAAGTTGCTAATTTTCTGTTTTGCAAATGCCTCTGTTCATTGTCCGACATACCTGTGTGACATGCATTTAGATGAATTCTACAGTAGCATGAGAAGTTCCTTTATTTCAGGGCTCCAGAGATCCTCATGAGAAGCGGACACAATCGGGCTGTTGACTGGTGGAGTCTGGGGGCTTTGATGTATGACATGTTAACAGGAGCTGTGAGTATGCGTATCTTGTGAATGTGTCTTAGTGCAGTGCACTAGCTTGCAATAGTTGAATTTGCTTTTCATATTTACATCCTGGAATTTGTGTTCTAGAATTAATTTCAGTAATCATTTAGTGAGCTTGGCTAATTAAAAAGAAAAGAAAAAAAAGATCTAATTTGAATTTAATTGATTTTTTTTTTTTCTTAATGCAAGCAATTTTTTTTTATCAGTTTACTTGAAAGTGATAAAACTGAACATTCTTCCCTATAATAAAGGGAGTGTAACAAGTAGGGGTGGAAAAATTTTTTTCCTGAATATTTGAATCCCAAAATTGAAAATCGAATACCTACCCACTGAACGGTCCAGCCCTAATGTGTTGCTTTTAAGATATTGATGAAATATGTTAATTTTTTTCTGTCCACATTCATGAAGTTTAATTATATTTAATTCTGGTTTCTAAAGACTGCTCAGAAATAGATTAATTGTAATTATATTATTTTTTTTTATTTATTTAGTTATTATTATTATTATTATTATTATTATTTAATTTGTTATTTTTCTCAATTTGTTCTTTTACTAAATATTTAGATAATATTTTTAAAATATAAAAATCTTTTAAAAAATCATGTATTAATTTCACATACTGTCAACTTAAAAGTTTTTTTCACCTAACAGTTTTAGTAAAATGACAGTGTAAAAGCCAATTATCTAATGTTCAAACCAAAAATTTGATTTTGTTGTAAAATGTTACATTTAATGTTTCCTCACACAGTATAAATGGATTTTAACCCCAAAAAGATACAGCTGCCTTTATATTTATCAGCGGGGTCCCATACAAGGGGATCATTATACTTGGCATTAAAAAGTTAAAGGGTTAGTTCACCCAAAAATGAAAATTCTGTCATTTATTACTTACCCTCATGCCGTTCCACAATCGTAAGACTTTCGTTAATCTTCAAAACACAAATTAAGATATTTTAGTTGAAATCTGATAGCTCCGTGAGGCCTCCATAGGGAGCAATGACACTTCCTCTCTCAAGATCCATAAAGGTACTAAAAACCTATTTAAATCAGTTCATGTGAGTACAGTGGTTCAATATTAATATTATAAAGCAACGAGAATATTTTTGGAGCACCAAAAAACCCCAAAATAACGACTTATATAGTGATGGCCAATTTCAAAACACTGCGTCAGGAAGATTCGGACCACAAATGAATCAGTGTATCGAGTCATGATTCAGATCGCGTGTCAAACTGCCAACGGCTGAAATCACGTGACTTTGGCGCTCCGAACAGCAGATTCGACATGCTGATTCATCTGTGCTCCGAATCTTCCTGAAGCAGTGTTTTGAAATCGGCCATCACTAAATAATTCGTTATTTAGATTTTTTTGGCGCTCCAAAAATATTCTCGTCGCTTTATAATATTAATATTGAACCACTGTACTCACATGAACCGATTTAAATATGTTTTTAGTACATTAATGGATCTTGAGAGAGGAAATGTCATTGCTCCCTATGAAGGCCTCAAGGAGCCATCGGACTTCAACAAAAAAATCTTAATTTGCGTTCCAAAGATTAACGAAGGTCTTACGGGTGTGGAACGACACAAGGGTGAGTAATAAATGACAGAATTTTCATTTTTGGGTGAACTAACCCTTTAACCCTAGTTCTAGTCAAGTTTTTGAACATCCATACTTTAAATGGATCAGAGTTTTTTTTTGACATGGGTGTCTTTTGCCTTTCTAGCCCCCCTTTACAGGAGAGAACCGGAAGAAAACTATCGACAAAATTCTTAAATGCAAACTGAACCTCCCACCCTACCTCACACAAGAAGCCAGGGACCTTCTCAAAAGGGTAGGCTAACGTTTATTTTATTTTTTCATTTAAAAAAAAACAAACATTATTTGGTCTTTTTGTAATAATTTTGTTCAATTTGTATTCAGCTACTGAAAAGAAGTGCCTCATCTCGGCTTGGGGCTGGACCTGGAGATGCGACAGAAGTACAGGTCTGTTTGCAGCTCTCATGTCTAACAATATCAATGTTGAACAACATGAAATTTTTACCCTTTAAAGCCTGACATATGAAATAGTGTACACCATGTGTGACAGCAACTGAATTTTTTTTTTTTTATGGAACAGGTTATCAAACCATTAGACAAAATATTTAAAAAACTAAAAAAAAAGTATGCATATGCAGTGCTTCCCACAGGTTTGAAATATACTTGCTGTGGTAGCCGGGCGAAAAATCCTCCTATTACCCACGGCACAAAAATGGTCTACTACATGTGACAAACAAATAATGTGTGATTTTTTTTTTTTAACAGTATTTTTATTTATTAAAATTAATTTTAATTACATAGCATATTACATTTAATTACATACTAATATTATGCATTATTATGCATTGTAAATTATGCAAAATTACAGCATTTAAATGGTTCACCTTTTCCTATGTTCTCCTTGCTGTCATATAGTGTCTCTCTCAGTGAATGGGACCCAGATTTTACTAGTAAAATTTATAAAATGAATAATATATGTCAAATAATGTTCTTAGTCTTTTCTTCCTGTGGGAGAGACTACAATAATTTACTATGAATTAAATGAAAATCAAATTAAATACAATTTATTGTGTAACTAAAATACCAATAATGCCCAAAAGAAAAAGAAAAAAACTTAGCGTGTGACTTTTAATTATAAACAAGCCCGAAATACACAGGTACTCTTATTTTGAAATGTCTGTACTATCGCAGGCTGATCCTTCAGATTCTTACAATCGTCTAAAACATTTTATATAAATGCCATAAAGTAGACTTTGTAATAATTCATCAACTTGAGTTCATTAGCAATCGCTTGGCATAAATCTGCGCTTTTCATTGATTGAGAATCACTTTGAAGCAGCCTGAAGCACTGTTGCGCGATCCTGTGGAAGTGTAGAATGCGCAACAGCACCCCCTTGAGACTTTGCAAAATGCAGCGCCTGTGGGAATGTCAGCGGGAGTAAACAGTTCTGACGCACACATAACGAGCAGGTATGAAATGACTAGTTAATCGATCGCGGATGGTTTCATTATCTTGCGCGGATATAAAAGTATAAGAGGATAAAAATAATAAAAGCAAAAATGTGTCTCCAAATATACTTGGGCGGCCGTTATTATACGTGGGCGGCCCGCCCAAGTAAAGTCTATGTGTGGGAAGCACTGATATGTGTTTTTTGTTGAATATCATAATTGATACATCAGGGTTTTATGGCCCAAATAGTATCGTATAAGACAATATGGAGTTCACACTTGAGGAGGAAGAAAACGCCTCATTTTGAACTGAGTAAACAGCCATCTGGTGCAGTTCCTGATATTTATATGGCCAAAAGTAAGATGAAATTCTGATAGCCTGTTCTGTAAATCAATGAGATTTTATAACGGTATAGCAGACTACTTACATAAAATGCATATAAATTTCAGTTGCCACTATAAATCTCTCAGTAATGTCTTAGTTGATATTTAGATGATATTTTAATGCTTAATTTTATGATCAAAGCTGTGTAATTTTTAATGTGAGGGGCAAAACAACGCAATGCAACACAATGATTGAGAGATGTACCAAAAAAAAAAATGTTCCTCAAAAGCTTGATGTGTCATATTTGATACTCACTTTTTAACATGATTTTTCTAAATTATATATGGATAATTAAGTAAACTGAAGTTGCAGTAAGTGTTCAACTTGAAATACTAATCACAATATAAAAAATATCCATACACTTCATAAAATCAAAGATTTCACAACTAACAGACACATGTACCACAACCTGAAGTGAGACGTTTTTAGAATTATAACTGAAAAGGACTTTTATTTGCTAAAGTATAAACTATCAATCAGAGGACAGAAGGCATGTAGAAGATTGTGTACAATGTTTTTTTTTTTTTTTATTATTTAGCAAAGTTTTGATCGTGTTGATAATTTAGTGGCCTTAGAAATTTGCCTATCAAATATGACACAGTGGAATTTAAAGGGTTAGTTTAAACTATTGAGTTTCTGCTGCTTTTTAACTGTGATTTTTAATTTGCTTCAATTTATCTCCTAGACTCATCCCTTCTTCCGACATGTTAATTGGGACGACCTTCTTGCGCGTAAAGTAGAACCACCATTCAAGCCTTTCTTGGTAACTACCGCCACTTTTTGTTTTGTGCGTTCTGGCATCTTAAGGGTTAATTGAGTATATATGAATGACATAATCTGATGTCTCATTTCGACAGCAATCTGCTGAGGATGTGAGCCAGTTTGATTCAAAGTTCACCAGCCAGACTCCCGTTGACAGTCCTGATGACTCCACACTGAGCGAAAGTGCAAATCAGGTTTTTTTGGTAAGGCAGCCAAACATGACTCTACTGTCCTCTATGGAAGCTTGTTTCTGCCACAGAATTAAAAAATGGTAATTGCGGCTTTATTACATTTCTGAGCCCCCCCCCATTGGGAGTTTATTTCTTATATAAACTGTAATTGGAAGTTCACAATTCACAATGTTTCTGCCACGGAATAAAATAGTGATTGTGACTTTTTATCTCGCAAATACGTAGTTTGTATCTCAGATTTGAGGAAATTCTGAGTTTGCGGCTTGAAATTGAGCTTATAGCTTGCAATTCTGAGTATTTTTCTCAGAATTGTGAAAATTGTGAGAAAAAGTTGCAATTACCTTAAAGGTGCTACACAGGGTGTTTTGTTTTATACATTTTTGCAATATTACTTGAAACTGTCATTACTAACTGATAAAAGACTATTTATTAGGTGCACTGAAAGGAATAATATTAATATACATCATCTGTGCACGAGGTAGGGCCTTAAAAACATCAGCCAATCGTTTTCGCGATCATCGCGTAAACGATTGGCCCTCTGGCTTGTCAATCACTGCCATGACGTTCCTTGTGAGAGACGAGCGCGGCTTTTGTCAGGAGACAGGAGTAACAACTGCAGATTATGAGTTACCTGCGGTGAGTCCGACATAATGAATCCACTAACACGACAGAGCGAATGCCGGTGGTAAACACTCGTGCTCCAATACTCCCTCGAAATGAGCTGTGAAGGAGGGGGGGTTGTTCTTACGCATGCGCTCATTTCAAAAACTCAGTAACAGTCTTTGGTTTCTCAGTCGACGAAAAGATCCTCTGTAGCACCTTTAAGTTTTTATTCTGTGGCGGAAATAAGCTTCCATAGTCTTTCTTGTGTGTTTTGAAAAAATTCAGTGCTTTTCTTATCTGCTTTTAATTCTTACAGGGTTTTACCTATGTAGCTCCATCTGTGTTGGAAAATTTAAAGGAGAAGTTCTCATTTGAGCCAAAAATTCGTTCACCTCGCCGGTTTTTGGGAAGCCCTCGAACGCCTGTCAGGTAATCGGATTTTTTTTTACTTATAAATGCAACAAATTTTAAAAAATCTAATTCAATTTTAACCTTGATTTCTTCCATCTTTCAGCCCACTTAAGTTCTCAGGAGATTGTTGGCCACGAGGTCCCACCTTACCCGAACCCTCCTCCCTCCAGTCCCCCACAGAGCTCGCTATGGAGGTGTCCACCATGGATCAGATGGATGTCCAGGCTAGTGCCGAGGCCACCGCCCCTCTTCCCATCAGGCAACCCACTGGCTCCAACGTGGGCCAGTTTAAGCAGCAGGCCTACCCCGTCATCTCCAAAAGGCCAGAGCATCTACGTATGAACCTATGACCATTAGTCCAACTTAGAGTTTTCCTTTGCTTTCTCTATTTCTTTTATATGGACACATGGGGCGAAGAAAGGTCCCCACCATCACTTCCATCTGCTATATACTGTCCTTCACATCTGATGAGCATGTGTCTTTCACTGAGTTTGAGAAACTGCTACAGTTCCTCTCATCCCAAAAACAAAGAACTCATTCTTAGATGATTCCTGCCATTACATATCAAATGGATTATCAGGATCGGGCCTTCTTTTGGATTATCAACTTTTTTACATGATTTTACCATAAAAGGAACAAAAAAAAAAAAAAACAATCACAAAAAAAAAGACACTATTTGCAAATGTGCAGATAAGTAGATGGTCCCGTCAAGATGATCAAGTGATGTTGAGGAATTGCTTCCAATGGGATGCTTTGAGTTTTTACAGTATTTCCGAGGAAAGTTGAATTGCTTTCCAGCTGTTAACGAATTGTACAAATCATTGTGGATTGCAAAATGAGATGCATTTGTGGGAGTTTCACCCAGTGGAGGTTTGCAACCTGACTCTGAAGTCTTACACGTTTTTAAATGAGTGTATCCCACAGTGCTGTATAGATGATGGATAAATACACGAGCCTCAATAAAAACAAATACGTTGACTTTTGAAACTTTATTACATGCTGGGGTGTCGAATTGGAGAGCTTGTGAGATCTCAGCAGCTGCCAACAGTGGTGGTGATGTGCATTACAAGATCGTGCATTCATACACCTTCATAAAAAAATTTAAGAAATGTTTATTAGTCTCTTATGCTCAGCAAGGCTGCATTTATTTGATCAAATACAGTAAAAACTGTAATATTGTGAAATATTACAATTTAAAATAACTTTTCTATCAATGATTTAATTTATTCCTGTGATGAGGGCAAAACTGAATTTTCAGCATCATTACTCCAATCTTCACTTTCAGCATTGGTAATATGTGCTTTTTTGAGCAGCAAATCAGCATATTAGAATCATTCTAATATGCTGATGTGATGCTCAAACCGTATATTACCTACCAGTGCTGAAAAATAAAGCTAAAAAAAGCATTTATTTGAAACGGAAAGCTTTTGTAACATTACCACAAATGTGTTTACTATCATTTTTGATCAATGTAATGCTTCCTCGCTTCAAAACAAACAAACAAACCTTGTCTACCCCAAGTTTTTTAAAGGTAGTATGCATAGGAAAATATGAATGCACACTTTTCTGTTGTATGGCTTTTTAATCAAATGATTTTTGTCTTATTTGGTGGTTGGGAGTGGGGTGTGAGGTTGGTGGTGCAAAATTCGGATATTTTTTTCTGACTCTTTACTATAAGGTTCAATCGGAAACATTAATGCATTAGTTATCATGAACGAACAATGACAAATGCTTTAACCTAGATTAATAAATGCTTACATTTCTACATCTTAAAGTTGAATAAATTAACATTAACAATTAAATGCATTATGAACTAACATGAACAATATTTTCATAAATAAAAATTAACCATGTAAAATTGTTCATTTTTAGTTCATGATGCCTAATGAGTTTATTGTAGTGTTACAGAATTTATATAAAATGCTTTTTTTTGTAGATCAGTGGTTCTTAACCTTTTTGACTTCAAGGCTCCCTATTGTCCACAACAATTTCCCCATGACTTTTCCAGTTTTTCATGATAAATTAGATAAGGATTTTTAAAAATACTTTTAAGACAATTTGCACCTGATAAAATATTTTAGAGGCAAAACTAGAAAAAATTGTTCAATATAAAATTCCTTTGGAGATTATTAATTTATCTGACTTTTCCACATCTAGAAATCACACTTTTAATATAAGGCTTTCTCTTATATCCAGGTTTTCCAAGACCATAGGAATCTTGCTGCTTCAAAGAAAAGGGAAAGAAAATTTTTTATTTTTATAGTTGTTTTGGCTTAAAATAATTTTAAAGGGTTAGTTCACCCAAAAATGAAATTCTGTCATTAATTACTTACCCTCATGTCGTTCCAAACCCGTAAGACAAATTAAGATATGTTTGATAAAATCCGATGACTCAGTGAGGTCTGCATTGCCAGCAAGACAATTTACATTTTCAATGCCCAGAAAGCTACTAAAGACATATTTAAAACAGTTCATATGACTACAGTGGTTCGTCATAAGTGTTTCGAATCAGTGGTTTGGAGCGTGTATCAAACTGCCAAAGTCACGCCCCTCAGTGGTAAACCATTGAAATTTCGAAACACTTATGACATAACGAAGCCTCGTTTACTGAAATCACGTGACTTTGGCAGTTTGATGCACGCTCTGAACCACTGATTCGAAACAAAAGATTCCTAAAGCTTCAAAGCTTCATGAAGCAGTATTTTGAAATCGCTCATCACTAGATATTGTTGAATAAAGTCATTATTTTGTTTTTTTGGCACACAAAAATAATTCTCGTCGCTTCATAACATTAAGGTTGAATCACTGTTGTCACATGAACTGATTTAAATATGTCTTTAGTAGCTTTCCGGGCATTGAAAGTGTTAATGATCTTGCTGGCAATGCAGGCCTCACTGAGCCATCGGATTTCATCAAAAATATCTTAATTTGTGTTCCTAAGATGAACGAAGGTCTTACAGGTGTGGAACGACATGAGGGTGAGTAAATAGTGACAATGGCATAGAAGAACCATTTCTTGTTCCCCAAATAACCTTTGAGTGAACAGTTCTTAAAAGAAGCATTTGTTCTTACTCTGGTTTAATGTGTAGAACATTTTAAAAATCTTTTTAATAAATAAAAATTTTTAAAAATTTTCTCTATAAAGAACCTTTTGTGTAATGCAAAGGTTTCATGGAACCATCAATGCCAATAAAGAACCTTGAGGCCCTCTGGTTGAGAACCACTGGTGTAGATTTTTCCGATCCTCCCAGCAACACACGCTTTGTGTACAACCGGGTTCTGCCTTTTTGGATACAAATGAGCAATGACTGATCATAATGACATGTAGTTGGTGTAAATCATTTAGAAATGAACACTCATGCATATGGAGGTGTGTTTAAACATTTTTTATCCCCTCAGGATGTAGCTCTTCCGCAATATGTCTGTGAATTGTCCATAGGGGAGAACTCAAATACTGTGTTTATAGTGCAATATAGTGCTTGGAAAAATTCTTTTGTATCAAGTCAACAGAGAGGACACACTTCAAAATATGGTTTAACTGATGGAATCAGTCTCTAATAGCCATATATCTGTGTTGAGGAATTGGCACATTTGTTGTACGTCACTTCTGTGCTCTTGTTAGTATGAGCAGGTTGTGTGAGCCAATCAGAATGATCTACACTGTAGGTCACTGTCCAGCTGGACATGATTCAAATGGACTCAGACTGACTGGATCAATGAGTTCTGAAAGAAAAGTGGCTCAGTTTACCTGAATTAAACCCTATTTATCTGGCCATGTTCAGCAAAATGTGTGCTTTTTCAGCAACAGCTGTGTTGTTGCTTTAAATGCTTTCTTCAAGAATCATGTGATGCTGTAGAGGAGAATTATTGGTTGTATACACAGAATGTGTATTTAAATCTTGTCTGTTGTTTGTACAGTCGATTAGAGGAAGTGCAATCTGGGGAAAACAATAATGGTATTTGCATATGACAAACAATATGGTTATCTCATCTGCGTTTTTCAGGGGATTCCCTAAAATTTATAGCATAACGGAAATAACTGTCTGTTTCTGAGGAACATCGGTTGTAGAAGGACTAACAGTTTTAACAGCACTGGATGATTCATCCGTGTTCAAATAGGCAGCTGGCGCTGTTTTAACTCCTGTAGCTTCCAAACTTATGATGTGGGACTTCAGCTCAAAGTTGTTTTTATAATGTTCACTGACATTTTGTTCAACAATTTAAAGGGTTAGTGCGCCCAAAAAATGAGAATAATGTAATTTATTACTCAACCTTATGCCGTTCCACACCCGTAAGACCTTCGTTGATCTTTGGAACACAAATTAAGATATTTTTGTTGAAATCCGAAGGCTCAGTGAGGCCTGCATTGACAGCAATGACATTTCCAACTCTCAAGATCCATAAAGCTACTAAAAACATATTTAAATCGGTTCATGTGAGTACAGTGGTTCAATATTAATATTATAAAGTGACGAGAATATTTTTGTTGCGCCAAAAAACCTAAATAACGACAGTGATGGCCGATTTCAAAACACTGCTTCATGAAGCTTCGGAGCATAATGAATCAGTGTGTCGAATCAGTGATTCAGATAACGTGTCAAACCGCCAAACTGCTGAAATCACGTGACTTTGGCGCTCCGAACTGCTGATTCGACACAAAAGATTCATAACGCTCTGAAGCTTCCTGAAGCAGTGTTTTGAAATCAGCCATCACTAAATAAGTCATTATTTTGTTTTTTTTGGTGCACCAAAAATATTCTTGTCACTTTATAATATTAATATTGAACCACTGTACTCACATGAACTGATTTAAATATATTTTTAGTACATTAATGGATCTTGAGAGAGGAAGTGTCATTGCTGTCAATGCAGGCCTCACTGAGCCTTCGGATTTCAACAAAAATATCTTAATTTGTGTTCTGAAGATGAACGAAGGTCTTACGGGTGTAAAACGGCACGAGTGTGAGTAATTAATGACAGAATTTTCATTTTTGGGTGAACTAAAACTTTCATTTATATATATATATGCAAAAGAGTGTGCAGAAGAGACCTATTTCAAAAGCATTAAATCTTAATTATTCCAAATTTTTGACTATATCATCCTCATGTCATGGAGTTTCAAGAAACGTTAATTATTAAAGCCTTAATGACCGTGTCCTATTCATTGTCATTGTGTGGGGAAAAAGTGCAGAGAAGGTAACAGGCTATGTTGTGTAGCAGGGCGCTGCAGTGACCTGTATGACCTCTAGAGGACGACAAAACGCTGAATGAAGGTAGTACGTCATCTGAGGTGGAAATGACGAGGAAGAAGCTGTCAAAACACTGCAAGGCCGTGCGAGTCGGCGTTTAAACATGAATTGGTTAGGCTCCAAATTTGCACTTTACATTTAACACCGATGGTAAGTTAATTTTTATTCAATAATGGTTCACTGTACCATATATTACATTTTTTTAAACATAAGTACGAAACGCCAGCTTGATGGGCTACCCATCAAAACATACAGCAACGACATTATATATGAAGTCATGATAACGAAATCAGTAAAACTAGTCTTTTATGTTAAGCTTGATAGTCTGTTGTTTCAATAATTTAAGCTATATAGCTACTATTTACAGTTTTAAAGTATTTTGTATCAAATCGCTGATCTTTAGACGCCCCTTACAAACAATTGTCATGGTAACCATATTTAAAGGTTACCTGCTTTAAAACCATGATAAAAAAAATGTAATATTATATTAATATGAATATTATGTTATAATTTAACATTTAATAAGAGCCATGTTACCTCAGTTTTATTGTAGTAACAGAGTAGAGATGTGTGACTCCCAATGTTAAGAATACTGGGTCATCATTTGTTTTTTGTTTTTTCCATGAACCGATTCTTAAAGAGATCATTTTCACCTAAAAATTAAAATTCTGTTATCATTTACTCACCCTCATGTTGTCCAAAACCGAATGAGTTTCTTTCTTCTGTGGAAGAAGATGATGAGAAATGTCATATAATGTTCATATAATGGCAGTCAGTGGTAACCAAAACTGTTTGGTTACCAATATTCTTCAAAATATACTCTTTTAAAGAAAGTAAGTCATACAGGTTTGGAACGACATGAGTAATGATGTGTAATGATGACAGAATTTTTATTTTTGGGTGAACTATCCCTTTAAACATGTACATTAGGTCCCTCAAGTAATGAATATTTGACTACACACAGTACATGACAGTACAGTAATTGTAGAATTTGTGTTATTTTGCTGGTTATACTTTTGTAAAAACTTAAATATGGTCTGTTTCTCCATTTTCCTTCATAGGACCCTGTAAATCTCTGCAATGTCTCCTCATGAGCTTCTCAACCCGAGCCCCTGGGGCTTGTCTGAGTTTTTGGTCCAGAAGAGGCTTCTTGGTTTTGGGGCACTGCTGGCCTGGATGGTCTTGTTCCACCTGCTGGTCAACGTTTGGCTCCTCTGTGTCTTCACAAGCTTCTTAGTGGTCTTAGGTGGTTGGCTGGGTTCCAAGGCTGTCCTGGACTCGGACAGCGTTTTTCATCTAGAGCGTTTTTTTAAGCTGGAGGAGATCCCACATAGTGCCGAGAGTGAGCAACAACTGGAAGATGAAATCCAGAAGACAGTTGGCAAGATCATACGCGATTTTGTCACCTCATGGTACGTCACCGTTTCCAGAGAACAGGAGTTTGAGGATGAGGTGCACAATGCCATGATATCCATGGCAATGGAGCTCAAGGGTCGAGCAGCAAGGGTCGACACGAAAGCTTTATCCCAGAGGGTGTTGGATCTATCTGGATGCCACCTTCAGTGCTACTTGAGTGCCAAGGAAGGACAAGAGGTGGACAAAGATGGAGATCTCTGGGAGGCGTACAGCAAACTCTGCCCACCTCATCCTGCTCTTCAGAGCTCTGCTGTTGAGGTGAATTACGTACGGGCCATTGTAGATCTCCTTCTACATGTTCTTGTACCTCCTCCACATTTAGAAACCCGAACAGGTCGATTTGTGGTGGGCGAACTTATTACGTGCAACGTTCTTCTGCCTTTAATTACAAAACTGTCCGATCCAGACTGGCTAAACATGTTGATTGTAAGCATCTTCACTAAATCCAGTGAACCAACCCCAAAACCACAACCAGTAGAAGTTCAGGCTCCACCTCAAGTTGTATCTACTCAAGAAAACGCACCACAAGAACTTAAGGTCCCTTGCGTTCTGACCCTAAAAGTCACCCCAGAGATGCCCAAAGTAACTGAGGCCCCAACGCCAGAACTTGCAGCTTATGATGTCATTGACTCCATTGAACTTTATTCTCCACCCAACCTGGAAGAAGACGAACCACGGCTGACAAAACCGTTTCCGTTGGGTTTTAGCCCCAGGGATTTTCTGCGACTCGGCAAGCCCAATCCATTCTATCAAGAAACAGACTCTGATTTGGAATCTCCTCTGACAGACTTCAAGCGGAGCTCCCTGGAATCGCTAGTTCTGATTGGCACAGAGGAGACCCTTTCAGAAAGATTCACAGATTGCACAACTCCAGTTGACACTGTGTTAGATCTTGAGGATGAACTTCCAACTTACACCAATACAACAGAGAAGGAGCTATCGGTACATTCCGCCGGCGTGCCCGAGGAAGAGTCATCAAGCTTTTGCAGTCTTCAGCCATTGGAGAAAAGTACCTCGAGTGCAGAGCAGCCTGGCCTGGTGAACCCTAGCGAGCTGGCTTTGACTGCGCCCATCCAGGCCTCTACACCAGCTGGGATGGCATCCCTGACACCTTTCAACTTTGAGCCCCTAAACAGCCCAGAGGGTCCGGTCATTATCCAGAACCTCCGCATCACTGGCACCATCACTGCCAAGGAGCACAGAGGCACTGGCTCACATCCCTACACTCTCTACACAGTGAAGGTGAATTAGCGCTCAATTTACTCTTCCCTCACATTTATATTCCCTTTGCTTTCATTGACAAGATATCCAATACATTTTTAGCACTTTTATGAGCACATTTTAGCGAAAATCTCCAGTTCTGTAAAGCAGTAATCTAGGGAACGGAGCTTAGCAAAAAGTCATTATAATGTTTACCTGATAATGGTGATGTGTTTGTCTTGCAGTATGAGACAGCCGTGGATTCAGAGAATCCAGAAAATTTGCAGCCCTTGGCCTATCACACAGTCAATCGGCGATACAGCGAATTCCTCAACCTTCAGACCCGTTTGGAGGAGAAACCCGAATTACGCAAAATTATTAAAAGTGAGCAGAGCACATTAGTCCCGTCGGTTGCAAAGTTTTCCAAAACAGTGTTTGATTAGTTGTCTTGTTCTTTTAAATGTAGATGTAAAAGGACCAAAGAAAATCTTTCCTGAGCTTCCATTTGGAAACATGGACAGTGACAAAGTCGAGGCCAGGAAAAGTCTTTTGGAGACATTCCTTAGAGTATGTTCTTTGAATTTCTTTATTTTAATATAAATTACGTAATCCTGACAATGTTTACCTAGTATTCCATTCCACACAACTTCTTTTAAATGGCCATTCCTGTCTTCTTTTATTACAGCAACTTTGTGCCATTCCTGAAACGGCCAACAGTGAAGAAATGCAAGAATTTCTCGCCCTAAACACTGATGCAAGAATTGCCTTTGTGAAGAAACCTTTCATTGTTTCACGCATAGACAAGGTACTTTTCAAAATGCACATTGTATGCTTTGACTAAAACACTTCACAAAAATACCCTTTATGATTTGTATTCAATATGTCACTTGGCAGTTTGTGGTGAACGCTATAGTGGACACCCTGAAGACGGCCTTCCCTCGCTCAGAACCACAGAGCCCTACTGATGACATGGATGCAGAGCCTGATGGGAAATTGTCCACTGACAAGAAATCCAAGTATGCCAAGAGAGCTGCTTGTTTACAGTTTTTCTGAATGTTTCTAGCTGTAATTAAGTTTCTTTATGACTAAAACACAATTCTCTCTTCATTTCTAGGTCTAGAATGAGGTTCTCTAGTAAAATTTCCCCTGCTCTCAACGTATCTGACATGAAACCCAAAGTGCTTTACTGCTGTGATGAAAGCAGCACTGTAAGTAGCAGTCATCATTAATTGTTCTTTTCCAATGCCTTTAAAGGATTAGTCCACTTTCAAATAAAATTTCTTGATAATTTACTCACCCCCATGTCATCCAAGATGTTCATGTCTTTCTTTCATCAGTCAAAAAGAAATTAAGTTTTTGATGAAAACATTCCAGGATTATTCTCCTTATAGTGGACTTCAATGGGCACCAAACAGTTGAAGGTCAAAATTACAGTTTCAGTGCAGCTTCAAAGGGCTTTAAATGATACCAGACGAGGAATAAGGGTTTTATCTAGAGAAACGATCGGTCATTTTCGAAAAAATACAACTGTATATGCTTTATAAACACAAATTATCATCTTGCACATGCTTCAGCTTTCCACATTCTTCAAAAAGCTTACCCTGTATGTCCTACGCCTTCCCTATTCAACTTAAGGAATGAACGTGGCGCCAGTTTTTTTTTTTTTCTGTAAGTAGAATAGGGACATACAGCGTAAGATTTTTGAAGAATACGGAAAGCGGAAGCACGTGCAAGGCGATAATTTGTATTTATAAAGCATATACAGTTGTATTTTTTCAAAAATGACCGATCGTTTTGCTAGATAAGACCCTTATTCCTCGTCTGGTATCGTTTAAAGCCCTTTGAAGCTGCACTGAAACTGTAATTTTGACCTTCAACCGTCTGGAGGCCATTGAAGTCCACTATAAGGAGAATAATCCTGGAATGATTTCATCAAAAACCTTAATTTCTTTTTGACTGAAGAGAGAAAGACATGAACATCTTGGATGACATGGTGTGAGCAAATTTTTTTTTAAAAAGTGGACTAATCCTTTAAGAGCAAGAAGCAAACAAGGAATGGAAATACACAAAAACAACAGGGAATATGCATTGATTTGTCATTGTTTTTGAAGATTTTCAATGGTTTCTCGTTGAATGGACTGGAGAGCTTCATCTCAGAGAAGGAGCAATTTGAGGTTAACGCTCCAGGGTTTGATGCTGATGCAGAAAGAAGCGGAGGCTCGGGACCCAGATGGGATATGAAACCCTGCACATGTGTCAGAGCACAGCTACAGAGTGAACCTGCCTTCTGTGACTCTGGTAATGACTCTTGTATAAGAGAAATAATTATAATTATTATAATAATACTTGAGGTCAGCTCGATGTAATGACGCAATCACAGCTGTTCTTGTGTTAACAGCTTACTTGAGGGGAAGGTTTCATTAGCAAGTACTTTAAAAATATAGTGTACAAATCATATGGACCACTTAAATGGTGTTTTTGCTTCTTTTTTTTTTTTTTTTTAAATAATAATGTCTTTAGGGTTATTAAATTGTTGACTTATCCTTTTAGCCAGTGGGATCTTAACGTTTAAGGACCCATGTTTTCCAACACAGTATTCAACCCCCCAACCCCCCCCCCCCCCCAACCCTCAGTACTCCCAGAAATAATTATTTTGTGACTCCATAAGTTACAAGAACTGTATGTTTTCAATAAAAATTATTACGACAAGAAAAAAAAAATTCTATTTATATTTTCATTGTATTTTGAGCATTTTAAATTAGATTAGGGTTAGGTTATTTTAATATACTACTAATAATTTATTAATTTAAATTAGTGTTGTCAAAAGTACCGACCGTGACACCAAGTCGGTACTGAAATTTTAAAAATATGACGCTTTGAGCGCTGTTTAGCGGATTCTGATTGGCCATTGTGTTGATGTGCTCATCAGATATGTCTGTGATTGGCTACAATGATCAACACATAGAGCGTTTGAAAGCAAGTGGAAGTGTTTGAATTTGAAAGCCTTTTGAAAGCGGGAGCATTTTTTGAAGCAGGCGTCTATCAGCGGACGGTCCTCTGATAGACGCCTGCTTTCAAACGCTCCCGTGTGTATCTGTGTAAGCGCTTGGTGAAGAGCGTCATTGATGTCTATTTACAACATGGTTTTGAAGCACTGATCATTGTAGCCAATCACAGACATATCTGATGAGCGCATCAACACAAAGGCCAATCAGAGGTGTTTTTTCAGTACCGACTTGGTATCGCTGTTGATACTTTTGACAACACTAATTTAAATACTGCCCCCCGGTAGTTTGTGAAGGGCCCCGGGCTCCTGGTGGAGAATCACTGCTTTACGGACATTGGATAAGTAGTACTGATCTGTGATATCTATGGCAACTCTAGAGGGCAGCATTGTACTTTCATAATGTTGCTGAGTGTCCCTTGCATTGACAAAAACCTGCCAAAAAGCTTTCATACTTCTGTTCAGGAAGTCTTTTCATGTTCTATATTATAAAAACATGTTAGTGATTGGATCTGTATGTGTTTATATTTTGTATTTCAGTTGTACTTGTGGACATGGAACATGCTGTGCTCATATTCATTCATTCATTCTGGAAATCATTTTACAAACACATTTTTTAAAGATTTTGATTCTCTCATAGTCATTTCCAACTGTGACTCATGCATGTTTATCATGTGTACTTGTGTGTTTGTGTACAGCTAGTGAGACGGCTCTATCCGACCAGGCCCTAAATATCCTGTGCGTGCTCTTGAAGGATCAATGGAGCTGGCTCTGCACAGAGAACATCCAGAGGACCATCAGACTGCTATTTGGGACCCTTTTAGAAAGGTGGGTCCACCCCAATGATCGGAGCAGTTCTCTTTGTAATTAATCTTTGGTAGCTTCTTGAATTTAAACCAGATTCGCAGATTTATTTTGCTGTCCCTGGATTAGACTTCAAAGCTGAACCAACTGCTTGGCTTTTCTTCAGTGCATTTTGAAGTACACAGTTGTCAGTTTCCTTCATTATGCAGAATAGATCAAACATGTTTTAACACCATTAGCACAGAAATTTCATCACTGCTGAGAAAGTTCAGCGCGTTCATTATTTTCTCCCCCTCTTTAATCAATTGTTGAGCGATTTTGGAGACGTTGTCCTGTCCAACACATCTCTCATCTCAATGTGGAAAGAAGTGTGTTTTCAACTTAGTAAATGTCATAAATCTGGACCACATCTATAAATTTAAGATACATAATTGCATTAAGTGAAAACTTGCACATTTCTTGGACTTTTGTTTGCCAGCTAGTCCATATAATGGCTGAAAGCTTGTCTACTTTATAGATCTTGTCCTACTGCAACATTTGTACCAAAACTGGGACATGATTTGCAACACTTCAGGCCATGATTGGCTCGAGGTGGGCCTTCCATTAAACCTTTAACTCCACAGACTGGGGAAAAAAGGCGTATTAAAAGGAGTTTTGCATTCTGCTGAATTCAAAGTTGGTGGAAGTTTGACCTCTTGAATTCAAAGAACACAGGAAAGTGGAGTAGATTGAATATTTTTAGTTTCGGATTTATTGTTATATGTAAAAAATAGACACTTTAGAGCATCCGTTGCATTGTCCAAAGAAATTTAACATTTTTTACTTAAAGTCTGGTGTGACCATGACATCAGTCTTCAGTAATATTCAGTAACAGAATTAAAAAATCGTTTATTATGAACATATTATATACCACCAGTTTGGGCTCAGTAAGATAAATACTTTTTATTCAGCAAGGATGTTTTTTTTGTTAATATATATAATTTATAATTGCAATAGTTTTAATGTAATAATTATATTAATGCAATTACAGTTATATTATCATTTTAATTAATGATGACATTTATAATGTCACAGAAGATTTAAAATAAATGTTTTTTTATTTCTATTCATCAAGGAATCCTAAAAAAAAATTGTCACCGATTCTGCAAAAATATTAGGCAGCTCAACTGTTTTCAGCTGTGATAATAAAAAGAAATGTTTCTTGAGCAGCAAATCAGCAATTAGAATGATTTCTGAAGGATCATGTGACACTGAAGACTGGAGTAATGATGCTGAAAGTTCAGCTTTGCCATCACATGAATAAATTACATTTTTTATTTTTTTTTAAACTTGTAATAATATAATATTGATGTTTTTACTGTGTTTTTGATCAAATAAATGCAGCTTTGATTATCATAAGAGACTTCTCTAACATTAAAAAAAATCCTACCGACCCCAAACTTAGCTACTATTAAAAAAAAAATTGATACAGCAGGCATTATTCTATAGTAATTGTGTAAATCCATAGTATGCTTGATTGTAAGCATCCACTTATCTTTAGCAATCCAATTTAGTGTTAAAATGTCTTCGTGTTTGGCAGTCCGATCAAATAATTTGACAAGAAAGACATTTCATGTAGAATTCTATGCAGTGTTGTTTATGTACTGCTCATTTTGGTAAATAGAGTAGGTCATTATATTTTATGCACATTTAATGTATACATACTGTGCAGACTATACATACTATGCACTGCAGCAATAGTATGATGGTTTGTTTTCTAAAGATAGCAACTCAGGCTCAACAGGCCCTAAAGACAGACACAACCAACCAGATGGATTAACTTAATGAGGTGTCACTTGAAGGCATCACTCATTCTGTCCCCAAACTGCTGTACAATTGTGTGATCATTATTATTTTTAAACATGAATATAAATACTTTATTAAACAAGTTGTGTTGTGGGGACCGATGACAACTTGATGTAGGAAGTGAGAACTGTGTTTTTTAAAGCTGTCAACAGGTGGCTTTTCCCCATCCTCTGCTCCACTTCTCTTGGAGTTAATAACAGTCACGGGACATCCCACCGAGCCGCCTTCGGTTTCAGCTCGCTGTTGTAGCTTTCTTTCTTTGCTTTAATTAAAGTACTTGGTGTTTTTGCTACTCTGTTTAGCGATGACCGCATGTCTGCGGTGTGCAGATTTATCCCATGGCAAAGTAATGCCTTTCTAATGCAGAGAGGTTACTGAAACCTTGTGCTATAAAGGAGACATTTGTTTCTTAGTTTCTTTGAAACCATCCCGTCCATCCTCGAGGATTTAAGCTGAAAGGTCAGGCCTCACATTAAATCGCGCACGCAAGCCCTCAGGTCCATACGCATCTGTTTTGCAGATCCTCGTGGTGTGATGTCTAGCCATTTCAAATGACTCGTTTGTGCGGCGGTGTATTAAACACCTGCTAGCAGACCGGCTTCCTGCCATGTTTAGCTGATGGTGGAAAGCTGGAGTGAGACCTGTGTCTTTCCTAAACAGTTGGATAGAGCCAGTGTCTCATAGGTGTGTCTTTTGTGGGTTCAATCTGATCAGTACAGTGGTTATTTGTTCTCTGTTTGAAATAAATGTTCACAATGGAGCCATTTATTCACGATCATTTCATAGTTTCCTTTTTTATCTTCTCTTTTGCAGGCTGGGCTGTAGAACACATTTGGGTCATTTCGTGTCAATTCAACCAGAGGTCCCCGGCTCAAATTTTTGATTTTGTGAATATTTTTTCTTTTGAGAGACAAACATAAATTGTGATGAAAACCAAAATATTAAATGTCACAGATGTATATTTACTGAGTAATCCACTATTTTGTAGAGGTGGATCAAAATGACAATTTTCACCTGAGATTTGGAGCCAAATTAGAGGGGTGTGAAAATGACTTTAGAAAGATGGCAGCATCATTATTTTATTTTTACACAGAGAGTGGTGGGTCTATTAGTAAAATCTGTTGACTTTAAAGGTCCCGTTTTTCGTGTTTTTTTGAAGCTTTGATTGTGTTTATAGTGTGCAATATAACATGTGTTCATGTTTCGCGTGTAAAAAAACACAGTATTTTTCACATAATTTACTTATCTGTATACCGCTGTTTCCACTGTCATAAAAACGGGCTGATGACTTCCTTGTTCTATGAAGTCCCTCCTTCAGAAATACGTAACGAGTTCTGATTGTGCCAGCGGTTCCTGTGTTGTGATTCGACAGCAGCTTAGCGCTCCTTGCCTGGAAAGGTCACGCCTCTTACCATAACGTGGAGATGCATACGCTCAGTGTTATTGTAAACACGTCTTTAATTTTACCCTATCAATTTGAGCCGGAATCAGACCCGGTGATTGGACTGCGGGATGAAAATAACAGCGTTTCGTCGACATGGTGACAAACACACTCTACAAACGCAACTCTTGTGTATTCCTGTGGGCGGAGGTTAGTCAAAAAACTGTTTTAGTGACGTCATTAAAGAAGGAAGTAGAGGGATGTAGTCCAAACTGGCCGTTCGATGTAGGCGACTTCTGTTAAATAAAATATCTCGCTTGGCATTGAACTTTGAGCTTTAAAATTTTACAGATTTTATTTATACTCTAACAACAACATTACACACTAACTAAAGTTTGAAACATGGGATCACGAAGAACGGGACCTTTAACAATCTTTGTTTCATTATATGCCAACAGTGACAGTTCAAAAATGGTAAAAAACACTTCTTGTATTTTGCATACATGCCTGTAACTCGAGAAGTACTAAAGATATCTTAATATCCTTCTAGATTCTCATTCTTAATAAACTTTTCTTTTGGAATCTTTATTTTTTAAGGCCCTGTAGATATTGGGACCCCAATGTGACTCCATGTTCAAATTGTTGAATTTTACCCATTTTCAATGGTCACAAACCAAATGTGGGTAACATTTTTCAAAAAGGAAAGTTTATTAATAATGAGAATCTAGAAGGATATTAAAATATCTTGAATACTTTTTAGAGTTGCAGGCATGCAAAGTTTGAAAAAGGAGTATTTATGGCACTCAGGTATGTTCTATGCAATTGAGATGATGAATGAACCATCGAGGGCCTTTAAAATGAAGATACCAAAAGTAAGGTTTGTTAAGAACCAGAATCTAAAAGGATATTAAGATATCTTTAATGCTTCTCGAGTTACAGGCATGTATGCAAAATACAAGAAGTGTTTTTTTTTTTTACCATTTTTGAACTGTCACTGTTGGCATATAATGAAACAAAGATTGTTAAAGTCAACAGATTTTACTAATAGACCTACCACTCTCTGTGTAACAATAAAATAATGATGCTGCCATCTTTCTATAGTCATTTTTACACCCCTCTAATTTGGCTCCAAATCTCAGGTGAAAATTGTCATTTTGACCCCCCTCTACAAAATAGTGAATTATTCAGTAAATATACATCTGTGACATTTAATATTTTGGCTTTCATCACTATTTTTGTTTGTCTTTCAACAGAAAAAATAGTAACAAAATCAAAAATTTGAGCTGGGGACCTCTGGTTGATTTGACATAATCAAATCATTCATTCTGCTTTAAACCAGGGGTCTTCAGCCTTTTTCAGGACAAAGACACTGTGGTGGATCATGGGGGTGTGTCTAATTCAGTTGCAAAGTTTGGTGGAAGTTTGTGTGGTTCCTTTTCTCAAACCAGTTTAGCACAATCCCGCCCCACAGCTGATTCACAAGATTTCATTGTTCATTTCAATCTTACTGCTGATTGCATATGCAATGCTGAAATGAGTACTAACCCCTAACCCTAACCCACAACCTAATCTTAACCTTAGTATCCACCTTTTTTTTTAACGTAGAACAGGCCATTTGTAACTTGAGTCCATAATGGCAAAAATCTACCCACTCCTTTTTATTTTAATCTCCATAAATTATAAATAGTTTCTAAAACAGTAGGTAGCACAATCTGATAGGTAGCATTATTCATCAAAACACCTGTTTGCTTCATAAATGAGGGTCAGTTCAACACTGGATTTGCAAATAAGATTAGCATGACGGTACATGCGATGAGTTGAATCAACTTAACTCCACAACAACTACATAAATTTATTCACTAACCATTCAGAAACATCAAGTTGCATTCTACAAGTTGTAACTTCTTCCTGAATCTCTCCATCAGTGTCCACCTCTGGTTTGAACATGTAAGGCTGAACACTGGTACTGACAATCATCATTTTGGCTGCGTGAGATTCTCCAGTTTTGCTGTTATTGAAGTGTGAGCTGTTAATGCCCCGCCCTTTTCTGGAAAGGGGTCTGGGAGCAGTAGCTCACAAAAACGGCGTGTTTTTACTTACACCCAAATAGGGGCAAATTTGACAAGCTATAAATATCTGTGGGGTATTTTAAGCTTAAACTTCACAGACATATTCTGGGGACACCAGAGAATTATATTACATCTTGTGAAAAAGGGCATAATAGGTCCCCTTCAAGTCTGATTTTTTTCTTGACAGGTGACTGTGATTGAGTTGACCAATTAAATCGGCTGCGAGGCGGGATTTGTGCTTAACTGGTTTGGGGGAAACACACACAGTTCCAGTTCCAAATTGAATAACTTTGATTTAAAGGGATAGTTCACCCAGAAATGAAAATTTTATGTTTATCTGCTTACCCCCAGTGCATCCAAGATGTAGGTGACTTTGTTTCTTCAGTAGAACACAAATGATGATTTTTAACTCCAACCGTTGCCGTCTGTCAGTCAAATAATAAGAGTGGATAGGAAATTCTACTATAAGAGTAAATAAAACTTGCATAGACAAGTCCAAATTAAACCCTGCGGCTCGTGACAACACATTGATGTCCTAAGACACGAAACGATCGGTTTGTGCGATAAACCGAACAGTATTTATATCATTTTTTAACTCTAATACACCACTATGTCCAACCGCGTGCAGCACTCGTTAGTAAGGTCTGATCGCGCTCTGACAGCGGCAGTGATGTCTCGCTCTCATTGAAGTATATGCGCGAGACATCACTGCTGCTGTCAGAGCTCGATCAGACCAAACGAATCGAGATGAATGCAGTTGGACATAGTGGTGTATTAGAGGTAAAAAATGATATAAATACTGTTCGGTTTCTCGCACAAACCGATCGTTTCGTGTCTTAGGACATTAATGTGTCGTCACGAGCCGCAGGGTTTAATTTGGACTTGTCTATGCAAGTTTTATTTACTCTTATAGTAGAAGTTCCCATCCACTAGCATTATTTGACTGACAGACGGCAACGGTTGGAGTTAAAAATCATCATTTGTGTTCTACTGAAGAAACAAAGTCACCTACACCTTGGATGCGCTGGGGGTAAGCAGATAAACATCAAATTTTCATTTTTGGGTGAACTATCCCTTTAATATTGTTTTTGTCAAAATATTTTTATTCACAAAAAAAGTAGTTTTAGATCAAACAATCATTTGTGGAGCCCCGGCAATGCCAGCACAGTACCACCTAGGAGTTACCACATGATATTGGCATAATTTCTTCACATTTGTTTTTGTTTATTCACTATGGCTTTTGATTGACTGTGTAATTATTTAGCGCAAAATAGACAATGAACCACTTAGAAGACTGAGTGGGGCATTTTGATTTTTACTTTGTATTGCATTATTGAGTAATCATGGTGTCTTTGGAGGAGAGCCTCCCAGAATGTCTCCCACAATGTTTCAAACCACACAGTGGTGGTGTCTGGTCATGGTGTTTGTCTCTGAAGGGAAAAGCATGCTACATAATCTTATTCTTCTTGCTGTCCTGCCTTCTGTAACCATTATTTCTACTGTTTGGATTGTGCCAATATTGAAACTGTTGTCATGTACGTTTTTGTGGAGAGATTCTTTGGTTAAAACAGAGCTCTGTCTTGTTGCAATTAGTTAAACATATAGTGGAGGTTTAGACAATGTCAATGCATATGCCAAAGATGAGCTTTTCTACTTTGCAGAGCTTATTTTCTAAAACTCATACCCGAACAAAGTAATTCTCAATTGTTAGATTTATCAGATGGGAGCAGGTTTTGGACTCAGTACCATTTTTTTTTTCTCTCTCTCTTTTAAACTGTGACTTGGTTTAGATATTGACATTTTGAGTTAGATTATTTTGTTTTTGCTGTAAGCTCAGTTTAGAAAATTACAACTAATTCATTATTTGGCATCTGAAAAAGTTTGGTCCTGCAAGAATGTGTAGTTACTGACAAACTACAGACATATAATTCTGTTGACCATTAGTATGGAAACAGTCATCTTGTTGAGCTTATGAAGCCACATTTATGTAAAGATTTTGTTTTGTATTTGGTAAGATTAACACAGCTGCTGATTTGTTTCATCGAAGTTCTGCACATCTGCATTGTGTTTAGTCATTACTTGTTACACACATTACTTTCAAAAAGTAGAAAATTCTTGAGGAGTTCCCATTATTGTTTTTCCAAAAAGAATGTAAAAACATGTTTTTATTCGGTTGTTTTTTATAGGAAAAAATTCATGGCACATGTGGGTGTATCCTTTATAGAGGAGCAATTTGAAATTTAGTAACATTGTGTGACATATAGTAACATGCACGACTCAGAATGAAGGCAGAAAATGTTTTTAATAATCCAGGAGAAATACACTGGAGAAAAACTAACAGGGCAACTGCACTTTCCCATAACAATCGATTTAACACGTTAATTAGATTAATTAATCACAGTTTATTAACGCATTTGATGCACTTGCCCTGCCCCCAAACCCACGTAGGTCATCTGACATTTCAGACAGTTGATTGATGACGAATATGGTGCAGGGCAACAACTCACTGCGTGATGGAGCCTAAAGAATGTATTAAGAATGTCCCTAAAATTCAAGATATGGGGCAAAAATGCCCCTGTTTGTGTCTCATATTTATATATAGTTAAGCTATATCACACGAACAATGAATGCAGTATCACACGAGTGCTGTTTTTCTGTCAAAATATCATGAGTGCAAATGTGATAGGCTACTGATTTTATACAACAGTTCAATAAATAAGTTAATGTTGTGTTAATTTAGACACAATATTTTCTGTTTTTCTAAATTTTGCAAATGAAAATGTAAAGACAAAGCATCTCCGAGCAACACACAGCAGCTTTTCATTTCTGAATCCCTGTTTTGAACAAATCGGGTGAACCTTGTTGGACTTGAAGCGGCGCTGCACAGCCCGATCAAAGTACCGCGAGAGCGATTCAGAATCGGTCTCTAATCGCTCTTGTGGTACTGTGATCTCGTATAAATGCAAATCTCGTATAAAATATATTAAAATAAAAGTAGAAACAAAGAAAATAGCTCATATAATCTTTAGTTTGACTTCATTAGACAGACAAGAATCATTTTCTAAAGTTTAAGCACCTCCTCGTGACATTTGCTTGGAAAAAAATGACTTCATTTAAGTCAGGGTTGTCCAGCCCTTCTCTTGGAGGGCCAGTGTCCTGCAGTTTAGCTCCATCCTGTTCCAACACACTTGCCTGGAAGTTTCTAGTAATCCTGAAGTCCGTGATTAGCTGGTTCAGCTGTGTTTAATTGGGGTTGAAGCTAAACTCTGCTTGGTAGTGGCCCTTCAGGAGCAGGTTTGGACAGTTTAGCTTAAAATCAGTCTATAAAGATATCACACCTGCCACGTGAATAGGCCCACACATTAGATGACAGATTGTGTGCAGTGGCACTCTAAATAAAAACATGCCAGACAGGTCCTGTTGAAATGGCAGTGTGTGATTGTGTGGTTATAAGCAAGACACGAGGGGGCCAGCTGCTGCTCGTGCCTCGGTGCAAACAGACACATCGGACGTCATCTGAGTGAAAGAATTAGTTTACTTATCTGGCGTCTGCGGCTCTTCTAGCACTGTACCGGATGTCTTTGTCTGCCTAATTATCCAGAGGCAAGCAGTTTCCAAATGGAATTTTACACATTCTTCTACACAAACCTTAGGTGATGAAGGCAGCTGATATGCATTTTTACAAAGTGACCCAGAATGAAAGCAAAAGGACCTAGATGAAATATTGTTGCTTTTATTAGCAATAGATCAATTATCATTTCGGGACTGTCAGAGTTATTCTTATCGTGCAGCCACAATATGGTTATGGTTATTATTTTTTAAACATACGCCTGTGCCCTTGATAACAGCAGTGGAATGCTAACTATGATCGAAAATGACTGCAAAACCTGCAGTAACTTAAAGTAACTCCTGAGACAAACATGCAAACTGTCTGTTCGTATATAACAGACTCCTGCTCCAGCACTAACACACCTGTCTGTAATTTTCGAGCGGACTTTTAAGACCTTGATGATCCGGCTAAGGTGTGTTTGATTAGAGTTAGATCTAAACTCTGCATGAAGGTAGATCTTCACAAGAGGAATCGAGCACTGTCTGCTTTACATTAGTGATTGTGTGTAAAACCACTTGGTGGCAGTATCTACTGTCAAATGCTGATTGAAGATGTTAATAAGTTGTACAAATGATGTTTCATGTTTTGATTGGCTGTTCTCAAATGTTCTTTTCTTTATTAGATTTATGTCTTCATATGGAGTCATATGTTGTGATATTTTTACAGGACATGTTCATGATAGATGAGATCAGTTGGTATTATTGATAATTGAGGTTTTCCATAGTTAAAGGAATAGTTCACTCAAAAATGAAAATACTTTCATTATATACACTACTGTTCAAAAGTTTGGGGTTATTAAGATTTTTTTTTTTTTCAGCAAGGACACATTCAGTTTATCAAAAGTGACAGTAAAGACATTTATAATGTTACAAAATATTTGATACAAATAAATTTAGTTATTGTAATACTTTGGGGTAATGTATTACAAGTAATATGAGTTACAGTGGTGCTCAGAATTATTAGCCCCCTTGGAAAATATGATCAAAGATGACTGTAAAAATAAATCTGCATTGTTTATCCTTTTAATCTTTAATTCATAAAATTAGTAAAAATCTAAGCTTTTCATTGAAGGAAAAGAATTGAAAGTGGGGGGAAAATCACATTATGAAATAAATGTTTTTCTCCAAAACATGTTGGCCATAATTATTGGCACCCCTAGATTTTTTTATGAGTAAAATATCTCTGAAGTATATTCCCAGTCATATTTACATTTTTTTAGCACACCAGGGTGATCATGAACATGAAATTGTCCAGCCATGACTTCCTGTTCCACAGGAGTATAAACATGAGGAAACACAAAGGCCAAATTCCCTTAATCATTCATCACAATGAGTAAAACCAAAGAATATAGTTCTGATGTGCAGCAAAAGATTGTTGAGCTTCACAATATAGAAAGTAGCTGTAAGTAAATGGCTAAAGCATTGAAAATTCCCATTTCCACTATCAGGGCAATAATTAAGAAGTTCCAATCAACTAAAGATGTTACAAATCTGCCTGGAAGAGGACATGTGTCTAAATCGTCCTAAAGCGCTGTGAGGAGGAAAGTTTGAGTGGCCAAAGACTCTCCAAGGATCACAGCTGGAGAATTGCAGAGATTAGTTGAGTCTTGATTCTCAGAAAGCGATAAAAAATGATCAAAAGCACCTACATCCCCACAAGTTGTTCAGGAGGTTTTCAAGAAAAATCCTCTTCTCTCATCCAGAAACAATCTTCAGCATATTCAGTTGTCAGACATGATTGGAACTTCAAATGGGACCAGCTTCTATGGTCAGATGAAACTAAAAAAAGAGCTTTTTGGCAGCAAACCCACCAGATGGGTTTGGTGCACACATGGATAAAAAGTACCCCATGCCCACGGTTAAATATACTGCTGGATCTTTAATGTTGTGGGCCTGTTTTTCTGCTGGAAGTCCTGGACATCTTGTTCAGATATATGGTATAATGGATTCTACCAAATATCAACAGATAAAAAAATCTAAACCTGACCGCTTCTGCTAGAAATCCTATAAGGAGCCATGGTTGGATCTTCCATCAAGACAATGATCCAAAACAAACATCAAAACCAACACAAAAATGTGTCACTGAGCACAAAATGAAGCTTCTGCCATGGCCATCCCAGTTCCCTGACCTGAACCCTATCGAAAATGAGTGGAGTGAACTGAAGAGAAGAAGCACCAACATGGAGCTGGAATCTGAAGGATCTGGAGAGATTCTGCATGAAGGAATGGTCTCTGATCTGTTGTCAGGTGTTCTCCAAACTCATCAGGCAAGACGAATCAGAACTGTTTTCTTGGCAAAAAGAGGTTGCAAAAACTATTGAATAAAAGGATGCCAATAATTGTGACTTTCCCCCCACTTTCAATTATTTTTCTTCAATGAAAGGTTAGATTTTTGCTAAGTTTATGAATTAAAGATCAAAAGGATAAACAATGCAGATTTATTTTTACAGCCATCTTTGATCATATTTACCAAGGGTGCCAATAATTCTGACCACCACTGTATGCAATCAGATTACTTTTTTCAAGTAGCTAGTAACACATTACTTTTATTCATTTCACTTTTGGTGTGAAAGGGCCTTTACATTTGCCAAAAATAGAACAAACAAACACAGCCCAGCCCAGATGAGAAAATAAAACGCAAAAGTAATGTAACTCATTACTTTCCATAAAAAGTAACTAACACAATTAGTTACTTTTTTAGGGAGTAACACAATTTGTAATGCATTACTTTTAAAAGTAACTTTCCCCAACAATGTTGTTTTGTCATTATATGGACAAAAACATTCTTCAAAATATCTTTATTAGCGTTCTGCAAAAGAAAATCATACAATTTTGTAATGACACAGGCAATTTCATTTTTGAGTGAACTATCCCTTTAAATATTTCTTTCATAGTGTGCCTTTAAATAAATAGTTCGCTCAAAAAATGAAATTATTTACTTTACTTTAAACCTATTTGACTAACCTTCTTCTGTTGTATAAACTACTTTTATGGAGCTTTTTAGTGCTGTGAAAAAGTGTGTGAAAAGTCTTGCTTATGATGGTGCTGAAGATGCTATGATATATTGTTCTGCTGTGCCTGCCAATATTTCTTTCATAAACAGGATGTTTGGAAAAGGTTTGAGGTAAGAAAGGCCTGTCAACCATGAATTTATTGCACCGCAAAACATTTGTCTCTTGCTGTTTTTCTCTTCCTCTGATCCATCATTCTGGAGACTGATTTTGGCTTGTTGTACTGCACACTACTGTACTGTAAACTACCCCATCCTTGGGTTATGCTTGGTTATATCCATATTAAACAGTCAATCATTCCTGTTTTTTGACAACAGCCACTCAAGCTTCCAAAAGATCTTTTGATTTTAGATCTGATTTATTTCCTACAACACACTACAGAATGTCCAATAATAGATATAAACTTTGTGTAAATTTTACTAGTCATGGTTTCTTATTTCAAATAAATTTATTTATCCCAAATGTGGTGGCAAGAGCTTCATAACTTTCTGATTGTGATGTATTACTTCAGATTAAATATTCTTTCTAAAATCATCTATAGTGAGGGACGTGTCTGTAACAAAGGAATTTTTTCCATCCAGGTCTTCCATAACAACACTGTTATGGAGAAAACAGTGTTGGTATTGTACTCTTTGTGTACATGCAACTACATAACCAGACACTCAAAAATATCTGATTGGAGATATGCAAGTTTAGTCAGTGCTGAAAGAACCTAAACATCTTCTCTGCATTCTTGCAGGATGAGGTGTATTGATTAGAAAGCCAGCATTCATCATGCTCCATCATTACAAGATGCACACTGCACAGTATAGAAGGATCTGCAGATCACTTGGAGTATGAAAGATTATAAATATTGTTATGACAGCAGTTGAAGATTCTTGCTGAAGACATAAAGCCTACATTTTCAGGAAAAAATACCATACAGCCTTGTTATCATGACCCTATGGAAAGTCTCTCATCTCATCTTAGTTTGTTTGTCATTTTTTTTCTTTGGTAAATTGCATCAGAGATTATTTCTTTCAAACATATGTACCCGTACAAGATGCTATCCGTGCCAAGAAACTATTTTAAGCTTAGGATGTGGCCTCCGAGGTGAAAGTTTGTGCTTGTTTTGCAATAGTTGTGCATGGAGATGGATTAGTCTGAGATAAACCAGTTAATTTGGACTTGGGAAAGACAATTTGTTTTGGTCCAAAATTCCTCTGGGTTTTGAAACAGACTGCTAACTTGTAATGGCTTGTTTAAAAACCTGGCACACAACCCAGAGCGTTTGATTATTTCACAGTGCAAATTGATGCAATTCAGCTCTTGGCTGCCCATAAAGGTCATTATGTTCCATTTGGTAAGAAAGCAGGAGCTGAATTGGTCTTCTTGTTACCTCTATTTGGATAAGACTCTCTGAAATAATCAGTCTGTACAGACACCTGTTACAGACACCTGCAATAGAATCGGATTCTGTAGACTATTTAGAGTATAGATTTAGCTTTGAATCTAATTCTAATATTTAATATCCATCCATCCATCCATCATTGGCAAAGCATAACTACCAGCTATCAACTAACTTATTTAAACTAAACAACTATCAGTACTAACTTATTTAAACTAAACAACTATTAGCCAAAGCTATCAAGTAAATTATTTAAACTAAACAACTATCAGCCAAAGCTATCAACTAACTTATTTAAACTAAACAACTATCAGCACTAACTTATTTAAATTAAACAACTATCAGTCAAAGCTATCAACTAACTTATTTAAACTAAACAACTATTAGCCAAAGCTATCAACTAACTTATTTAAATTAAACAACTATCAGCACTAACTTATTTAAATTAAACAACTATCAGCCGAAGCTATCAACTAACTTATTTTAAACTAAACAACTATCAGCACTAACTTATTTAAATTAAACAACTTTCAGCCAAAGCTATCAACTAACTTATTTAAAGGTGCCCTAGATTCAAAAATTTAATTTACCTCGGCATATTTAAATAACAAGAGTACAGTACATGGAAAAGACATACAGTGAGTCTCAAACTCCATTGTTTCCTCCTCCTTATATAAATCTCATTTGTTTGAAAGACCTCCGGAAAACAGGCGAATCTCAACATAACACCGACTGTTACGTAACAGTCGGGGTGTACGCCCCCAATATTTGCATATGCCAGCCCATGTTCCCAACATTATGAAAGGCATTAGACAAGGGCAGAACGTCTGGATGTGCAGAGCTGAATCAACAGACTAGGTAAGCAAGCAAGGACAATAGCAAAAAATGGCAGATGGAGCAATAATAACTGACATGATTCATGATAACATGATATTTTTAGTGATATTTGTAAATTGTCTTTCTAAATGTTTCGTTAGCATGTTGCAAATGTACTGTTAAATGTGGTTAAAGTTACCATCGTTTATTACTGTATTCACGGAGACAAGAGAGCCGTCGCTATTTTCATTTTTAAACACTTGCAGTCTGTATAATGCATAAACACAACTAACTTATATTAACTTTTTTTTTATGTTGTTTAAGGCAAGCGCGAGCTCTTGGGGCGTGGAGCACGAGATTTAAAGGGCCACACACCCTGAATCGGCTCATTTCTAATTATGCCCCAAAATAGGCAGTTAAAAAATGAATTTAAAAAAATCTATGGGGTATTTTGAGCTGAAACTTCACAGACACATTCAGGGGACCTTAGACTTATATTACATCTTTTTAAAAAAAGTTCTAGGGCACCTTTAAACTAAACAACTATCAGCACTAACTTATTTAAACTAAACAACTATCAGCGCTAACTTATTTAAATTAAACAACTATCAGCACTAACTTATTTAAACTAAACAACTATCAGCGCTAACTTATTTAAATTAAACAACTATCAGTCAAATCTATCAACTAACTAATTTAAACTAAACAACTATTAGCCAAAGCTATCAACTAACTTATTTAAACTAAACAACTATCAGCCAAAGCTATCAACTAACTTATTTTGATATGATACCCCTAATTTTTTACTGGTGTAACCAACTGGTTTTAGAATTCACATAGTTAAATGGAGATCGCATGTAGTGCAGGGGTTTCTGTTGATGGTTATGTAAATACACCTCTTCATCTTGAGAAGTCAGTATTGTGGCAGAACTTACACTGTGAAAAGACATTTTTAAAAAACAAAACAAATCAGTGAATAAAATGCAAAAGCACAGGTCATGAATACAAGATCATTTCCAAGTCATTGATTGAATATCCATTGAAGTCAATTAAATCAGTAATTAAGAAATGGAAAGTGACTGTGTAAAGGCCAAAGTATACTAAGGCTGTCCGTGTCTGCTTACCGTCCACATGACGTAATTTTCGTCATCGTGAGGGTCCACGGACGAGCGTGCAGCCCAATTTTTAAGACCCTGCGAACGTTCCGCGTACAACAGCGCATGTGCGAGTGACTTGAGCACTTTGTAAAAATGAAGTATATTCATTCACAAAATGAAGTAAAATGAAGTATTCAATTCACAAAATGAAGTATACCCGGGCCTTAAGAAGGAGACTGCTGAGGGAGGCCACCAATGACAACTCTGAAGAGTTATTGGCTTTATATAGAAACTACTTATAAATACTGCTTCACCAGTCACAGCTTAATGAGTGAGTGGTGAAGAGAAAGCCACTGTTGAAAAATGTCATATGACATCTCGGCTACAGTTTGCAAGAAGGCATGTGGGAGACTGAAGCCAGCTGGATGAAGGTTCTGTGTTCTGATGAAACCAAAATTGAGTTTTTTGGCCATTTGGCTAAATGGCATGTCTGGTGCTGAACATCATCAAAAACACACCATCATCACTGTGAAGCATGGTTGTGGCAGCCTCATGCTGTGTGGATGCTACTTTTCAGCAGGCCCTAGAAAGAGTGTGAGAGTAAAATAAACAGGGAAATCATGGAGGAAAATGGGATGGGTGATGGAGTCTGCTGGACACCTGTGATTTGGGAGATTTGTTTTCCATCAAGATAGTGCCCGCAAAACATAAAGCCACGGCTTCAAAACAATGTTAATGTCTTGGAGTGGCCAAGACCGAATCCAGTTCTCAATCCAATTGGAAATTTATGGCTGTCCGCTTACAATCTCCATGCAATCTGACTGAGACAGTTGCCAGATGTGCAAAGCAGAGACATTTCTACACAGACTCTCTGTCTATCTGCCTGTCGATCAGTATTTCTATCTATCGTTCTATCTATCGTCTGTCAGCTGTTCTATCTATCGTTTTGTTAGTCTGTTTTGTAACTGTTAGGCTACGTTCAGACCGTCAGTCCAAATCCAATTTTTGTGTATATTCGATTGAAATCCGATCAGATTTAACAAGTGTGAATGGCAAAAAAATCACATTAAATGTTCATATGTAGTTTGAAATCCTGGTCAAATGGCATTCTGGAAATCTGTTTCAGACTGACTGCTCTGATCGGATTTTGCACGGTTTATGTGACTTTCTCATGCCACGTAAAATGTAAACATCAGTCGTTATAGGAAACATGCTAAAAGTCATTGCAGAAACAAGGTTGTGTTGTTGCAAGGTGCCGAACGAGCAGAAAATATATAATATAATGGAGACATGTTTTGAAACCGGCGTAGATGACAGCATGGAATAAAGCCACGAATACCAGCCTTCTACATTTCTGCCGCTGCCTCAGAAGATGCAGTAATCCAGTGTAGCGGCTGCGCATTGTCATGTTGTAAATAAGACAACATCTGTATTGCAAGCCCCTCAATGTCGCAGTTGTTGTTGATTTTGGCGTATGCCTACGAACTCAACATCATTGCCATAGAAACTAATGCATATATTCCAAAAAACGAAAGATCGGCATGGACACACAAATCGGATCCTGAACAGTTGCAATACACAATGTGGACAGTCAATAATTTTAGATCAGATTCCAATCGGATACCCAAATAATCGGATTTGGATTGACAGTGTGAATGTAGCCTTAGACAAGACTTTGCCAAGTCAATGTTAGTTTATCATTAACATTTTTGTGGTATCCTCAAGGCTATAATTTGGTCTCTCATGATCTGCTGACAAATATCTTGTCTTGTGCAATTAGACCTTTTTTGTTCATTGTCTCTGTATGACCGCAATTAGATTTTTACAATCTGCGGTTGTTGCTTTTTTTTTTCTCTCTTTTTTTAACATCTGTCTCAGATAATAGTCAGTCAGTTTATTGGATCACAATTAATGCTCCATGTAAATTCAGTTCCTACAAATCTTCCAGCACATCAGTTTTTCCAAGTTTATTTGAGATGCAGATCAGGCAAGGCTGTGAATGGAATATACTTATCATGTTTATATTTTTGGAGTGTTAGAAGAAATGAAGGCTCACAATAAAATCTGAAAAGGGTAGTTTAAAATTAATTGGCTCCAGTGAGCTCCAAGCACCCTTGTTTTCCACTCCTGTTGGCTTGAGAAATGTCTTCCTCCCCTAATGCTGCACGTCTCCGTCAAAGGCTGTGCCAGTCAACATTAACTGCCCTTTATAATGGCAGAAATGCCATTAATGGAATAAAATGCTCTACTTGTTGTTTTGGAACAGCTGGTTTTTGTTCCATCACCTTACATCAGAGCTTCTAGAGAATTACGTATGTTCTCAGTCAGACCGGTGCAAGTCCTTTCAGAAGCTCTGTTAGACCCGCAGGCTGACTTAGTACTCTTGTTTTGGGCAGCAAGCTAGAATTTTGACTGACACATTTATAGAAGTGAGCTTTAAATGTCATTCCAGGAAATAAAACCTGTTCAACTTATTTTAAAGTGTACTTAGCTGATGTAAAAACTACAATTTAAACTTACTGCAGGCTCTAAAAATAAAATTTTGTCATGGAACAGAATAGCAATCCTGTGTGCAAACACTGCGTATTGATGCTTTTGTACTATTGGGACTTTCATCAATGTGTACAGACATGTAGTCCATAGAAAATCTCTGCATTAGTTAAATTTCCCTATATTTATTCCTCAGACAGGCAATGCAAATTAAATTTGTCATGTTGTTACTGGGTCATTGAAATTAGACCATAATTGTAGTTTAATGGCCTCTGGGAAATACATCATGCTAGACACATACTGTAGTAGTCATGAAGTAGAGCAGAATTTGGCGTCCATATGCCTTCCACACAGACTGTGCATGCACTTTGGACTTAAACCCCCATTGCGGGTAACTCTATGTCCAGATTCTCAGAATTTAGTAGAAATTTAAATTGCTGAACTTATTTGTTTTTGACACTGAGTAAGCATGACCATAAGAGGTTCTCTGGATCTCAGGCTCTGTCAGCATATAGCATCTGTGGCATTTCAAAGAGCCAGGACCAAAATAAAACAGATATGTAATCGAAGAACAGGACAGATTTCAATCAATGACACATGAAATTCCTGGGTCCACTTCATATAGTATTCATGAGAGGAGAAAACACTCGGGTGAGGGCACGTGTTTTCCCAGTTATGTGATTTGAGCCCTGATTGGGTTATATAACTATAGCCTTATAGTTTTTCTGACTTTTGTCACTTGTTTCAAACATAACTTTTGACTAAAGTTGCTCAGTTGTTGTTTTTATATTAATAATATTTTTATCTTCTGCATTAAATCACCTGATTAAAAGACACAGAACACTTCATTTATTCTTTGGAAATAATTGTAAAACAAAACATGCACTTGTTAGTCATGATTGACGGTTTGCACATCACACAGTAAATCTAGTTCAAGTAAAACGTTAGACCTTGCTTTATTTTTTTTATTCTGCTGCCCTGCGCTCTCTCGCCTTTGCTCATCTGCCACAATAATGTCTTTGAATTGTTCATTTTCTCTGCAAATGTTGATATACAAATAATTGCACTTAATTTAATTGGTCCAGGGTTATTATCATTAACTAGAACTAAAACTAAAACCACAAAAATAAAAGATAATAATAATAATAATAATTTCTTAAAATAAAACATTAACTGAAATGAAATATGTATTATTTTTTTGTTAAAAAACTTCATTTTCAAATTTCAGCTAGTTGTCAAGGCAGCATTTCTCATTTTTGTTTAGGGTAATTTGAAGTACTAAAACTAAAACTATATAGACATAAAAAATAAAAAAATAAATAAAAAAACACAAAATAATAAAACTTTAAAGGTGCCCTAGAATTAAAAATTGAATTTATCTTGGCATAGTTAAATAACAAGAGTTCAGTACATGGAAATGACATACAGTGAGTCTTAAACACCATTGTTTCCTCCTTCTTATATAAATCTCATTTGTTTAAAAGACCTCTGAAGAACAGGCGAATCTCAACATAACACCGACTGTTACGTAACAGTCGGGATCGTTAATATGTACGCCCCCAATATTTGCATATGCCAGCTCATGATCAAGGCATTACACAAGGGCAGGCAGTATTAATGTCTGGATCTGTTAACAGCTGAATGATCAGACTAGGTAAGCAAGCAAGAACAATAGCGAAAAATGGTAGATGGAGCAATAATAACTGACATGATCCATGATATCATGATATTTTTAGTGATATTTGTAAATTGCCTTTCTAAATGTTTTGTTAGCATGTTGCTAATGTACTGTTAAATGTGGTTAAATTTACCATTGTTTCTTACTGTATTCATGGAGACAAGAGCCGTTATTTTCATTATTAAACACTTGCAGTCTATATAATTCATAAACACAACTTCATTCTTTATAAATCTCTCCAACAGTGTGTAATGTTAGCTTTAGCCACGGAGCACTATCAAACTCATTCAAAATCAAATGTAAACATCCAAATAAACACTGTACTTACGCGATTAGACATGCTGCATGATGAACACTTTGTAAATATCCATTTTGAGGGTTATATTAGCTGTGTGAACTTTGTTTATGCTGGTTAAGGCAAGCGCGAGCTCCGGGGGAGGGGAGCACTTGATTTAAAGGGGCCGCGCAGCCTGAATCGGCGCATATTTAAATCTATGTGGTATTTTGAGCTGAAACTTCACAGACACTTTCAGGGGACACCTTAGACTTATATTACACCTTTTAAAAAGACGTTCTACGGCACCTTTAACTAAAATTAAAAAGAAAACAGAAAATATAAAAATAAATCTAATTCAAAATATTAATAAAAAACTATAATAGAATATCATGCTAAAATAACACAGGATTGATTGTCATATCATGTAATTAATTATTTTTATAAAAATGAATCAATTTGCAATCCTAGTAAAATAAACATTATCCTTTTCCAGCCTACTGGTTTTCTATTTATTTTAGCCTCTCTCATAAAATTCTGTGATGTCTTATAATACTTTTTTCCACCTCTTTTGTTCAGTTTTTTTTTTGTTATAATGACTGTCTGCCAAAATGGTAGTGATTATTAAAAGATTAAACCATCTCATCCCCAGTAATGTTATGCAATCCCTCAGTTATCCGCAATTTCTTCAGTGTAAAGTGGCCAAAAGTAATTTTGCAGAATTCATTCTGTGAAATGAGATTCTTTTTTTTTTTTTTTTCTTTTTTTTTTTTATAAAGGATAAACTATATCCATATGCGGCCCGTCTCAGATTTTAATCAGAAAAGACAAAGAACATTGCAGTGGTGCATGTGAACTGCGACTTGCTGAAGGACATTCGTGAAAGATGGAGTCCAAACACATGACGTTCTTTATGACTTATCCTTTTCATTTGGTAGAATGGTTTTGTAGCATGTTTTGTGCAGCACATCATCAATTTACAAAGGGATATTTAAACTACACCATTTTCAACTGAAAACAGAATTTTTTTTATGCATTTTGGCCATCTTTTTACGCAACAACTGCGTTTTGGGGCCTGAAAATGAAAACTTTTGAAAATGGGTTTTTTGAAAATGATACCGTTATTGTTTCTGTGTAAACTACAAAAACATGAATTTGTGAAAACGGTGACATCATGGTCATGCATATTGAGTGTTCAGTCTATAGGCATGTGCGAGTGCTTAACGACCAAAACAACAATGGCGGACTACTTTTGCTGCTCAAGATACTGAATTTATTAAGGCCTCTCCAGCAAAGTGTAGGCTTACTACACCACTACTACGACCAAAGGAGACACATTATTTACATAAGTAGAAGAATGTGAATGTGCATAGGTGCGTCGTGTTTCTTTACACAGTGACATCGCCAACTACTGGCCTGGCATGCATAATACAGTGCTTTAGTCATTTTCGTGGATATGTGTGAACGGGGATCGTTTTGACAACATTGTCATTTTTGTTTTGTACTTGTAGCATCATATTCAATTCCTTGTGTTGTTGTTATTGGCCTTTAGGTGGCTAGAAGTGGGTGTGGTTAACCTAACCTGTACACAGTATTGGGTGATTTATCTGCGGGTGCTGCAGGAGGCCATCTGGCCTGGAGGAAGTCTGCCGGCTCAACCCCGACCCCAACGCAGCCAGCAGCAGAAAGAGGAGAGCAGAAAGCAGGCTTTGCAGTGCCTTATGAAACTACTGCCAGGTGAGACGCCACATAATGTTAACACATACACTACCATTTGGGGTCAGTGTGAAATTGTTTTTAAGAAATTAATTAAATTGATCAAAAGTAACGGTAAAGACATTTATAATGTTACAATTGTTGTTTCTATTTAACATTTTTATTAACATACTATTTTTATACTGAATAATCATGTGACACTGAAGACTGGAGTAATGATGCTGAAAACAGAGAAAATTCCACTGGTATATTTTTATATCTTTAAAGTTATACATGGTTAACTGCCACCCTACCTCTTTAACTTTCTTTATTTTAGCTCGGGTAGTTACCATACAGTTGCGCTCTAGTTACCAGTGTTTACTTTTAATGTACCCTGGGATTTGGCAGATCTGGGGAAAACTGCTTTTTCCTTTTATACACTTTGGACATGGAATAATTTGCAAAAGGATTTAAATCTGAATACACTTATATCTATTGATGAATTTAAGGCAGTCATAAAGGATGTGGAGATGGAGACAGTTTGATACATGCTCTGAACAACTGATTTGAAACAAAAGATTTGTAAAGCTTCGAAGCTTTATTAAGCAGTGTGTTTTGAAATCGCCATCGCTAGATATTGTTGAATAAAGTCGTTACTTTGTTTTTTTGGTGGACAAAAAGTATTCTCGTTGCTTCATAACATTAAGGTTGAACCACCACATGAACTGTTTTAAATGCGTCTTTAGTAGCTTTCTGGGCATTTGAAAGTGTTAATTATCTTGCTGTAAATGGAGGCCTCACTGAGCCATTGGATTTTATCAAAAATATCTTAATTTGTGTTCTGAAGATGAACAAAGGTCTGACGGGTGTGAAACGACATGAGAGTGAGTAATAAATGACAGAATTTAAATTCTTGGGTGAACTAACCCTCTAAATATAAAGAAAATTAAGAGATTATTCATGCTTAAATGGTGCTGTCAAATCGATTGATCACGATTAATTGCATCTGACATAAAAGTTAGTGTTTCAATAAAAAACAGTTGGAGGAGCGCAACTGGTAACACACCGAGCTAAAATAAAGAAGATATAAAATTGAAAATGTTCACTCAAAAATTACAAATGAATTGATTAAAATTACAGCTGTCAAATCGAATAATTGCTTTTAATTCTATCATCGCAAATATTCTTTATTTTAGCTCGGGTTGTTACCAGTTGCGCTCCTCCAAACATTATTTTTTAAATGGAAACAAATTTGTGATTAATCGTGATTAATCGATTTGACAGCTCTAATTTTAATCCATAGATTTGTAACTTTTGAGTGAACATTTTCGATTTTATATAGCATTTAATAATGTGTTTTGGATGGAACAGGTAAAATTTGAGGTTTGAACATAGGGTTTAAAAAAAAATGTGTGATTCAGTAACAACACCATTGCTCAAAAGCTGAATCAAAACATAAGGTCACAGGAAACCACCTCAACAGAAAATAATTGTTCTTCATCAATAGTGTGGTGTAATCCAGCAGATCTTCATCTCTGTGTTCCTTGACTGAGTTTATTGTGTGTTTCTATGTTTTTACAGATCTGATCTCTGAAATGCTGGGCTCTGAGAAGTACAAGATATCTTGGCAGACGGTTGTGGATTCTTTTCAGAACCCCACCATAAACAGGTGTGTTTGAGCAGTAAACACAGATGAAGATAAAAATCAGCAGCACAGCCACCTATGTAACACGTTCCAATATGCATATTTATGAGATTAATAACATTGATGGGAAATTCCAAATTCCTTAGAAATGTTGGAACATGCATATCTAGCATCTTGTATATATATATATATATATATATATATATATATATATATATATATATATATATATATATATATATGGTGCTTCCCACAGGTTTGAAATATACTTGCGGTGGTAGCCGGGCGAAAAATCCTCCTATTACCCAAGGCACAAAAATTGTCTACTACATGTGACAAACAAATAATGTGTGATTTTTAACAGTATTTTTATTTATTAAAATTCATTTTAATTACATAGCATATTACATTTAATTACATACTAATATTATGCATTATTATGCATTGTAAATTATGCAAAATTACAGCATTTAAATGGTTCACCTTTTCCTATGCTCTCCTTGCTGTCATATAGTGTCTCTCTCAGTGAATGGGACCCAGATTTTACTAGTAAAATTTATAAAATAAATAATATATGTGTCAAATAATGTTCTTAGTCTTTTCTTCCTGTGGGAGAGACTACAATAATTTACTATGAATTAAATGGAAATCAAATTAAATACAATTTATTGTGTAACTAAAATACCTATTAATGCCCAAAAGAAAAAGAAAAAACTTAGCGTGTGACTTTTAATTATAAACAAGCCCGAAATAAACCAGGACTCTTATTTTGAAATGTCTATACTATTGCAGGCTGATCCTTCAGATTCTGACAATCGTCTAAAACATTTTATATAAAGGCCATAAAGTAGACTTTGTAATAATTCATCTACTTGAGTTCATTAGCAATCGCTTGGCATAAATCTGCGCTTTTCATTGATTGAGAATCACTTTGAAGCAGCCTGAAGCGCTGTTGCGCGAGCTTGTAGAACGCGCAACAGCGCCGCCTTGTGACTTTGCAAAATGCAGCGCCTGTGGGAATGTCAGCGGGAGTAAACAGTTCTGACGCACACGTAACGAGCAGGGATGAAACGACTAGTTTATCGATCGCGGATGGTTTCATTATCTTGCGTGGATATAAAAGTATAAGAGGATAAAAATAATAAAAGCAAAAATGTGTCTCCGAATATACTTGGGCGGCCGTTATTATACGTGGGCGGCCCGCCCAAGTAAAGTCTATGTGTGGGAAGCACTGATATATATATATATATATATATATATATATATATATATATATATATATATATATATATATATATATATATATATATATATATATATATATATATATATATATATATATATATATATATATCTTAGCATCTTATCATCACTTTTCAAAATGTACTATTTGTAGCTGTAAAAAGCGCATATATATATTTCATGAGGCAAGCAGATATGGCCTAGTGAACTAGTGGCTTTAATTGTTAAAATGATCTGGTTGCAATTTATTTACATCATTCTTGTTATGGCACAGTAAGTAAGCAATGCCGTTAAAAGAATGCAAAAATGTGCTTTCAATAGATTAATCACTGTGCTGTGTTATCAGGGCACCCCGTGACATCTTTGTAGACTGTTACCACAGTGGGGATACATGATTTATTCTCACCAGCTTGGGTTTTGAGAGAGCTGCTCTTTGATTTACTAGAACATGCTGTAGTCTGCTGTAGATGTCCAGATGAAACAGATGCTGTTACAATCAGTTATACATTGACTCAGTATCCTTTGCTTTATGAGCTGTGTCCTTAGCAGACGGTATAAAGAGGGGGGAAGGCAACAAGGCTTGTCCGAATCCAGTGTCTGCGTGATATCCTGTCTAGGATCTTGAGGTTCTTGATAATACAGTGTTGTGGGATCTGTGTGCAGGATGTAGCTGTGCTTGTGATCTATGTGACTGTTTTTTTTGCAGGCATCTTGTGTACTGCATCTGGGATCTGCTAATCGAGTTTCTTGTCCCTGAGGTGTCTGACGAGGACTTTCAGAAAACACTTCTGCACAGCCTGTCCAAAAATGCAGAGAAGCTGCCGCCATAGGTGTGCTGGGGGGAATGGAGACATAAAAACACTTGCATACATACATACATATCACATACAAACGTGTGGTCATTTGCAGTGTTGGGTGGAAATACTTGCAGAAACATCATACGATCAAGAAAGTGTGGATTTTATTCACTATAGCCTGTGTCTGGCACCAATTTAGGTTCCTGTTTCTGGGACACACTACGCACGTCCGGGAGAGCTTTGATTAATGGACACCTGTTTTGTGTTTTATCAAACCACAAGTCCAATCTCAAAAGCCCAACATACCGGATCTGAATTAGTCGCAAGTTCTCTAACTTTTATCCACCTTGTTCTCACTTCAGCTTTGGGCAAAGCTCTTACAGATGGACTGCACAGATCATTTCCGCACCGTCCTATTGTGTGTTTATGATCTTTCAGTCTTATTATACCTTGAGTTTACACACATTCACTCTGTTATTCTTCAGACGCTGTCCCAGTTGTATCTCTTCAGCCTTCCGTATGAAGAAAGCGTTTTTTTTTTTTCTTGAGATTCCTCTTTAAGTGGGAAAATTCGTCACATCTGCTTCTGGTGTCACGGTTGAGTTGTACGTGCTTTGTGTGCTTTCAGCCAACTTACAAAGCCTTTATACATAATGTCTCTCTTCACCACTTCTAATTAAGTGGTTAGATGCTGACATAAAGCCTCTAAAGAAAGATCATGCTGATTTATCAAAAACGGCCAGTTTTCAGAACATTTGTCTTAAAATTGTTTATTTACGGTCTCTTGGAAGTATGTAAGTTATCTTAAAGTGTTAGTTCACCCAAAACTTAAAAGATTCTGTCATTATTTACACACCCTCATGCCATTACAAACCTGTATTACTTTCTTCTATCTTATGTGGAACATATAAAAAGATTTTTTTTGTCAATGAGCAATGAGCACCAAAACGATGTAGTTACCAAATTTTTTCAAAATGCCTTTGTTTTGCGCAGAAACAGGTTTGGAACAACATAAGGGTAAATAATGACAGTGTTCATTTTTTTGGTGAACTATCCCTTATTCCCTTTAAATGTTTAATTTATTTAAATGTTAATTTCTTTAGATGTTAAACTTAATTCGCTTATTTATAATTTACAACAAATAATAGAGAGTTACATGGAAATACTGTTTTGCGGTTTATATATTTTCTTATTATTTTAGCACAAAGAGATGATGTCTTGATTGCCTTAATGTGTATAA